>NC_090271.1:31322980-31633269 GCF_040414725.1 Anabrus simplex
TGATGATGATGACATCCACAATCTCAACCTTCAATCCGAGTGAGCCTGAACTGTGACATATAACGGCATCCAGATTGGCAGAGTCTAAAATCTACCTGGTATTACATTCGAAGTTCACAATGTTATCACTCCACAGTATTTTTTCCAGATAGTAAGCCATAAGTGTACTATGATTAGTTGAGAGCTATGCTGAAACATATACACATTCATCCATGTTTAGATATTTTATTTTTCACCCCTTCTCACTCCCGTGCCGATGCAGCTGAACTTGGACTTAGACGAAATCTGGAGCGTCACTGTTCATCTCATCGACCCCAAAACCTAAGTTATGGATATGACGCTATTTTCGATTATTTTCACATGCCAACCCCTCCCCACCTCCAACTCTAGGGGTGGCTTACCCCCACACAGTGCTTTCTTCTAGAATAAAATGTGTAGCAGAATCTTTCCTTGGCCTAGCCTATATTTATGCACGTGCCTACTTCGAACACCTGGCCTGTATTCTACTGCAGAATCCCTTGAGCTAATGTTGCCATGGTTACGACTGGTCATTTCATCATCCGATTCCTGCAGCGGGATAGTGTTATGCCAGAATCTCCGTAACGGTTCGTTTTAGGCCCTTAAAACATGGTTTTTTTCGGGGTCCGGAGGGCCTTACAGAGTTTGATTCTTCGCATCGTGAGGCTTAAAATGAGCGTTGTATCGTTCTTGTACGACAAATTCGATGTTTCGCATATATTAGCATATGTTAATGAGTCAAAGGGCCTAAATCTACGGATGGGGAGGACTGTTAAAATTTCTTGTAGTTGGGGTATACCGCAGGGTCCTAAAGGTTCAGTATACAAAATTTGCTTCAGATTGGTGCAACGGTATGGATTAGTATAAGGAACAGACGGACGGACGGACAGACATTCTGCTTTATACATATCACAGCCCATGTTGAAAGATAAGTCTCACGAGGCCATTTCCTCTTTAGAGCGTTGGAAGCATAATTTATTATGTCATCATTATGCATATAGCCAACGGACGTAGCCGTGTTGAAACACCGGATCCCATGCGATCTCCGAAATTAAGCAACATTGGGCGTGGTCAGGAGTTGGATGGGTTGCCACGCGCTGCTGGTAGGGGGGTAAGGGAATGGAGGAGCGGAAAGGAACTGGCCCCCCTACCGCACGTAAACTCCGGCTCAGGGACACCTCTGCGGAGGTTCGGACCTGCCTTCGGGCAGAATACACCTTACCTTATTATGCATATACAGGGTCCTTTCTTTTAGCTCGATCCGCAGCACCACTGAGAGCACGGCACGGCTGGCGCAATGACACTGCGTCGCTAGCCGGTATAATACACGCTTTTCCTCCCCAATGCATCTCGGCAATTCACACTGATGGAAAACCATTTCTAGAGAAAATATTATTCTAAAGCCTATCTGGCATTACATTTGATGTTCAAAATGTTATCCCTCAGCTGTCAAACACGCCTGACACCTCGTAAACAGGTTTCCAGACACTCAGCGAATCTCAGCCCGTCTGATGTTGGAAATAACTTGTGCATTCTCTTGTAGTTCTTCTCTTGTGTGAGGATTGTTCACGTACACTTTTCCCTTCAGCATACCCCACAGGTAATAACCACAGGGATTTAAATCAGGAGATCTAGAGGGATAATTAACCACACGATCTTCGGAAACTTCCCGTATTAAATCCATGGACCGATTAGCCGTGTGTGCCGTCGCATTATCTTGCATGAAGTAACCATTGCTTCTTTCTTCTTCCGTCAGCTCTTGAAAAACTGGTCTGAGAATTAGGCATATGCCTATACATACACACACACACACACACATATATATATATATATATATATTGATCAGAATTTGTTGTTTCAAGGAAAAATATAGGCCGCATAATTCTGCGAGTACTTATTACTCCCCAAACTCCTATCTTTACAACATGAAGTGGGCGGACATGCAACTGGTGGGGATTTTCTGTACACCAGTAGCGATTGTTTTGATAATTTACATAGTCACTTCAATGTATCCATGTTTCATCACTATAAAATAAAAGTTTTGGGTCAACATACCCATCGTGAACTGACTGTAGCAACCAGTTACTGTACCGGACCCTAGCGAAACTGTCAGTTCCTCTTAAATGTTGGGAAGGGGTGGGTTTGTATGGTTTGGCTTTTAACAGTTTGTTTGCTTTGTGGGCAGAAAATAATGGTACATTAGCTTGTACGGCGAGGCGAGACAGGGATTTTGTTGGAGTTCTTTCCAAAGGAGCTCCTATTTCGTCAAGTTTTTCCTCTGTTAAAATGGTTCATCTCCTGCGTGATTTCTTGTTGAGAATGGACCCCGGTTGTGCGGAACTTCTTTACTAATTTACGTACCGTACTCCTATGGGGAGGGAGGATGGCAGGAAATTTGCGAATGAACCGAAAGCTGCACTCGGTGTAAGAAGAATTCTTCGCATAGCACAACACAATGAATGCACGCTGTTCTACTGTATACATCACTCGTTAAACACACGATAACTTTTGTATTACTACAGAAACTACGCTATTATAAAGCGAACACATTGAACACGCTACCAGAACCACAGATATTAAACTAAACTATTGCTGTGAAGCAATGGTTATCGCTACCGCACTGCATTAGATCATCTTAGCCGGTCATGAAGCTATAGATCTCTCGGTAAATGCGTCACTCGGCCGCGCTATGACCTCCCGTGCATGTTCCCTTAACACTCGGAGCGAGCTAAAGAAAAGACCCTGTATTACAAATAGCATTAGTGAAAGCATGGCCTTTAAGGGTGGTGAATGTGTTTCCGTTTGTTAGATTGCTGCTGCCAAAAATGAACTATCTTATGAAGTATTTAGAACTGTGTCATCTTGTAATACTGCCAGCAATATGGCGGTTTTACAAGGTTAATTCGAATTTACACTACCTATAAATTAATATGCTTCTATTTTACATGCAGTTTAAAATTTACTTTGTAAAATAGTATAATATGCTTTAAGTATTTCTCTATTCTTTATCTTCTTCCATAGGCTTATACAGACATATTTTCCGACCGGAGTGAAATGCACTGCAAAATTCTAAAATATTACAAATACGGTTTGAAAGAAGTAATTTATGTTGCTGCTTGATACTATATACGTCTAATATAAGAGCCAGAACAACGCAGTGCTAGAGCGGGATAGAGAAGAAAGGTGGGGAGCAATAGATACTGTAAGATCCGGTCGACTGAATCCTTCAATAATGTCGAAGTCCTGTGATATTTAACGGACTACGTTAAGTAGACAATGGAATGTGCCCTCTGCCTTCTATACCAAGGAAAATAATATACGAGAAGTCTTGTTGCATTGATGGCTAGAACATATTACAGGAAGAACAAAGCAGGATTAAATCCCGTACGAAAAGAGAAACGTACAGTTTGGTATGGTGATTTTGGGTATGAACGTGCTCATAAGCAACATCTTACAAAACTGTTCTCTAAAACGGCCTTTTTGTCCTGTTACACAAGTATTACAAAGAAACATGATAATTTGACCTTCAGTGAGTTGAGATACTTATCTTCGCTTTTCGGTTGTGTGCATGTGTTCGCTTCTATATGGCTTTGCTCTGTGACCAACGAGAGAGAGTGTAAACCGGTATTAGGCTGTTCTTGCCGGCAATAGATATTCTGGCCACTAGACATGAATGTTCGTGGATGTACGTCCTTCAAGTCTCATTGTACGTGGCCGACACCTGTGTACCTCACTACGACACACCAAGACACAAGTAAGTAAACTCGTGTCCCGTGCAGCTCTTTTCAGGAACACTCCCAATGGAGGTGAGCTGCATGTTGCCAGCCCCCGTGCTGGTTTTAAATTTCTGGCTGTATCGAGAATCGAACCTGGGCCCCCAAGGACACTAGCCGTTACACTATGGAGGCGGACACCAAGACACGAAGTATTCACTTTGTTGGGAAGGGTCTCCTCGCAATGCACTGCAGGGTTAAACGATAGAGACAAATGCTGGGGATGTCCCTTCATCATGGCTACTGGTCGATTCCTTCCTACTAGTATCCCTTTCTTGTCCCGTGGTCGCCATAAGACCTATCTGTGTCGGTGCGACGTAAAGCAAATTTGAAAGGACTTTTCTGACCATCTCCGGTGACACCCGTCCTTGGCTGGCCTCCATTGAATTTAGTAATACATGTAGGAGCTGTAGGTCACTGGTAAACCACGATTACCATTCTGGCGTGGGAAAACATACTCATGAGGTCTTCCGTCAGCACTAGAACGATGTGTCTGCTAGATAAAGAACGATAGATTCGTCAGCAGTTGATCCCGTGACGACAATAACTCCGGCACTACCGTACTACATATTACTGGTGATGGAACTGGACTTCAAAAGCAAACCTCTGAGGTTCCTGATATAACAGTTACGAGTAAGTTTATTTTGTGTACTTACGAGACTTTCTGGTAATCGCACTCTCGCGGTAAATATTACACGGCACCGACTGCTCTATAATAGTTTATCACAGTGTATAAAGTCTGGTCTTCGGGTCTTAAATAAAACCGTAGTTTTAATTTCCCATATTTAGGGAAGAAATATTTGTTAATTCCAAGACCCTCTTGGGCTTAAGGTTATGATCGGTCGTGCGCTTTGATTTATGTCGCTTCACTTCTTCAGATTCTCCACATGACGCCATCTCTCTTGAGTTTGTGTCAGGTAGCATATCGACATCTACCGAATTAACCTTATTGGGCACATTCAGGGCTGATTTTTTATCTATATATATATATATATATATAATTGGATGTTGGTATGTTTGAAGCTAATGAACTAAAAAACTACTAGGCCGATTTCGCTGAAATTTTCACAGTTTGTTCTTATTACATCTGAGAGGGATTATGAAGCGGTTTGAACGAAATCTGATTGGTAGTTCGGCAGTGAGGAGTGCAAAATAAAATAGGGGAAGATAAGCAAACCGCAAGACAAGCCCGATCAGCGGGTTGCCTGCCCAACAGTATGTGAAGATTATGATGTGCTCCTTAAAAACTTATTTCTGCTTTTATCTGAAAAAATTACTGCAGGGGTAAGAAAACCCTAGCACCCCTAAAGGAAGGGAGTGAAATGTAAAACTCCGAAAATGACGATATTAGTGACGAATACATAGTCTTTGGGGTATCTGAGATGAACTGTGCCACTCTGAATGCCGTTTAAGTCAAAGTTCATTCCCAATCGGTATGGTAAACATATTATGACTTACTGTTTGGGAAAGAAAACTGTAGAGTAAGACACACATACGGGTGGGATCCTACAACTGAAGATGTTACAGACGTTAAAATTGGTATTTGGAATCTTCTTTAATAATAAACACATTTTTTATTTTTGGAATATCCATAAACTATATTATCGGTATTAAATGTTCATACAATTATTGAAATGGGCAGGAAAAACAATATGACTGGGACAGCCACATCGAGATGAGTTATCTGACCTGCTGTGGAGCAGTGCACGGGTCCACTAGTATTTTATAATTGGTAAATGTTTCAAATTCTTTTCCGATCGCATTGTGAATTTCCTTCCTTATTTCATTTGTGATATTAATCTTCAAATCATTTGGCAACTTTTCAGATGTTCTGATATCTTATTCAACACACTTCTTTCGGTGTCGAAAAAGTTGATTTTTGATTTACATTCTATGCATAGCCATGTTAGTTTGCAATTCTTCCGTTTTGCAATATCATATTCTCCTTTAGTCAGTTCTGAACAATGAACGTGCTGTCAATGATGGCAACTCCCACACTCAATTGCTTCGTCCTTACTAGTTACTATTTTGGAGCAAATGTTACATTTGTCCTCTACGGTAGTAAACTGTGGTGAGCGGCATCTTGAGATCTCTTTGCACAATCAAATGCACAGTCTGTTTCTTACTACCACTGCTCTACTTAACCTCACTTTAGCCTGGAACTCTGGACTGTTTGATCGGCAGCGTAGTACTGTTCGTTGAAAGTGAGAAAATTTGTGGTTATTAATTTGATCGAGTATTTAATGTGAAATCATTGCTTTTACTCGCGCTATTCTTACTGACGTCATTGTAATGACCTATGTTCATGGCAAAACCACTAAGACAGTCTTTCTGAGGATTTAAAAAGGCAGGTGGAGAAGTGAGTGTCTGCCATTATAATGCAATTCCCCAACTTGATAGTGACTGATGATAGGCAAACGGGCCTATCAGTTTATAATGAAAATTCCCTAACGCCGTCTTCATATGAGAAAAGACGTTTGGTGATTTATCCGTCGCGTTTCTAGGGAAACGTTAAAAGCTATGCATTTTAGTACAATCTTGTTCATAACGTGTACTCTACCTAACCTGTCTGTCTGTCTGTTAGGTCATCAGCCCAGAGGCTGGTTGGATCCTCAAATAGCACCACCAAAGGTTATGCGGTTATAAGGAAACCACAAAAACCAATGACAGCACCAAAATGAGGCATACTAGGCAGGATAAGGAGTGAGGTAGTTTGTCATTGCTTTCCTCAGTGGGTCAGAAAGTACTATTGCAGCACGACTGACCCTATGAGCAGCACCTTTCATTACACTCAGATGCACTACTCATGCTCTGAATGTCATTACTCAGCACTACCCATACCCCAGCAACTTCCATATTGACTGTGACTTCGGTGGAAGCTACACTTTACTCTAGCCTGTGCCAAGAGATGGATGCAAAAGTACTGCAACCATCAAGAAATGACAGCAGGCACCTACCTAACCTACAGTTCTGTATACAATGTAGAATTCCGTAGCGAAGCACGGGTACATCAGCTAGTAACCTTATAATTGACGTTTGGCATGTAATGCGCGAACTTGAGAGAATTCCAGTGATACAATTAGTGTTCAATATCGCTGATGTATCAATGTCATTAATGCACAAATAGTTATGTTTCTTACAAATAGACCTCTGTATTACATGTGTCTAGTGTCGACATTTAGTTTAAAATGCTCTGTATTTTCAGATGGATCTTTTTATTTTGTGATTTTAACTTAACGCGACGTATTGAAATGTGTATGTTATTATTGACAACTTAGCAATTCAATACTATAATCAGAAGGTTATGTTTATGGATTACAAGCTTGTTTATATTCGTCTCAACCAACGGGTTAGAAAGAGTCCTCTTTCTAGCTCGTTGAACTCAACCGATGCGTTGGCCGTGTTGATTTTGTATTAAGATCTGATACTATTGCAGATGGTTTTGCCTCATACCTTAGCCGACCTATCGAAACTGTCCATAATGGCGGCAATTGGAGAGCTAGCATGCGGTTTTTTTTGATTCGTGTAAATCGTGTTGTTACCAAGTATTTACGGAAGTTTGAATATTATTAATAGTAAATTACATTTATTTGTAAGCCTCCGTGGCTCAGGTGGCTGCGCGTCGGCCTCTAAACGTTGAATACCGTGGTTCAAATCCTGGTCACACCATGTGAGATTTGTCCTGGACAAAGCGGAGGCAGGACGGGTTTTACTCCGGGTACTCCGGTTTTTCCTGTCATCTTTTATTCCAGCAACGCTCTCCATTAACATTTTATTTCATCTGTCAGTCATTTGTCATTGCCCCAGAGGAGTGAGTCAGGCTTGGCAGCCGGCACATTTCATGTCCTCGCCGCTAGATGGGGGCTTCATTCATTCCATTCCTGACGCGGTCGAATGACTGGAAACAGGTTGTGGATTTTCATTTTTCATTTATTTGTAGTCTTAAGGAGGCTATAGAGTCTACTGTTTGTTCTTAAAGAGGTTATTTTTTTGAACAATGTAGGTCGTGATAAAAATAATAATCGTATGGCCTCAGCTACCGTGTGCAGACATTTCAGCTTGACGCCATCTGGCTGTCTGCGCGTCAATTTCGACGTTCCGTTTCACTCTAGGCTCACAAGATGGCTGACCGAGTAAAACGAAACTGTCTTGGGCGTCTAAGGCTGAGATTTAATGAATTTTGTCAGGTAACCACCAAATGTCATCAGAGACCTTTTACATGCCGAAATCGTTCGACAAGGAGTGTCGAATGGACTTTCTTCCGCCCTTCACAAATCCAACTACCTCTGCCGGGTTTCAACCGCTATCTTGGGATCCAGAGGCCGACACTGTACCGCTGATCCACAGAGGTTATTATTGGTTCTCGTGTTCTTCTCCGAAAGTATTTTCGCTATAGTTTCAGTTAAAGTGCTGCGTGTCTGGATGTAAGTCCTATTATAGCGGTAGTGCACAATCATCAGTGTTCAGATTTCCAAAAGACCCAGTATTAAGGCAAACATGAGTTAAGTGAATACATAGGGAAAACTTCGAACAAATGATAGGCCTAACAGTATGGTGTGCATTAATCATTTTGGCACAACATTTATTGTTAGGGAATATATTCTACTTGTACCGGGCGGTACACCTCTACGCCGCTAATTTAAAATGTGCGCCAGTTGAAACTCCTCTGCTGGAGGAAGTCTGAACTTTATCGACGGTATTAATTTTCAAGTTTCTCAGAAGATGTCACTACTTGGAAAGTTTGGAGTTTTTGAACTGTGCCACTTTTGATGTATTTTTGTTTTACCGGTAGTAAGAAGTGTGAACTTTCTCTTCTAGAGGACACTACTGAAGAACTACAATAGTGCACCCTAGTGCGAAGAAAAAGAACTGTTCTTTTGGAGAAAATTTAATTTCAAAAGTTTGTTCTTTGTTAAATTTCCTTCTGTCATTGTTTAAGTTGGCAATATTAACCCTTTCTTTCCCCTTGTTTTAAATCCAGCCAATCCCGAATTTCTTTAATTAATTTTCCACCAATAATATGTTTCTTCTTCGTATTGTGTAGGGGTTTTCTCGGTGAACCAATAAATGATTGTGGGCGGGTGTTTTCCTTCCTGAAACGCCTCGAACTTTCCGCGAGAGTATATAAACTGCTGATTTTAGGGTCTCTGTGCCACTTCAGTACCATATTTCAGTGTGTAAAGTACATAGCAGGGGGCGGGGAGCGCCTCTTTCTTTGGGGAGCAGTTCTACACCAAGGTAATGGCCTTTTAATATCTTCTTTTCTTGCTAGCTCAGCAGTTTAACTCTCGGGGCGGGTCCGAAGCGTTCCTACCATGTAACCTTTTCCTAAAATGTAACGTCTCTTAACTCTATTCTCTTTAAGGTCACATATTGGGATAGAGAGTGCTTAACCCTCTCGAGCTCCCACTCATATTATTTATTTTGAGGTGAACTTATTTTTTACAACCGATTCTTCCTTAATATAATGTAAATTGTTCTTTTCTGAAGTCACCTCTGTAGTATGGGATTAGCCCTTGCATTAACGGCCTAGTGCCAAGTAGGTTTTAAATAAAGTGTATTAGGAGTGCGGAGAGCTTCCTTTCAAGTTGGTATTTTAGAGGCCATATAATTAACCTTTTCTCACTTAATAGGCCTCAGTAGATTGGGTATTTTACCCCTGTGTTTATGTCCGTTGAGGACAGCTTGAATGTGGAGTTTGGTGTGGCCTGGGAGAGGCCTAAATTTGAGAGCGGGTCGCTCTTTAGTGTAAATTGTTGTTGTTGTACGCCTCGAGGAGGCTTTACTGTGTAATTTGGAGCAAGTGCTCCGGGGCTTGATTGGGGTCTTCTGCCCCTCTGTTAAATCTTGTTTTGAGGTAAAGTTGGGCTAGTGGCCCAAGAATTGCGAGGTCGGGGCTCGAAGCCCAAATCCTGTAAATACTGTAATTGTACTTTTGTTGCCTTGCTACTCTGTACCTGCCATTCGTGTTATTTCTGAATTTTGGAAAGAAAATATAACCTTGTTAAATTTTACATTAACTTTAATTTCGTAGTTTGAGACCTATTCACACCCGCACCTTCTTTCACCTCTACCTACCACGGAAATCTCCGTAACAAGTGGTAGCAGAGCGTGGTTGAATGGGTCTCTATTTAGCCCCTTTTGACGGCTAAACATTGTTTTGTTCTGAACTCTAACCATTTTGTCAGTTGCTGGAATTTTTTGAGTTTTTCAAAATTGTTCTGTCATCATGCCCGGTCCTCGCGATGTTCTCCATCTTAACTATTTGCGCAAAGAGGAGTTGATCTATGAGTTAACTGTCAGAAATGTGCAATCTGGAGGCACGGTTGCGATAGACACCAACAAGCTTAGAGAGTCCCTTGATTTGCCCATTTCCATCCCCAATTTGGGAGAGAAAGGAATTGACGACTCTCTTTCCACGATCACCGAGAATGCTACTGGGCTAGCATCGGTAGTTAGTTTTTTTGACGAAAATGATCCTTCTCCTAATCAAATTAAGCGTGTGCAAGGCAGGCTATATCATTTTTCAAATAGAGTTAACGATCTGTTGTCTCTGAAGTTGAATGACGTTCAGAGGAAGGAAGCTAGTACGTTGCTTGAAAGTATTTCTGAATTATCTAGCAAGGTCACTCAATTGTTAACTGGGGAAGTTCCTCCCAGAATTGATCAACCCACCACGATGAATGTAGGTAGCGAGGAAGAGCCTCCTGAGGGAGAAGCCAATAGGATAACCGTTGCCGCTCAAACAATCTCTGCCCCATTGGACGAGTCTGAACGCCGTGCATCGTTGAGTAATATACGTTCTGAATTAACTTCCTTGCCATTGAAACCTTTACCTACTATGTCACCCGGGTTTAGCAGTTTGCCTCATCCATTGGCAATGTTGCTCAGAGGTATCTCTAAGTTTTCCGTTAATACCACCAGTGACGTAATTTCATTTTTAAGATTTTTAGTTGAATTTCAGGATCATGCTCTTGTGTTTTCTCTTTATCCATGTCAAATTTTGCAAATTATCTATCCCTATGCAATAGGTATTCTCTCAGACAAAATAGTTAGAGCCATTGCCGAGCAATCATCGATTGAAGACTTCCACGCCCACTTGCTAGCTAACTTCATCCCGGCCAGGGCAAGGTCCTCCTTATTCAGAAGTACTATTATCGGGTACAGCGCTTGGATGAAAACTTGGCAGATTTCATCCAAGATATTAAGTTCTATACTAGGGTGTTTGCTCTTCACTTCCCGGAGGACCAGATTGTACAAGCTATTGTGGAAGGAATTTCACCATCCTATAGGTCATATTTGTGTTTCGCGGCGTGCCCGCAAACCTTCTCTGAACTTGAAGCATTGGCCGTCTCAGCGGAAGGAGTTAGATACGCTGACTCCTTGCGTGTCGCGAAAGAACCCCCTCCCTCTTTTAGTAATCTTCGGCCTCCGCCTCGCCGACCAGTCACACCCCGTAAATGTTATGCTTGCGGGTCGCCCGACCATCTGCGCAATAAGTGTCCACTGATCAAGCCGAGTGGGACAAGGAATGGGGCCGGTTCATCACAAGGCTGTTTTAAATGTGGGGCTTTCTCACATATCGCCAAAAATTGCCCAAATTCAAATAGCACCCCCTCCTGCTCAACTTCTGGTGCAAACTCCACCAATGCCAATAATAAAAAATGACTAGTGGCTTCGGCTGAGTCGACTAATCCCTCTTCCCGAGGCTCAGCCCCTGGTAAACAGGTCGTAAATTCAGGGAATGTTCAATCTGCTAATCTATCTTTTGAATGCCCCAAAGAATGTCTTCGGATTGCGGCGGATACCCCCGCACCTGTTCCGTTCCTTAAGATTGAGTTAAATAACGAGCCTATAACAGCTCTATTAGATTCAGGCAGTGTTTGTTCAATTATTTCGGACCAATGGTATTCAAAATTGCAATCTGTTTGTAATTTACCTGACTATGTCTCTTCTCCTGTTCAATATGTTTCGGCTAATTCATCTCCATTGGAAATCCTAGGTGCTGTAAATGTCAAAATTCGTATTTTTAAATTTACATGGAAAATCAAATTGTTTGTGGCTAAGCACTTGTCTTGCCCCATTATATTGGGAGCTGACTTCATTTCTTACACTGGTCTTGTGCTCGATCTCCAGAGTAGGTCGTGCACATTCAAATTTGCGTCAAATTGTAAAATTCCCTTGTTAAAGTGTAATTCTGTATCATGTTCATCTATTTCGCCTACCCAGGATGAGATGTTGTTAGACCTTAGACATCTACCTGAGGAGCAGGCTGATAGTATTCGTAAATTATGTCAGTCATTTCCAGAGGTGTTCTCTGATACTCTTGGTGTTACTGACCTTATTGAATACAAAATTGAGGTCACGGATTCAATTCCTGTCCGTTTTCCACCTTATAGGCTATCTCCACCTAAAATGAAGGCTCTGAAAGAAATCATCGATCAGATGTTGAAGGATGGTATTATTAGGCCCTCTAAGTCGGCGTATTCGTCGCCTATTTTTCTAGTCCCGAAACCCCAGGGGGGCTTCAGGCCTGTCATTGATTATAGGGCTCTCAATCGGAAGGTGGTGTTACAATCTGTGCCCCTTCCCGACCTTCATTCTTGTTTTTCATGGTTCCGTAAGGCCAAGTTCTTCACCATCTTGGACTTGAATCAAGCCTACAATCAAATTCCCCTGGCGGAAGAGTCTAAACATCTTACAGCGTTTGCCACGGACTGGAATTTATACGAATACAACCGCGTGCCTTTCGGGCTCCCCACGGGAGCAGCTGTACTCACTAGGCTGCTAGATAGGGACTTCTCCGACATCAAATTTGAGTATTTGTATCACTATTTGGATGATGTCGTCGTATTTTCGGAGACCTTTGAAGAACATCTAGATCATCTGCGAGAAGTTCTCAATCGCCTTCGTAAGGCTGGGTTAACTGTCAAGTTGTCCAAGGTTGCCTTTGCTAAGCCCTCTATGTCATTCCTAGGGCATATTGTGTCACCTGATGGTGTCGCAGTCGATCATTCTAGAACACAGGTCATCCGTGATTTTAAACCTCCCAAGGACATCAAAGGTATCGCCAGGTTCATTGGTATGGTGAATTTCTTCAGGAAGTTCATTCCTAACTTCGCTAATAGAGCGGCGCCCTTGAACCTTCTTCGTAGGAAAGGCATCAAATTCGAGTGGGGCCCTTCTCAACAAGCCGCTTTTGAAGATCTTAAATTAGCTCTCTGTAATGCCCCTGTCCTTGCTATGCCGGATTTCTCAAAGAAATTCATCGTCCAAACTGACGCATCGTCGTCAGCAGTTGCTGCAGTCCTTCTTCAAGAGACTGAACTAGGGAGGCGACCCATCGCCTATGCATCTAGAACTCTATCGGCTCAAGAAGCAAAGTACTCCATATATGAGCTCGAAGGTTTGGCAGTCTTATTTGCCTTAGAAAAGTTCCGTCTCTATCTGGAACATGTCAAATTCGACCTGGAGACAGATAATCAAGCCTTAAGCTGGGTCTTAGGTAGGCCGCGTCGTACTGGTCGTATAGCCCGTTGGGCCATCCGTATTTATGCCTTCCAATTCGATGTCAAGCATATCCGAGGTACCGAAAATGTTGTTGCTGATGGACTCAGCCGTATGTTTTCCAACGAGGTCGAGACCCATAATCCGGTCGATAGTTCTTCACCTCCCGAGTCCATGCTATCTGAGGTTAATGCCATCTTAACAGATGCTCCCATGCTCTTTAGGGATATCGAGAAATACCAACGTGAAGATCCGACGCTGGCTCCGATAATGGAAACCCTTTCTTCTGGGGAACATGTTGTCCCTTATGTTCTGAGGAATGGTGTTTTATGTTGCCCATCGAGGCATGATAAGATGATGAAAGTTGTCGTTCCAGCTGTTCTTGTACCTATGATCTTCAAGTATTATCATGAGACCCCATTAGGAGGGCATCTTGGTATCTTTAAAACTCGTAAAAAGATTCGTGAAAGGTTCATCTGGAAGGGTATGGACAGTGAAATCCGTGAACTAGTAAAAGCTTGTAAATCTTGTTTGCTCAGTAAACCAACCATGTCCACCAAGGTAGGCCTTCTGTCTTCGCATCAAGCGTCGCGCCCCATGGAACGCCTGTATATTGATTATGTAGGACCCTTCCCCCAGTCAAAGGGAAATGCCAACAAGTTCATCTTTGTATGCGTAGATGGTTTCACAAGATTTTCCTGGTTATTTCCGACTAAGCTGGCTACCGCTCAGTCCACCATTACTTGCCTAAATTCTATTTTTGCTTCTTTTGGTCCGTGCCAATATATTGTGTCTGATAATGCTAAGGCTTTTACATCTAATCTATTTCGTAAATTCTGCTTTGACCTGTCCATCTCTCATGTGACTACTTCTGCTTATTACCCTCAACCATCTCTGGCTGAACGGGTTAACCGTAATCTCAGGTCCGCGCTTATTGCCTATCATCATGAAGATCATTCCAGGTGGGACACGTCCCTGCATTGGTTAGCTTTTGCTTTGAATTCGGCGGTTCATGAATCACATAAATTTACTCCAGCTTCTTTAATGTTCAAGTTTGTTCCCAACACGCCGCTCTCTAACCTCTGGTCTCTGAGTGACATTCTACCCGAGACAATAGATCCGGACAACATTAAAGATCTTTGGAAGAAGGCTAAGGCCAATCTTAAAGTGTCTCATGAAAAGGTTAGGGACAGGTATGATCGTGGACGGAGACCCACCCATTTGAAGGTAGGCGACCAAGTGATGGTCAAGAATTTTGTTCCCGCGGGCAAGCTTGCCCCCAGATTCCATGGGCCGTGTGTCATTCTCGATTTCCTTACGCCGGTTACGTTGTTATTAAGCAATCCAGCCACCGAGAGGATATTTAGGGTTCACCTGTCACAGGTGAAACCGGTGTAACTTCTGTGTTAATATGTTTCATATTATTTTGAAAGAAATCGGAAGGTTATTTTTTTTTTGAGTTTTCACCTTTAAGGCATTCTGCCCCTTCTATAATATTGTGTTTTATAAGTAAGCAGTTTGTAAACCTCCCCCGAGCAGCTGAACTGCCATCCTGTCCTTGATACGGCCATTATCACGCTCCCGTCCCCTGCTCCACTACACACAGTGGCTTGCTTATATACAATGCCATGGATATCTGCACGCCGCTGGCCCCTCAACATCTCCACCAAGTCTGTGCCCTCAAAAAAGGTGATGGACCAACAAATTCTGCCGCCTAGCTTTAATGTTTCAGTGCCCTCGCAGCCGCGCGGCGCTGTACCGCTACTGGAACAGAGGAAGGGCCCCCTCTCTTCCAGCGAGGTCGACCAGTGTACGGCGAGCCGGAGCCCTCCTCCCGGCCAAGGCTGATGTGCGGCGCACGGCCTGCTACTTGCCCGCAGCCTGTATATGTTCACCGCGGGCGCGGCGTGCTTCAACACCACTGCTCCCCTCACAGTGCGGGCGAACGGTATCTCAGGGTACTTGAGGGGCCCGGGCGGCCTCCTCTGAACGCAAGCAGTGGCGGCTGGTCTGGCCGTTAAAATCATCAATGTTTGAAGTACATATCCAGCTATATGGACATTCCAGTTCAATTTTACTACCTTTTCTTGGGAATTCAACAGCAATATTTGGTGGACTTTGAAAATATTCCTCAACTTTAAAAACTAAAGTTTTCCTTCTGAATTCAACTTCTACAAACATAAAGACTTTACTTCACCAGATACAACAAAAATTTTGAAACGGAATCAAACCAAATTAAGAAAATCTTATAAATACTTCTGCAATTAATCTCCATATCAACATCAAAACTTGAACCTTATTTTCAAACAAAAGTTTATGTTCTTCTGTGTTACCCCTTGGAGGAACTTTTGGGGGGGGGGGGAGGTCTGTACCGGGCGGTACACCTCCACGCCGCTAATTTAAAATGTGCGCCAGTTGAAACTCCTCTGCTGGAGGAAGTCTGAACTTTATCGACGGTATTAATTTTCAAGTTTCTCAGAAGATGTCACTACTTGGAAAGTTTGGAGTTTTTGAACTGTGCCACTTTTGATGTATTTTTGTTTTACCGGTAGTAAGAAGTGTGAACTTTCTCTTCTAGAGGACACTACTGAAGAACTACAATAGTGCACCCTAGTGCGAAGAAAAAGAACTGTTCTTTTGGAGAAAATTTAATTTCAAAAGTTTGTTCTTTGTTAAATTTCCTTCTGTCATTGTTTAAGTTGGCAATATTAACCCTTTCTTTCCCCTTGTTTTAAATCCAGCCAATCCCGAATTTCTTTAATTAATTTTCCACCAATAATATGTTTCTTCTTCGTATTGTGTAGGGGTTTTCTCGGTGAACCAATAAATGATTGTGGGCGGGTGTTTTCCTTCCTGAAACGCCTCGAACTTTCCGCGAGAGTATATAAACTGCTGATTTTAGGGTCTCTGTGCCACTTCAGTACCATCTTTCAGTGTGTAAAGTACATAGCAGGGGGCGGGGAGCGCCTCTTTCTTTGGGGAGCAGTTCTACACCAAGGTAATGGCCTTTTAATATCTTCTTTTCTTGCTAGCTCAGCAGTTTAACTCTCAGGGCGGGTCCGAAGCGTTCCTACCATGTAACCTTTTCCTAAAATGTAACGTCTCTTAACTCTATTCTCTTTAAGGTCACATATTGGGATAGAGAGTGCTTAACCCTCTCGAGCTCCCACTCATATTATTTATTTTGAGGTGAACTTATTTTTTACAACCGATTCTTCCTTAATATAATGTAAATTGTTCTTTTCTGAAGTCACCTCTGTAGTATGGGATTAGCCCTTGCATTAACGGCCTAGTGCCAAGTAGGTTTTAAATAAAGTGTATTAGGAGTGCGGAGAGCTTCCTTTCAAGTTGGTATTTTAGAGGCCATATAATTAACCTTTTCTCACTTAATAGGCCTCAGTAGATTGGGTATTTTACCCCTGTGTTTATGTCCGTTGAGGACAGCTTGAATGTGGAGTTTGGTGTGGCCTGGGAGAGGCCTAAATTTGAGAGCGGGTCGCTCTTTAGTGTAAATTGTTGTTGTTGTACGCCTCGAGGAGGCTTTACTGTGTAATTTGGAGCAAGTGCTCCGGGGCTTGATTGGGGTCTTCTGCCCCTCTGTTAAATCTTGTTTTGAGGTAAAGTTGGGCTAGTGGCCCAAGAATTGCGAGGTCGGGGCTCGAAGCCCAAATCCTGTAAATACTGTAATTGTACTTTTGTTGCCTTGCTACTCTGTACCTGCCATTCGTGTTATTTCTGAATTTTGGAAAGAAAATATAACCTTGTAAAATTTTACATTAACTTTAATTTCGTAGTTTGAGACCTATTCACACCCGCACCTTCTTTCACCTCTACCTACCACGGAAATCTCCGTAACACTACTCATAGGAGATGGTGATTCGAGTCCCACGCCAACGTAACTTACGACAAAGAGAAGTAAATCAGTCCCGGAAAGATCCGGAAAATCATGACTAAGAGTTATGATTCATCATCATCATTAGTCGTTGTGCTCATTACTGAGCGTCGTGACCTCATAACTCCATTTCCGTGTTGCAACCTTGACAAGATGTCTCCATCCCGAGCGGTTTTCACATTTCGTTAATATGACCTGAAGTGGTAGCCCAGTGATCTTCTTCGCCTGATCTATCCATCTGCTTGCTGTTCTTCCTCGTGGTCTACTGCCTTCAATTTTGCCTTGTAAAATTACCTTTTCCAAGTTCACTCCGTCTCGTCTTAAAATGTGGCCAAGGAAATGGAGGTAACGCTCACTCACACGGGAAGATAGGCGTTTCTTGATGCAGAGTTCGTCCAGAATGGAAGCATTAGTTCTTTCTGTCCAGGGTACACGTAGCATTCTCCGCCAACACCACATCTCAAAGGCATCAATGCGCTTTTTGTCTTTAGCATTCACGGTCCAGGTCGCACAGCCGTGCAAAAAGACAGATAACACTAGTGATTCTACCAAGCGCATCTTCGTGGCTTTTGATATTGCCCGGTTCGGCCAGATCTTAGTAAGTTTAACCATTGCAGCACGACCTAAGACAATACGTCTTTTTACCTCTTTATCACAGCTTCCCGTGTCATTGATGACAGATCCCAAGTAAACAAATTCCTTAACTATATCCAGGTCCTTTAGGTATCCCGTAAGTTGGGTTTCACCTTGCCGATCAACTACCATTAGTTTGGTCTTTTTGATGTTTGTCTCTAGACCATACTGAAGACTAGTGTTCTTCACCCTTGTAAGCAAGTTCCTCTTCACTACCAGCGATGAGGGAAGTGCCATCTGCAAAGCGCAGGTTATGATTGAGAGTCGAAAATAATTTCAAACAGTGGTGCAAGAATGATAAAATTAATAATTTTCAGTATTTTACAACGGAGGTGCGTTAACTGAACCTAACCCTATTTCTCGCGAGTGAACTTCAACTTTATCTTCATTTTATGATCTTTCTTACTTTTAAAAACACCACACAGACTTATTCATCTACTAACGTCATTCCACTCTGTCTCTCCACTCAAAATCAGGATTACGTTCTTTTTTTATAAGTTATAAGAGGATGACGCGCCATTAATTGCTCTGAGTTTTAAGTAGACTAGTGCTTTAGATGGTCAAGCATATCATACAAATATCACTGTACCTACTCAACACTTTTGGGGAGTTGATATTTTGATCGAGCATTTTTTTCATGTTTTATATAACGGCCTGTGCTTAATGATGATGTTGCACCGTATTTCCTGTAAGGTTAATAATGTTAACATCTATTTATCCTATTTGCTGGCCAGTGATACGTGAAATATTTTCATAGTTTGTGTGTGTGTGTTTCAACCTGTGTTGATAAAATATTTCTTCCTTCGTTATTTTTCCACTGAGCTTACAATTAGACTTAGAATTACTGTATAACGCAAATTTTGGATTATAATTATACATATTTCGATTAATTTTGATTTCATGACGTTCAACTTGTGATCTTTTTTTAGGTGACTCGGAATAAAGACGCTTAATAATCTTTCCCTCAACCTCTTATGTTGCCCACCGATGTCCGCCATGTTTTTACTGGGTAAAATTGTATTTGGTCTTGTGGAAACTATTCTTCTTCTTCTTAATCTGTTTACCCTCCAAGGTCGGTTTTACCCGCGGACTCAGCGAGGGATCCCACCTCTACCACCTCCTGGAGCTTCAGACTCTGGGTTGGGAGAATGACCAGTACCTCTCCCAGGTGGCTGCACCTGCTGTGCTGAACAGGGGCCTTGTGGGGGGATGGGAAGATTGGAAGGGATAAACAAGGAAGAAGGAAGGAAGCGGCCGTGGCCTTAAGTACCATCGCGGCATTTGCTTGGAGGAGAAGTGGGAAACCACGGAAAACCACTTCCAGGATGGCTGAGCTGGGAATCGAACCCACCTCTACTCATTTGACCTCCCGATGCTGAGTGGACCCCGTTCCAGCCCTCGTACCACTCTTTCAAATTTCGTGGCAGAGCCGGGAATCGAACCCGGATCTCCGGGGGTGGCAGCTAATCACAATAAAAACTACACCACAGAGGCGGACTTGTGGAAACTATTCACTCAACAATTAGATCGATGTCTCGAAGAGAAAACCATTGGAGGTTGACGAGAAGAAAGCTATTGATGATTTGACAGTATAAGTTGCATTGCATCAGAGTGACTACAGTCATCATCATCATATCCTAAAGGCAAGGCCATGTCGCTGCAACCACATTTGTCTCTCATCTGCTGAGCGTTTCAGATCAACATATTTTTTCAAATTCAGTCTGTCCATCACGGAATCCAGATACTTCTTCCTCGGTCTTCCTCTTCTCTTTTTACCCAGAACTTTTCCTTCCAGCATGGTCGTGAGGTATGTGTTATGTTGAAGTGTGTGGCCAAAGAATTTGGTTTTCCTCTTTTCTACAGTGTTGATCAATTCCCTTGTTTCATTTATTTCCTTAAGGAACCTATTGTTTGACTTTTCTCTGTCCAACTAATTTTCAGCATCCTCCTCCATATCCACATTTCCATTGCTTCCAGGTGTTTTATATCCTGTTTTGCTAAGACCCATTTTTCGCAGCCATACAACAAAACATTCCACACAAACATTTTGGCAAATTCTTTCCTAATTTTAATGTTAATGTTCTTGCTTGTCAAAAGCTGTTTCTTGTTACTGAAGGCTTGTTTAGCTAGAGCAATCCTCCTCCTGATTTCTGTGGTGTACCTGTTGTCCTGATTGACTATAGTAGGCTACTGTTATTTCATGTCTCAATGGCATACCCACCTTGCGCCAGATTAAAAGTTATTATTATTATTATTATTATTATTATTATTATTATTATTATTATTATTATTATTATTATTATTATTATTATTGATGCTTGCTTGATGCTGCTTGTTGTTTAAAGGGGACTAACATCGAAGGTCATCGGCCCCTCTTATTATTATTATTATTATTATTATTATTATTATTATTATTATTATTATTATTATTATTTATATATTAAAAGAGTTTACTGAAAAGAGCTTTGCCATATCCGACCGTCCGTTCTATGGATAGTTTTGCTTCATTTTGTTTTATTTTATCCGGAATCACCTGCCGTTGAATCATGAGATATTGTTAGGTCTCTAAATTCAACCAACTTTAAGTGATCGTAAAACCCGCAATTCATTCTGTACTTAGGAAGTTGCTGAGCGACTAACGCTTTCATATTCTGATATATGATTTTCATCGTTAGTGATGTCATTATATGCTCCATATTTCATTGCTTCCTCCCAAAGCAGAGAGTGTACACTTCCTCTTATTACGGAAGTACACTCTTCCCTGCTAGATCCTCTATCCTTTCCCAGCTTCCAAATATATTCAACAGATGGCAGAGCGTTCCTAATGACTTACATGCTGCTAAGAGAAAATGTCTACGTACAAACAGACATCATCCTGACATACGCCTTACACATTATCTATCGAAGATAGAAAGAGTGAAAGCCGTGTATCTTAAAAAAGTTCACTGCCTGGCAAAAGAACTCTCCTTCGGGACACACCTATGAGCTCTCTGGACAACCGTTCTATGTAGAAGAACTGCGACTAAAAATTGCATTTCCAGATTTTGGTACATCTCCCGGGAGAGGACGCCCTGCAACGCCTCTTCGCCTCCGGAGCGACCATTCGCCATAAGACCTACGCAGTGGTGCCACCTCCGTCGTTCATCCAAGACCAGCTCTCTGCGGATCCATCTATTGTTCCAGCCTTCAACGCGTCTCTACCCCAGACATTGCCTCAGCCACCACCATCCTTCTTTTCAACAACTCCTACTCCCACGACCACAATGACGACCGCATATACCAGTTCTCAACTTCCCATCACCACTGTCACAATTTGTCACCCTTCCCCAGTAATGTCCTGATCCCTCCCACCACTCACGACTACCACAACCCCGCCACACTCTTCCACCCAGTTGACTTCGACCACCGCAGCTCCGTCATCGCCGCCTCTACAAGACACCTCCACAGCAGCCGAAGACCCGCCACCATCGCCGCAGCAGCAACCGCCATCCTTCCATGCCACGTTTAGTTGCGTCCTACGCGGATTCCACCTGACATCTCCGAACGGTCGGTCCTCCAGGAACTCCACGCGGACGGCGTTCCCTCCCGGCGCGCGATTCGCATCCACACCACCAACGGCCTTACTTACATGGTGCGGCTCCAGCTTCCCAGTGCCGAAGACGTTCAACATCTCATCCGTACCGGCGCTCGTATCAACGGCCACCGCCACAAAGTGGAGCCCTCGCGTTCTCCACCCCAACCTGTTCGCTTCCCTTCAGCTACTTCACATCGTCGCCCCCGGCCAGCCGCTCCTCCTGTTCCACCTTTTCCACAAGTTTGTCAACCCCCTCCCCAACCTCGCTTCATTCCCCCACCCCTTCCGATATTCGACCTTCTGCGTTTTCTTATCACTTCTCTTTCTAATATCACATCCACCCTCCATCTCCTCACCTTGCATCTCCACCCAAGATCTCTCTTCTAACCTTCATCTTTCCCATTTTTGCACTTCGCCTTTTCCGTGTCACCCTTGCACTCTCCTCTGAATATTAAATCTTTGCACACATCCCCGATACTTAAATACTATCCGCCCACACCTCCTAATTCCAGACATCAAATTACCCTCCTCCCCATACCATCACTCCTTCTCCAACCTGCCGAAACTCCTGACCAGAGTGAAGGCGTTACCTTCAGGGTGGCCTGCCCCTCCCCTTCAGGGAGAGGAATGAAAACATTAGAGTAGTAGTAGTAATTTCATTTCCTTCGACGATACAGTACAGAGCTCTACATCAAGAACTGCAGGATAAAAAAGCGAATATATGGACAGATTTTTACCAATCAGACGGCATGACGACGTCAAAATTGATTAACTGCGGCATATCATAAAGTGCTTCTTATTAAATATTATTTAAACCATTGAAAAGCGCAGGCAAAACAATATGACTACGACAGGAATATCAAGACGAGTTATCTGACCTATTTATAACGAATGCTGCGGAGCAGCGCGGTTCATCCAGTTATTATTATTATTATTATTATTATTATTATTATTATTATTATTATTATTATTATTATTATTATTATTATTATTATTATTATTGAAGCCTCCGTGACTCAGGCGGCAGCGCGCCGGCCTCTCACACCTGGGTTCCGTGGTTCAAATTCCGGTCATTCCGTGTGAGATTTGAGCTGGGCAAAGCGGAGGCGGGACAAGTTTTTCTCCGGGTACTCTGGTTTTCCCTGTCATCTTTCATTCCAGCAACACTCTCTACTATCATTTCATTTCATCTGTCAGTCACTATTCATTGCCCCAGATAAGTGCAACAGGCTTCGGCAGCCGGCACAATTCCTATCCTCGCCGCAAGATGGGGACTTCATTCATTCCATCCCTGACTGGAAAACAGGCCGTATTATTATTATTATTATTATTATTATTATTATTATTATTATTATTATTATTATTATTATTATTATTATTATTATTGTACCGGGCGGTACACCTCCACGCCGCTAATTCAAAAGGTGCGCTAGTTGAAACTCCTCTGCTGGAGGAAGTCTGAACTTTATTGACGGTATTAATTTTCTACTTTCTCAGAAGATGTCACTACCTGTAAATTTTGGAGTTTTAGAACTGTGTCATTTTTGATGTGTTTTTGTTTTGCTTGAAGTAAGAAGTGTGAACTTTCTCTTCTAGAGGACACTACTGAAGAACTACAATAGTGTACCCTAGTGCGAAGAAAAAGAACTGTTCTTTGGAGAAAATTTTATTTCAAAAGTTTGTTCTTTGTCAAATTTCTTTCTGTCATTGGTTAAGTTGGCAATATTACCCCTTTCTTTCCCCTTGTTTTAAATCTAGCCAATCCCGAATTTCTGAAATTAATTTTCCACCAATAATGTGTTTCTTCTCCATCTTGTGTAGGGGTTTCTCCTTATTCTCCAATAAAGTGATTGTGGGCGGGTGTTCTCATTCCCCTAACGCCTAGAACCTTCCGCGAGAGTATATAAACTGCTGATTTTAGGGTCTCTGAGCCACTTCTGTTCCATCTTTCAGTGTGTAAAGTACATAGCAGGAGGCGGGAAGCGCCTCTTTCTTCGGCAGCGGTCAACAACAAGGTAATGGCCAATTAATAACTTCTTTCTTTGCTAGCTCAGCAGTTTAACTCTCGGGGCGGGTCCGAAGCTTTTTCCATTATGTAACCTTCCTTAAAATGTAAAGAAACTTGTATCTATTTCATCTTTTAAACTGCATATCGGGATAGAGAGTGCTTAACCCTCTCGAGCTCCCAATCATATTGTTTTGAGGTGAACTTATTTTTCTCAACCTATTCTTCGTTAATATAATGTAAATTGTTCTTTTCTGAAGCCACCTCTGTAGTATGGGATTAGCCCTTGCATTAACGGCCTAGTGCCAAGTAGGTTTTAAATAAAGTGTATTAGGAGTGCGGAGAGCCTCCTTTCAAGTTGGTATTTTAGAGGCCATATAATTAACCTTTTCTCACTTAATAGGCCTCAGTAGATTGGGTATTTTACCCCTGTGTTTATGTCCGTTGAGGACAGCTTGAAGGTGGAGTTTGGTGTGGCCTGGGAGAGGCTTAAATTTGAGAGCGAGTGGCTCTTTTCCGGAAACTGAGTCTTGTATGCCTCGAGGAGGCTTTACGGTGTAATTTGGAGCAAGTGCTCCAGGGTTTGATTGGGGTCTTCTGCCCCGTTGTTGAAATTTGTATATCGTAAAGTTGAGCTAGTTGCTCAAGAATTGTGTTTTCAGGGCTCGAAGCCCAAATCCTGTAAATACTGTAATTGTACTTTGTTGTCTTGCTACTCCGTACCTGCCATTCTTGTTATTTCTGAATTTTGGAAAGAAAATATAACCTTGTTAAATTTTACATTTAACTTTAATTCCGTAGTTGGAGACCTATTCACACCCGCACCATCTTTCACCTCTACCTACCACGGAAATCTCCGTAACAATTATTATTATTATTATTATTATTATTATTATTATTATTATTATTATTATTATTATTATTATTATTATTATTATTATTATTGTGCTAGGAGCTTTACGTCGCTCCGACACAGATAGGTCTTATGGCGACGATGGGACAGGAAAGGCCTAGGAGTTGGAAGGAAGTGGCCGTGGCCTTAATTAAGGTAGAACCCCAGCATTTGCCTGGTGTGAAAATGATTATTATTATTATTATTATTATCATTATTATTATTATTATTATTATTATTATTATATTCCGTCAGTAATATATATACAATTTGTCATTTAAATGCCCTGATTTGTACGTACCACGAAGTGCATATTTAATTTTTCCCTCGTTGCTGGCATCCAAAACTGCAAGACTATTTATAGTTGTATCGTAACTTGTACACCATAGACATACTTTCTTGAGTGTAAGGAATTATTACCATGATTGTCCGGCTCCATGGCTAAATGGGTAGCGCGCTGGCCTTTGGTCACTGGGGTCCCCGGTTCGAATCCCGGCTAGTAATGGCAAAACTTTTCAAAATATCGATATATCGGTTTTTCGATACATCGATATTAAAATATCGATATCGATGTCATTGAAATATTGGTCTTCAAAATATCGATATATCGCCCAGTGCACCCCCCAAAGTCGCTGTTAGTTTCACTTGTTGCAACATTGCCTTCATTTTATCCTTTTGCGTCATCTTTCGGTTTCCTCTTCGTCGTTTTGCAGAACGTTGAAAGTTGATCACTTAGTAGGAGGGTTCTCTCTGCTCTCCAAACATGATCTAACCACTGTAGTCTTCTCTATCGTTTCTAAAACATTGGTGCTATTATCCATCATTTTAAGTCTAGTTTTACATTTAACACAAAATATCGATATATCCGATTCATTAGGTTTAATAAATCTTGACACAGATCAGAAAACAAGTTTAAAACAATGACGAAGTAACATTACTTTTTCACTACAATGACATTTTATAAAAATACTTACAGTCGAAAGATGTTATGATACATAGAAAAACAGTGTTTAGTAACGAGCTAATAATTTACACAGAAAAATAGAAAAAAACTACAAACGTATAATTTGTGTACGAAGTACATCTGATAATTATCAGAGCTCTATAAAGTAATAAAACATTTTCTTCCCAACTTTTTTCTCAGCACTGCAATTCCATTTGTTCGTGGAAAAAACATGGTGATGATTTCCAATACCTCTTAGGTAAGCCACTTAGAAAAAGGAGCTTGGATAACAGTTTGCCATTTAACCGGTTTCTCTTTTTCCTGATGGTGTTACCAGCCTTTGAAAACAGTATCTCTGCTGGGACAGGTCGCTATAATGTTCAAGTATTGCCCAGCTATCGTGTAAAGCTATGCATATAAGGTATGCACGATGAATGAGTTGTGGTTAGCTGTATTTACAGAAGTGAATTGAGAAATGAAAATTCAAATTTCGTAGCTGTAGCATGCAAATATTGAAAGGGTCTGAAAAATAATCAAATCGTTGCCAAAAGTATTAAATTAGACAGAAATATCGATATATTGGGCACAAAATAACGATATCGGCAATATATCGGACCTCATAATATCTATGTCGATATATCGATATTTCCATCTCAAATACTGATATTTCCGATATATCGATATTCGTTTGCCGTCTCTCTTCCTGGCAGAGTAGGGAATTTTAACCTTAATTGGTTAATTTCGCTGGCACGGAGGCTGGGTGTAATTGTCGTCTTCTTCATCATTTCATCCTCATCACGACGCGCAGGTCGCCTACGGGAGTCAAATCAAAAGACCTGCATCTGGAGAGCCGAACTTGTCCTCGGACACTCCCGGAACTAAAAACCATACCCCATTTCATTTCATTTCCTTTCACTACCATGATTGCTTTTATCCCTGAGTATCGCAGTATGAATGTAGAGACTGGATATAAAGTATATAATTTAAGATATATTTTTAATTTGATTCTGTTTCTAAATATATATTAAGATTGCATTCAGCACATACACTATCAATTCTATGTACTATCAAAGACTTTCAATCCACAAAGTTTAATAATAATATTAATTCCCGTAATAAAATCAATAATAATAATAATAATAATAATAATAATAATAATAATAATAATGAGAATCATCATGGGGTACAAAGTAATTCAAAGCTCAAAATTCAAATTACAACAAATACTTTTGTAAAAACTATTAATTTAGTAAAGAAAAATATGAATTGTACATCAAATCTTGTTTCAAAGTTAAGATATGATATTGCTTCCTGAAATTCATTTTAACATTTTATATAAAGTGTGATAATTAATACAGTACATATTATTCCATTAACTCTTTCATTACCGGTACTGTTTGAATACACGAGTCTGATTGAATCTCATATAAGTTACAAGAATTTACGGATGCCAGAACAAGCAACATGTGAACATACCTTAACTCAACATACGTACAAACCAAGCAGGCAACTCAAATACATTTGAGACTTCACAATCTCCCATTACCTGATCTACGAACCAGCCTGGTAAATCAACCGAACGTCCAGAGCACGAGCTTCCACTACTAGCAATCAATGGCGGTCGCTCATCTCTGTTGAGCCATGTTGCGTCACTACTTCTTAAGCTTCTTGGGAGCTTCACTGGAATACAGGCGTCACCATCTACCCTGGGAGGAACTATTGGTCCTCCACTACTCCCCAAGGAAACAAGTGTGGGTTGACAAATTCTTTCCAGCCAACTTCCTTGCTCTCCTGAACTTCCACGTAGTCTTACTGGGACCCAACTGCCACTATTAGAGACAAGCGTCGGCGGCTCAACTCTTTCAAGCCAGGTTACATCTTCTCCCGGACGTCTGCGCAATCTTACTGGTAACCATTCGCCACTAACAGAAGCACATCCTGGTGGAACCGATCCTGTACTAGCTAGGCTTGGAGGTTCAATCCTGTCCAACCATGTTGGGTCTTCTCTGGATCCTCTTCGCAACCTCACTGGTATCCAAGCTTCAGCACCAGAAGCAAGTCTCCCAGGAGAGGCAATGACCCTTGGAGGTGCTTTTGGGCCCCAGTTATCAGGTGAAGAAACTAATAAAGGAGGATACGACCAAGATCGACCTTCTCTGGGAACTACTGGGACGCGAGGTACTCGAGGTTCAACTCTGTTCAGCCATGGTGAATCTCCTCTAGGCATCGGGATTGACCGTGGGGGCGTTACTAATCCCTGTCTACCATCTGAAGGAAAAGGTACTCTGGGTAAGTTTATCCTCAGCGGAGGCGGAGGTGCTATCATTACAGGTGTCGGTGTTCTAAAGTCCCAGTTATCTCTATCAGAAACGCGTATTGGAGACCAAGTTCGTCCAGGCCTTGCATTTGGTGAGGGGAAAAGCAAGGGAGGGTCACTAAAGGGTACCCATTCTCTTCGCGGCGAATTGACGATGATTGGTGAAAAAGTCGTCGAAGCAAATGTCGGTGGCTGAATTCTATCGAGCCAATATGGGTCCTCTCTCGGTCTTGTAGCGAGCCTAGGGGGCACTATCATTCCATTATTAAATACTAATCTCGGTGATTCAATTCGGTCATCTCTTGAAGGGCCTGCGATGTTTCTGGGTGACACTATATCTCCCCAACTATCATCCCAGGAAGCAAGTCTTGGACGCTGAGTTCTTTCGAGCCAAAATGCATCTTCGCCGGCATTGGCAAAGTGCTGCGCAAAGGGTTCATCCAAGAAGTACGCGTCTGGTCCGGCTTGTTCAATTATTCTGCTTAGTCTACGCATGGCTGTAGGATTAGCCCAGTTTAGTCACTGGAATTCATATCTTGCCCTTTTAATAGGACGTTGTAGTGGAGTTCCCTTAATACTGTATTTGTCATTCTACACTGAAATGATATATGATGAATCTCTTCTCAACTCGTGTAAGTATAGGGCGCACTTTACTGTGGGATTAGGAACGTGTGTTATATACATATTTCTGATAATATCCACCACTAATAAATGGCCATGTGTTACTGAACTGGGGGTACATGCCTCCATGATTGAAATGAACTTTTGATTGCACCTCAACTCTTCTTCCTTTTCAATGTACGATAAGAAGTCCAGGTTCTAATAATCGTCCCCATAACGAGATGTTCAGGCTCTCACTGCTAATGGTGTCAAAAGAAGGAAGCTAGAGGCTTCTACTTATACTACCTGTAGTTGAAAACTTGAGGATTTGAGAGAAATACTTTCCAGGTCATTATTCTGAAATGAATGCATTATTTATGAAGCAAGGAACTCTGATAATTCCTAATGATACATTCACTGGCAGGTCTTGTCCTTCGAGCAACAACAAAGTTTTCTAGTAGTTTTCTTGGAGATTTCTTGTAATTATTTACCAAATACCATAATTCCCAATATGAACGTAAATCTGCTTTACTAACGTGAATTGTACACAGAATTTATGATTTAGGGAATTCAAATCTCTTATGGTCTAAAAAGAAGCGTTTCTATGATACGAGTTGTAATACATATTCTTTCAATAATACAGTTTTTAAGTGTAATATAACCATAGAGATGTCCGACTCGTCGGCTGAATGGTCAGCGTACTGGCCTTCGCTTAAGAGGGTCCCGGGTTTGATTCCCGGCCTGGTCGGGGACTTAACCTTAATTGGTTAATTCCAATAGCTCGGGGGCTGGGTGTGTTTGGCGTATTCAACGTTAGAAATCATCCTAGATAGGGCCCTCATCTTTACAGACATGCAGGTCACCTAATAGGCCGTCTACTAGAAAATGACCTGCACCAGGCCTCTCCGGACGCCATACGCCATTATTATTACCATAGAGATAGAGCAAACGTAGTCAAAATAATATGTTATTCGGGAAAATCACCATCTCTGGGGGGAGAGAGAGAGACAGACAGAGAGACAGAGAGAGACAGAGAGAGAGGGAAAGAGAAAGATGTTTTAACACCTTTAATATGTAATTAACCTTTTCGTGGGAAAATTAATTTTTCCCTTTATTGTGTTGCGAAATATTTGAATGGTAGGAAGTTAAAAATTCAACCGCTTTTCATAGGATTTTTAAACTTTTGTGTTACAAACAGAATTGATACACTTATGTACTTTGCGTGCTTGTAAACCAATTCAGAAAGGAATTGTTACCCTAACAATTTAAAGGCCACATACTGTACGTGCCAGCATCCCTGAGGACGTTTTAATTCGTTGTAATACCACCCTGACGTGGTTTAGGTCAGAACTGAATATAGTATAATTGAAATGAAATGGAGGCACTTCTGTAAAATGGCAAGAATTAAGACAGGGGTGAGGCAAGGTAGTCCAACTCTCACCATACCTTTTCATCTTGTTTATTGAAGAAGAAATGTGTGTTTGAAAGGAAAGGACTAATGGAATAAAGATAAATGGGAAAATAATCCACAGTATTAGATATGCTGATGACGGTGATGACATTTCCTTAGCGGCAGACTCTAAGAAGGAATTAAATAGGATGTTGAATGTTCTGTGTGATACATTGAAGCAGGAGCTGCGTGGCCGAGCTGGTAAAGGTGTGCTCGGTTCGCCTGGAAGGACGTGGGTTCGAATCCCCGTTAGGAAGTCGTAAAATTTAATAAACGAGAGTTCCGCTTCCGGAGGTTCACTGAGCCTACACCAAAAATGAGTACCAGGTTAATTCCTGGGAACAAAGGCGGCCGGGCGTAGAGCCAACCACTCTACCCCATCATGTGCCGAGGTTAACAATGGTGGAAGCCTTTACCTTCCACTCCTCCAAGGGCCTTCATTGCCTGTACGGAGGCCCCGGGTTCGATTCCCGGCCAGGGAGCTGGTTCGAGGTCCACTCAGCCTACGTGATTAGAATTGAGGAGCTATCTGACGGTGAGATTGCGGCCCAGGTCCGGAAAGCCAAGAATAACGGCCGAGAGGATTCGTCGTGCTGACCACACGACACCTCGTAATCTGCAGGCCTTCGAGCTGAGCAGCGGTCGCTTGGTAGGCCAAGGCCCTTCAAGGGATGTATTGCCATGGGGTTTGGTTTGGTTTGGTTTGATACATTGAAACATTACAAACTTAATATCAATAGTGAGACAACCAAAATTTCAATTGTGAGCAAACCTGGCACGAGAGATAACAAAAACATAATAACAGGAAATTCCAAAGTAGAACACGTACAATATAGCTCTTGAAAAAGAGGCCGTTCGAAATAAAAGATTTGTTCTTTATAAGTTTAGAGAGAAAGGAAGGACTTTGTATGGAGTGTTCTACTTTATGGTTGTGAGAGCTGCAGTCTTGGAAAAAAAAGGAAAGGGATTCATTGGAAGCGACTGAAATGCGGATTTGGAGGAAAATGACGACGACATGCTGGCCTCAACAAAGAAAGAAAAAGGACAAATCGAGATGTTCCAAAGAGAGTCAGTGAACAACAGTTACTGATAAACGATATGGAAGGAAGGAAGTCTTGAGACGGCACCACTTCCTAGTAAACGTCTACAAAGGAAAGATACTGGGAAAGAAAGGAAGAGGAAGACCAAGAAAGACATCCTTCGAGGATGTGAGAAACTGGATGGAATGTAAAGATTACAAGGAAGTGAAGAAAACAGCGGAACTGAAAGGAGGAAATTGGCTTAACATGATAATTAAATTTTGTACTTTTATATTCCACATTATCTTAAGTTGTTTCATACATGCGGTTAAAGTGTATTGCGAAGGAGTTCATAGTAAGGTGAGAACACTGTTGTACCATTTTTACTTTCTTCCATATGGGTCACTACGGGCCGCGACGTACAAATCCGCATTCATGTTTATCCTCCGTTGGTTTTGATGTTCCATCAGTATTTCTTCTTTTCCTCGGTTATTTTCCTACTTGCTCTTCGGATGTTCCGTTGCTCTCAGACACCCGTTGAACTCTCACACCATTCGCCTGAAACGACTTCTATCGTGGATATCTTTCAATCTGATGATCATTTTTCCTATCTCTGAACGGATTTCATTGAACGTTCTGGACACAACCGTTTTAGAATCGAAGTGGGCGATGATCTTTCGCGTAAGCCCCTTATTTGTTCACTGTCGGCGATGCCCATAAAACGTAGCTCGTCTCTATTTCATTGATTCAAAAATACTTTCTTTTTTTTTTTTTGGCTCAGTTCTCTGTTAGTTTCGTCGTCTTCTCAAGTTAATCGACTTATTTGTACTCATCCTTTGCAAATTGGTACACCATTTCTGTCTTCTGGATTCCCGCCTTCACTGGTTCTTTTCTAAAGTGGTGCACTAGATCAGGCCTCTCAAACGCCCAAAATCTCACGCGTGCAAACAGCGGCGCAGAGTTCCTGTGTACAGTAGTGCATCGGTCCCGCTCGGGTCGGCGAGGACCAACGCTTCGCCTCTGGGCTACTCGGCTAAGCTCGGCTCAACTCAGCTCAACTCAGCTCGGATTTGGAGGGCTACGGAGCAAGTGAGGAAGAGGGAGACAGGCGTGGGGAAAGGGAGAGACAGCGCTATTGCTCCAAATCGAGGAGTGGGGGTCTGCACTCTGGTCAGCCAAGGGAAGTCGTCTTTTGCACCGTGCACAGTGCATGCACCAGGCGCATGCACTCTGAGAGGCTCTGCACTAGATCATCTTGCCAAGGTATTTCTTCTTCTTCTTCTTCTTAATCTGTTTACCCTCCAGGGTCGGTTTTTCCCTCGGACTCGGCGAGGGATCCCGCCTCTACCGCCTCAAGGGCAGTGTCCTGGAGCTTCAGATTTTGGGTCGGGGAATACAACTGGGGAGAATGACCAGTACCTCGCCCAGGCGGCCTCACCTGCTATGCTGAACAGGGACCTTGTGGAGGGATGGGAAGATTGGATGGGACAGGCAAGGAAGTGGGATGGAAACGGCCGTGGCTGTAAGTTAGATACCATCCCGGCATTTGCGTGGAGGAGAAGTGGGAAACCACGGAAAACCACTTCCAGGATGGCTGAGGTGTGAATCGAACCCACCTCTACTGAGTTGACCTCCCGAGGCTGAGTGGACCCCGCTCCAGTCCTCGTACCATTTTTCAAATTTCGTGGCAGAGCCGGGAATCGAACCTGGACCTCCGGGGGTGGCAGCTAATCACGCTAACCACTACACCACAGAGGCGGGCGCCAAAGTATTTTATTTATTAAATTCTTCAATATTTACATGTTATTCCTTCATGATTCCTGGAAACGGCTGGATGTCCACAATAAATGTTATTTTCTCGAGTGATATTTCATGACCGAGTCTTTTCGCTTACTTCTTAAAGGAAGTTGATTCATCTTGTTGCTGATTCGACGTTATTTTCAACCACTACTAGATCATCTGCAAATGTGATGCACTTGATATACTTAATAAAATATTATATCTATGGGAAATAAATGAAAAGGTGTTTAGAGTGGACATGTTTGTAAAAAAGGAACTGTAAAATGGTTCTCGCCCCCTCCCATCTTGAATATCTTCTTGATCCGCCACTGAAGTAAATATGGAGATCACATAGAAATGATCAAGATGTTACAATAAAACCTATCCTGCAGATAACTACAAGGAGGTGAAATATACCGTTTAAAAAGATAAAATAATTCTTTAAAAAAATCGGAGTAGTACACTTCGCTATGATTGCCTAGGCTATTTTGCTTAACGTCGCACCGACACAGATATGTCTTATGGCGACGATGGGACAGGAAAGGTCTAGGAAGTGGAAGGAAGCGGCCGTGGCCTTAATTAAGGTACAGCCCCGGCATTTGCCTGGTGTGAAAATGGGAAACCACGGAAAACCATCTTCAGGGCTGCCGACAGTGGGGCTCGAACCCACTATCTCCCGATTACTGGATACTGGCCTCACTTAAGCGACTGCAGCTATCGAGCTCGGTGATTGCCTAGGAAAGTGTTTCTAAACTACATACAAATAACATTGAATCTTGATGTCCCTAACCATATAACGAACGTTAATCGGAATCACGTTATTTTGTCCTACACCACCGTGACCGACGTTTAAGGAGATGCGGAATAAGATTTTGAACATTTTGGATCAATTGTTTCTTCATTTACCTTCAAGCATTAGCTTCATTGTGACAGCCTCCCTAGTATGCCTCTTCAGTGACGTCTAGGCTGTCTAAGACAGCTGTTGGCGGAGCTGTGGAGGATCGAACCAGTCTTCGGGCTGAATACCCAACATACAGTCAAACACTAAATGATATTTAATTATATAAACACGCCATACTTATATCTAATTGTTGCACATGAATAATTCTTGTTCCTTTGGTGAACTTTTTATTTTATACTATTGAATCTATCATCACCGCAGTTAAATTCCTAGACTGTGGACCTTCACCACTCTGTCGAAATTCGTTCAGAGAGCATGACAAAACTTACTATTTTTTAACTATATATTCGTTTTCAATTTTGATGTACCCGCCCACTCCCTATATCCCACAAACCCGAATACTTTGTTATCCATACATTTTTGTGCCTCCCCCAATAGCCACTACTGACTACGAGACGAATTCTATTCTGCTATAGCGCAGATCACGGACAAGACATCAAAGAGTGGTGGTGGTGATTATTGTTTTAAGAAGAAGTACAACGAGGCAACCATCCTCTATATAACACTAATCAGAGGGAAAAATGTAAGGGATCCGACACTTCGAAAAATGAAGATACCGGTCAAAGAAAGACAAGGGCCACGAAGGGCGTTAAAATGAAAGACTCCTTAGCCCTCGCAAACCTAATAGTGTCGGGGCCGGAAAAGAACAAGAGTTAACCAAGAGAGGTCAGACAGGATAGATGAAAGTGAGGAGCCTGGCACAAGTAAGTGGAAGCAATGCCAGGACTCAGCTGAGGGCTCCGTGTTTGCCAACCCACGCTCCAAAATACAGAGCCCTTGGGGCCAAGACATCAAAGAAGCCTCCAGCTGCTGAGACGAAACAGTTCACATGATTACATACACAGTATTTCAACACCTCGAACAGAGCTACGTACTTGGTCGTCGGACTCCCCTATTCGCTCCCCCTGGAGCTGTAACGGGATTGCCGAGAACCACGAATACCGTTGAAAGCCGGAGTTATAGACTACATGTTAAATCACATCCTCCCTTTACTGAATTCCTGGGTAAGAGTGAAGAGTTTGAGATATCCCTTCAGATTGTTCGGCTCGAAACTGGTGAAAAAAAAAAAAACATGTTGCAGATGAGCGGTCGAGAGACGAGATTCGTCTCTGACATCCATTCTTGTCTGCTTTAAATAGTTCGGCTCCATGGTTAATTGGTTAGCATGCTGACCTTATTCCAAAGGGTCCCGTGTTCGATTCCCGGTCGAGTCGGGGATTTTAACTTTCATTAGTTAATTCCTATGTTCGGGGGTTGGGTGTATGTATCGTCTTCACAATTAGATTTCATCTTACGTAGCGCCCCATTGTCACAGAAGCGCAGGTCACCTAAACGGCGTCAAAGAACTCCGGAGGTCACACGCAATTGTTATTACTTGAAATATATGTGGTATGCCTGTCAGGCTTTCAAAATTTCTTGGATTTATCTTACACGCGATAGTTACACGAAGTGTTTGAGTCTTAGGAAGCTTCAGATATGTCCTATTTGTTGTGTTTGCCACGTGCCGATTTATTATAGACAACGTCAGTTCCAGCGGCTTCTCTTCTGGCCGATACTACCTCCATGTCTTTACATGTTCCCCAGCCAGGCACGTCCGTATGATCAGTTCGAGTGGTGATTGCGAGATGGACCCGTACTGAATACTCAGTCCTACTCTGGTTTTCTTGATCGTGCACGACGCCCTCATTATGAGAAACAATTATATAACAATTTAGGATGTCCTTTCTCTGGCGTAGAGGAACACGGGGTTACCATTCTCCAAAGTGAACATTTTTCTCAAATTTTGTACGTTCCCGAGCAACGAGACATAATGGAACGAACAATTATTGTGTCTCTATTATTGCGAAACGAACTGTCTTGTAAGAACAACGAACTTGGGAAGACTGTCGCAGGACCAAATATCTAGAGCAAATTGTCGGTGCACGTAATGAACCATCTGCAGAACACCTGGTGGCCATGATGGTTAAGGCGTGAATTCTATATGGTATGGCACTGTGGTTAGCTGGTTCGAGTCCCGTTATTATTATTATTATTATTATTATTATTATTATTATTATTATTATTATTATTATTATTATTATTATTATTATTATTATTATTTACCACAAATCATACATATTATATGGATGGTGTAGCGAAAAAGGGCAAGCCTAATGTACATTAGTTCCTTCAAGAGACCCACTAAGCTAATATATGCAATAATTATATTATTCACATATTTACACTCGTACAGTAATTCATGTCCGCCTCTGTGGTGTAGTGGTTAGCGTGATTAGCTGTCACCCCCGGAGGCCCGGGTTCGATTCCCGGCACTGCCACGAAATTTGAAAAGTGGTACGCGGGCTGGAATGGGGTCCACTCAGCCTCGGGAGGTCAACTGAGTAGAGGTGGGTTCGATTCCCACTTCAGCCATCCTGGAAGTGGTTTTCCGTGGTTTCCCACTTCTCCTCCAGGCGAATGCCGGGATGGTACCTAACTTAAGGCCACGGCCGCTTCCTTCCGTCTTCCTTGTCTATCCCTTCCAATCTTCCCATCCCTCCACAAGGCCCCTGTTCAGCATAGCAGGTGAGGCCGCCAGGGCGAGGTACTGGTCATACTCCCCAGTTGTATCCCCCGACCAAGAGTCTGAAGCTCCAGGACACTGCCCTTGAGGCGGTAGAGGTGGGATCCCGTGCTAAGTCCGAGGGAAAAACCGAACCTTTAGGGTAAACAGATGATGATGATGATGACAGTAATTCATTCAATCGTTTACATTTTCTTTCCCTTTCACTCCCGTCCGTGCACACACTGTGTTTTACATATTTTTACATGGTTTGTAAACTGCGTTTATTTCAGGTGGTAGTTCATTCCAGAGACGTGCGAAGCGGCCGTAGTAACCGGGTTGGTAGGAGGTGGTGCGGGCAAATGGAGGGACAAGATTAACGCCTCTGCGGATAGAGCGAAAGGATAGGGAAAGGCGGCGAAACGGGTCAAGGCTAGTGGTGCCGGCGAGGGATTTTCGGAGGAAGATCAAGTCGGTTCTTTTGACAATGATTTCTATTGTGGGGAAGTTAGCCGGAAGATGGGAGCGGTAAGTTGTTAGCCTTTGCGCCCGATTCAATATTTTCTGAAGTTTGTTTAGACTGCGGTGGGACTCCGTGCAGGAAAACCATACGTTGGTGTGGGTCTTACCATACTGAGGTAGGCTATTAGTAGGGCCCCTGATATGAAGCCTTTTAGCTTCCTGTTTAGAAATTCCATGACTTTTATCGCTTTTCACCTTGCCTCCTCCGTCTGCAGGTTCCTTTTCAAATCCTTAGAAATAATTAATCCTAGAAGTTTGATATTTGCACACTGCGGCATTACATTCTTACTTAGTTCATATGTGTTCTCTACGCAGTTTCTTGATCTACTTATCCTAATATCTTTACATTTATTTACACGTATGTTTAGCCCATTCACTGAACACCATACAGATAAATTCTGTAGGTCTGATTGCAGTTTTCGACTGTCTTCTATGTTCTTTATACTTTTACACAGAGAGTGTCATCTGCATATTTTACCATGTGTGCAGTTACACATCCGGGAAGATTGAGCACAAACACGACGTATAACAGGGAACCGATCGCAGAACCTTGAACTATTCCTGATGTCTAGGGCCCGGATTTTTATGCAGTAACCGCTTAGATTGCAAACTAATTTGGTTAGTAGGAAGTGTCGGCCACCCGCTCTTCCATAATGTAGCAAGAGTAACATAAATTGTAGGGGTTTTGATGGGCCATACCCCTATTGTTTATGCAAACCCCGTAGCATAGTCGTTGTGAAGGTAGACTATACTTGTTACTCGCTTCAGGAAGGTTGCATTCTAACCTATTACTGCATAAACATCCGGGCCCTGCAGTGATGTCACATTGATAGGTTGTGACCAGGCCCCTCCGTATACCACACACTGTGTTCGACATTCAGGAATTACCTCACCCACATCAATAATCTGCCTCGTATTCCGACCTGTTGTAGCTTTAATAGGAGTCGTTCATGGTCGAAGGCTTTGCTCCAATCAAGTGACAGGCAGTCTACTTGAATCACATCTGGTTGATCCAAGTAACGCTGCCAGTCATCAACGACTTTCGTTAAGAAGGTTGCACAATAACTCCCTGGGAGGAATCTATGCTGAGTATAGCTGATTAGGTCTCCTCCCTGTAAGAATTCAAACACGTTCCTTGCTACCAATCGCTCCATACTCTTACAAACGGTGATGTTATTGCCACCGGCCTATAATTATCAATGTTATCTCTTCCTGCACTTTTGAAAATTGGTACTACTGGGTACACAGCCACTATTAATTGTTAAGTTGAACGTGGCGCACAAGGAGGGGGCTAATGCTTCAGCGCACTGCACTAAGATAATTGCAGGTGTGTTGTCCAGCCTGGAAGCAGCATGTGATCGAGTCTTGTCGGAGGCTGTTAATTACCTCGTACTCCGTGAAGTAAAGGTTGGAGAGGGAGAGGGGTCATGGCAGAGTTGTGGAAAAAACTTTCACCTTCAGAATGTTGGTAGGCAGTGTAGGAGAGGTAGAGGTATACAATTTCTAATCACTAGATTGCGTGCCAAAAGCCTGGATTCATTTCCAAATCTCTCCTTAGAGCTCATGTGGAGTGATTGTGGTGGTGGTGATTATTGTTTTGAGAGGAAGTACAACTGGGCAACCATCCTCTATGGGTATATAACACTATTCAGACAGGAAAATGGAAGGGGTCCTAAACTTGGGAAAATGAAGATATGGGCCAAAGGAAGACAAGCGTCGCGATGGGCGTGAAAATGAAAGACGCCCTAGGATTCGCAAACTTAATACAGTCGGGGTCGGATAGAATAGATGAAAGTGAGGAGCCTGGCACAAGTAAGTGGAAGCAATGCCAGGACTCAGCTGAAGGCCCAATGGTCTCCAACTCACGCTCCCAAGTTGAGAACCCCTGGGGCCCTTTTCGTCGCCCATTACGACGGGTAGGGGATACCGTGTGTGTTGTTCTACCCCCCACTCACAGGGGCTCATGTGGAGTGAGGGAATATGACGTTGTTGATGGCGATTCGTCCTTGAGCAGACTCCTTGGTGCTATTTGACACGAGTAGGCTATGTGCCGGAACCGGCAACCTCTCCCTTCCTACTCCATATGCCACGTCATTCATTTCATCTATTAACTTCTTTGATGATGAGGCTGACGTCAGGAAGGGCATCCGGGTGTAAAAACTATAAGAAGGTTCATTTCACTTCACACCCGACCTTGGAGATACATTAAATGTGCGGCCACTGCCAGATAAAGCTTAAAACTTGAACGGTTTATTGCTTGATGAATGAACTACTATTTCCAACCGGCCGTTCCAAGTGTCGGGTGCTAGACTCTGGAACTCTCTTCCAGTTATTGTCATCAAATCTACAAATTTTCGGGACCTTTATCTCTACTTTCCGGAATTACTTCCTAAACTATAAAACAGCCCGAGTGAATGATGTATGACTGTGTGAGTAAATGGCTACATTTCTTCATAAGAGTTTAATAATAATAATAATAATTGTACCGGGCGGTACACCTCCACTCCGCTAATTTAAAATGTGCGCCTGTTGAAACTCCTCTGCTGGAGGAAGTCTGAACTTTATCTACGCTGTTAATTCTTTACCTTCTCAGAAGATGTCACCACGGGGAAAATTTTGAGTTTTTGAACTGTGTCATTTTTGATGTGTTTTTGTTTCGCTTGAAGTAAGAAGTGTGAACTTTCTCTTCTAGAGGACACTACTGAAGATCAACAATAGTGCACCCTAGTGCGGAGTCAAAGAACTATTTTGTTGGAGAAATTTTTATTTCAAAAGTTTGTGTTTTGTTGAATTTCTTTCTGTTATTGTTTAAGTTGGCTGTATACCCCTCTTTTTCCCCTTGTTTTAGATTTATCCAATCCCGAATTTCTTTTAGTAATTTCTGACCAATCTAGTGTATCTTCCCCCAACTTGTATCTGTTGCGGGGTCCTATCCAATAAAAACATTGTGGGCGGGTGTTTTCATTCCCCTAACGCCTAGAAACTTCCGCGAGAGTATATAAACTGCTGATTTTAGGGTCTCCGGGCCACTTCTGTTCCATCTTTTAGTGTGTTAAGTACCTAGCAGGAGGCGGGAAGCGCCTCTTTCTTCGGCAGCGGTCAACAATAAGGTAATGGCCGATTAATAAATTCTTTCTTTTCTTGCTCAGCAGTTTAACTTTCGGGGCGGGTTCTAAGCGTTCAACCATGTAACCTTTTCCTAAAAAGTAAAAACAACTGGTATCTATTCTATTTTAAAACGACATATCGGGATAGAGAGTGCTTAACCCTCTCGAGCTCCCACTCATAATGTTTTGAGGTGAACTTATTGTTTCTCAACCTATTCTTCGATAACGTAAAACAAATTGTTCTTTTCTAAGTCACCTCTGTAGTATGGGATTAGCCCTTGTAATAACGGCCTAGTGCCAAAGTAGGTTTTAAAATCAAAATGTATTAGGAGTGCAAGTTCGCCTCCTCTCAAATTGTTTTAGAGGTCATTCAATTAACCTGCTTTTCATTTAATAGACCTCAGTAGATTGGGTATTTTACCCCTGTGTTTATGTCCGTTGAGGACAACTTGAAGGTGGAGTTTGGTGTGGCCTAGGAGAGGCTTAAATTAAAGAGCGTGTGGCTCTTTTGGAAACGGAGTGTTGTATGCCTCGAGGAGGCTTTATTGTGTAATTTGGAGCAAGTGCTCCAGGGTTTGATTGGGGTCTTCTGCCCCTTTGTTAAAATTTGTATATCGGAAAGTTGGGCTAGTTGCTCAAAAATTGTGAACTCAGGGCTCGAAGCCCAAATTCTGTAATCCCTGTAATTGTACATTTCAAATCGTGTTTCTGCTACTAAGTACCTGTTCTATTTGTTGCTACTTAATTTTGAAAAGAAAATATAACCTGGTTAAATTTTACTTAGTTTCTCTTCCGTAGTTTGAAACCCATTCACGCCCGCACCTTCTTACACCTCTACCTACCGCTAAAATACGGTAACAAGTGGTAGCAGAGCGTGGTTGAATGGGTCTCAATTTAGCCCTTTTTGACGGCTAAACATTGTTTGTTCCGAACTCTAACTATTTTCCCAGTTGCTGGAATTTTTTGAGTTTTTCAAAATTGTTCTGTCACCATGCCCGGCCCTCGCGATGTTCCCCTTCTTAACTATTTGCGCAAGGAGTTGATCTATGAATTAACTATCAGAAATGTGCAATCTGGAGGCACGGTTGCAATAGACACTAACAAGCTTAGAGAGTCCCTTGATTTGCCCATTTCCATCCCCAATTTGGGAGAGAAAGCAATTGACGACTCTCTTTCCACGATCATGGAGAATATTACTGGGCTAGCTTCTGTGGTTAGTTTTTTTGATGAAAATGATCCGTCTCCAAATCAAATTAAGCGTGTGCAAGGCAGGCTATATCATTTTTCGAATAGGGTTAACGATCTGTTGTCTCTAAAACTGAATGACGTTCAGAGGAAGGAAGCTAGTACGCTCCTGGAAAATATTTCTGAATTATCTAGTAAGGTCACTCAATTGTTAACTGGGGAAGTTCCTCCCAAATCTGATCAACCCACCATAGTGAAGGCAGGTAGTGAGGAAGCGCCTCCCAAGGGAGAAGTTAATAGGATAACCGTTGCTGCTCAAACTATCCCTACCCCATTGGACAACGAATCTGAACGTCGTGCATCATTGAGTAACATCCGTTCTGAATTGACTTCCTTGCCATTGAAACCTTTACCTACTATGTCACCCGGATTTAGTAGCTTGCCTCATCCATTGGCAATGTTGCTCAGAGGTATATCCAAGTTTTCTGTTAATACCACCAGTGACGTAATTTCATTTTTAAGATTTCTAGTGGAATTTCAGGATCATGCCCTTGTTTTTTCTCTGTCTCCATGTCAAATCTTGCAAATTATCTATCCGTATGCTATTGGTATTCTCTCCGACAAAATAGTAAGAGCCATAGCTGAACAGTCATCTATTGAAGATTTTCATGCACACTTGCTTGCAAACTTTATTCCCGCCCGCGCGAGGTCATCTCTGATTCAAAAGTACTATTATCGAGTACAGAGGTTGGATGAAAACTTGGCTGATTTCATACAAGACATTAAGTTTTATACCAGGGTGTTTGCTCTTCACTTCCCTGAGGATCAAATTGTACAAGCTATTGTGGAAGGCATTTCACCATCTTATAGGTCATACTTGTGTTTTGCGGCGTGCCCGCAAACTTTTTCTGAACTTGAAGCGTTGGCCGTCTCAGCGGAAGGAGTTAGGTACGCCGATTCTTTGCGTGTAGCGAAAGAACCCCCGCCTTCCTTTAGTAACACTCGGCCTCCACCTCGCCGACCAGTCACACCCCGTAAATGTTATGCTTGCGGGTCGCCTGACCATCTTCGCAATAAATGTCCATTGGTCAAAAGTAGTAGGGCAAATAATGGAGCTGGTTCAGCACAAGGCTGTTTTAAATGTGGGGCTTTCTCACATATTGCCAAGAATTGTCCCAACTCAAATAGCACCCCCTCCTGCTCAACTTCTGGTGCAAATTCCACCTATGCCAATAATAAAAAGTGACTAGTGGCTTCGGCTGAGTCGACTAATCCATCTTCCCGAGACTCAGCCCCTAGTAAAAAGGTTGTAAATGCAGAGAACGATCAGCCTTCAAGTTCATCTTTTGAATGCCCTAAAGAATGTCTTAGGATTGCGGCGGATACCCCCGCACCTGTTCCTTTTCTTAAGATTGAGGTAAATAACGAGCCTATAACAGCTCTCTTAGATTCAGGTAGTGTTTGTTCGATTATTGCGGCTGAATGGTATTCTAAATTGAAAACGGTTTGTAAACTTCCTGACTATGTCTCTTCTCCTGTTCAGTACGTTTCGGCTAATTCATCTCCATTAGAAATTCTAGGTTGCTTACTGGTCAAAATTCGTGTTTTTAAGTTTACATGGAAAGTTAAATTGTTTGTGGCCAAGCAATTGTCTTGCCCCATTATATTGGGAGCTGACTTTATTTCTCACACTGGTCTTGTGCTCGATCTGCAGTCTAGGTCGTGCACATTCAAATTTGCTTCTAGTTGTAAAATCCCACTATTAAAGTGTAATTCTGTGTCATGTTCTTCTATTTCGCCTATCCAGGATGAGATGTTGTTAGACCTTAGACATCTACCTGAGGAGCAGGCTGATAGTATTCGCAAACTGTGTCAGTCGTTTCCCGAGGTGTTCTCTGATACTCTTGGTGTTACTGACCTTATTGAATACAAAATTGAGGTCACGGATTCGATTCCTGTCCGTTTTCCACCGTATAGGCTATCTCCACCTAAAATGAAGGCTCTGAAGGAAATCATCGATCAGATGTTGAAGGACGGTATTATTAGGCCCTCTAAGTCAGCGTATTCTTCGCCCATTTTTCTAGTACCGAAACCCCAAGGAGGCTTCAGGCCTGTCATTGATTACAGGGCTCTCAATCGGAAGGTGGTGTTACAATCTGTGCCCCTTCCCGACCTTCATTCTTGTTTTTCATGGTTTCGTAAGGCCAAGTTCTTCACCATCTTGGACTTAAATCAGGCCTATAATCAAATTCCCCTTGCCGAAGAGTCTAAACACCTTACAGCGTTTGCCACGGACTGGAATTTATACGAATACAACCGCGTGCCTTTCGGGCTCCCCACGGGGGCAGCTGTGCTCACTAGGCTACTAGATAGGGTCTTCTCCGACATCAAATTCGAGTACTTATATCACTACTTAGATGATGTCGTCGTATTTTCAGAGACTTTTGAAGAACATCTAGATCATCTGCGAGAAGTTCTCGATCGCCTTCGTAAGGCTGGGTTAACTGTTAAGTTGTCCAAGGTTGCCTTCGCTAAGCCCTCTATGTCTTTCCTAGGGCATATTGTGTCACCCGACGGTGTAGCAGTTGATCATTCTAGAACACAGGCCATCCGTGATTTTAAACCTCCCAAGGACATTAAAGGTATCGCCAGGTTCATTGGTATGGTGAATTTCTTCAGAAAGTTCATTCCTAACTTTGCTAATAGAGCGGCGCCCTTAAACCTTCTTCGTAGGAAAGGCATCAAATTCGAGTGGGGACCTTCTCAACAAGCCGCTTTTGAAGACCTTAAATTAGCTCTTTGTAATGCCCCTGTACTTGCTATGCCTGATTTCTCGAAGAAATTCATCGTCCAAACCGACGCGTCGTCGTCAGCAGTAGCTGCAGTCCTTCTTCAAGAGACTGAACTAGGGAGGCGACCCATCGCCTATGCGTCTAGGACATTGTCGGCTCAAGAATCCAAGTATTCCATCTATGAGCTCGAAGGTTTGGCAGTCTTATTTGCCTTAGAAAAGTTCCGTCTCTATCTGGAACACGTTAAATTCGACCTGGAGACAGATAATCAAGCCTTAAGCTGGGTCTTAGGTAGGCCGCGTCGTACTGGTCGTATAGCCCGCTGGGCTATTCGTATTTCCGCCTTCCAGTTTGATGTTAGACATATCAGAGGTACCGAAAATGTTGTTGCTGATGGACTCAGCCGTATGTTTCATAACGACGTCGAGACCCACGAACCGGTCGACAGTTCATCACCTTCCGAGTCCATGCTATCTGAGGTTAATGCCATCCTAACAGATGCTCCCATGCTTTTTAGGGATATTGAGAAATACCAACGTGAAGATCCGACGCTGGCTCCGATAATGGAAACCCTTTCTTCTGGGGAACATGTTGTCCCTTATGTTCTGAGGAATGGTGTTTTATGTTGCCCTTCGAGGCATGATAAGATGATGAAAGTTGTTGTTCCAGCAGTTCTTGTACCTATGATCTTCAAATACTATCATGAGACCCCATTGGGGGGGCATCTTGGAATCTTTAAAACTCGTGAAAAGATTCGTGACATGTTCATCTGGAAAGGTATGGACGGTGAAATTAGGGAACTTGTAAAAGCTTGTAAATCTTGTTTGATCAGTAAACCCACCATGTCCACTAAAGTAGGCCTTTTGTCTTCGCATCAAGCGTCGCGCCCCATGGAACGTCTGTATATCGATTATGTAGGACCCTTCTTCCAGTCAAAGGGTAATGCTAACAAATTCATCTTTGTATGTGTAGATGGTTTTACCAGATTTTCTTGGTTATTTCCGACTAAGCTGGCTACCGCTCAGTCCACCATTACCTGTCTAAATTCTATTTTTGCTTCTTTTGGTCCGTGCCAATATATTGTATCTGATAATGCTAAGGCGTTCACATCAAATCTTTTTCGTAAATTCTGTTTTGACTTGTCCATCTCTCATGTAACCACTTCTGCTTATTACCCTCAACCATCTCTGGCTGAACGGGTTAATCGTAATCTCAGGTCCGCACTTATCGCCTATCATCATGAAGATCCTTCTAGGTGGGACACGTCCCTGCATTGGTTAGCTTTTGCTTTGAATTCGGCGGTTCATGAATCTCATAAGTTCACTCCAGCTTCTTTGATGTTCAAGTTTGTTCCCAACACGCCGCTCTCTAACCTCTGGTCTCTGAGTGACATTCTACCCGAGACAATAGATCCGGACAATATTAAAGATCTTTGGAAGAAGGCTAAAGCCAATCTTAAAGTGTCTCATGAAAAGGTTAGGGAAAGGTATGATCGTGGACGGTGACCCACACCTTTGAAGGTAGGTGACCAGGTTATGGTCAAAAATTTTGTTCCCGCGGGCAAGCTTGCCCCCAGATTTCATGGGCCATGCATCATTCTCGATTTTCTCACACCGGTTACATTGTTACTAAGCAATCCAGCTACCGAGAGGATATTTAGGGTTCACCTGTCCCAGGTGAAACCGGTGTAAATTTAGTTTCAACTTGCTTCATATAATTTGAAAGGATATGAAGGTTATATTTTTTTTTTGAGTTCAACTCTTAAGGCATTCTGCTCCTTCTATTTTATTTTATATGCAAGCATTTCTTGTAAACCTCCCCCGATCGTTAAACTGCCATCCTGTCCTTGTCACGGCCATTACCACGCTCCCGTCGCCTGCTCCACCACACTCAGTGGCTGGCTTAGATGAAATGCCATGGATATCTGCACGCCGCTGGCCCCTCAATCTCTTTACATGCCTGTGCCCTTAAAAGAAACATGATGGTCCAACACAATTCTGCCGCCTAGCTTAATGTTTCAGTGCCCCCGCAGCCGCGCGGCGCCGTGCAGCAACTGGAGCCAAGGTCGGGCCCCCTCGGCCCCAGCGAGGACGACATGTGCACGGCGAGCCGGAGCTCTCCTCCCGGCTAAGGCTGATGTGCGGCGCACGACCTGCTACTTGCCCGCAGCCTGTATATGTTCACCGCGGGCGCGGCGTGCTTCAACACCTCTGCTCCCCTCATAGTGCGGGCGAGCGGTATCTCAGGGTACTTGAGGGGTCCGAGCGGCCTCCTTTGGACGCAAGCTGTAACGGCCGGTCTGGCCATCCAACTTAGCCTACATCAACTACATAGACATTCCTGTTCAACCTTAATACCGTCACTTGGGAATTTAACAGCAATATTTGGTGGACCGTGCAAAAAATTTTTCTTCACTTCTAAGTATTAAAAGTTTATCTTCAGAAATTCAAATTCTACAAACTTAAAGACTTTCATTCACCTGCAACAACAACATTTTGAAACTGAATTAAGAAATCTTGTAAATGCTTCTGCTATCCATCTTCGTATCAACATCATTACTTGGACTTTGTTTCAAACTGATTTCATGTGTCATCCCTGGAGGAACTTTTGGGGGGGGGGAGGTCTGTACCGGGCGGTACACCTCCACTCCGCTAATTTAAAATGTGCGCCTGTTGAAACTCCTCTGCTGGAGGAAGTCTGAACTTTATCTACGCTGTTAATTCTTTACCTTCTCAGAAGATGTCACCACGGGGAAAATTTTGAGTTTTTGAACTGTGTCATTTTTGATGTGTTTTTGTTTCGCTTGAAGTAAGAAGTGTGAACTTTCTCTTCTAGAGGACACTACTGAAGATCAACAATAGTGCACCCTAGTGCGGAGTCAAAGAACTATTTTGTTGGAGAAATTTTTATTTCAAAAGTTTGTGTTTTGTTGAATTTCTTTCTGTTATTGTTTAAGTTGGCTGTATACCCCTCTTTTTCCCCTTGTTTTAGATTTATCCAATCCCGAATTTCTTTTAGTAATTTCTGACCAATCTAGTGTATCTTCCCCCAACTTGTATCTGTTGCGGGGTCCTATCCAATAAAAACATTGTGGGCGGGTGTTTTCATTCCCCTAACGCCTAGAAACTTCCGCGAGAGTATATAAACTGCTGATTTTAGGGTCTCCGGGCCACTTCTGTTCCATCTTTCAGTGTGTTAAGTACCTAGCAGGAGGCGGGAAGCGCCTCTTTCTTCGGCAGCGGTCAACAATAAGGTAATGGCCGATTAATAAATTCTTTCTTTTCTTGCTCAGCAGTTTAACTTTCGGGGCGGGTTCTAAGCGTTCAACCATGTAACCTTTTCCTAAAAAGTAAAAACAACTGGTATCTATTCTATTTTAAAACGACATATCGGGATAGAGAGTGCTTAACCCTCTCGAGCTCCCACTCATAATGTTTTGAGGTGAACTTATTGTTTCTCAACCTATTCTTCGATAACGTAAAACAAATTGTTCTTTTCTAAGTCACCTCTGTAGTATGGGATTAGCCCTTGTAATAACGGCCTAGTGCCAAAGTAGGTTTTAAAATCAAAATGTATTAGGAGTGCAAGTTCGCCTCCTCTCAAATTGTTTTAGAGGTCATTCAATTAACCTGCTTTTCATTTAATAGACCTCAGTAGATTGGGTATTTTACCCCTGTGTTTATGTCCGTTGAGGACAACTTGAAGGTGGAGTTTGGTGTGGCCTAGGAGAGGCTTAAATTAAAGAGCGTGTGGCTCTTTTGGAAACGGAGTGTTGTATGCCTCGAGGAGGCTTTATTGTGTAATTTGGAGCAAGTGCTCCAGGGTTTGATTGGGGTCTTCTGCCCCTTTGTTAAAATTTGTATATCGGAAAGTTGGGCTAGTTGCTCAAAAATTGTGAACTCAGGGCTCGAAGCCCAAACTCTGTAATCCCTGTAATTGTACATTTCAAATCGTGTTTCTGCTACTAAGTACCTGTTCTATTTGTTGCTACTTAATTTTGAAAAGAAAATATAACCTGGTTAAATTTTACTTAGTTTCTCTTCCGTAGTTTGAAACCCATTCACGCCCGCACCTTCTTACACCTCTACCTACCGCTAAAATACGGTAACAATAATAATAATAATAATAATAATAATAATAATAATAATAATAATAATAATAATAATAATAATAATAATATTGGCTTTATGTCACACTAATTACTTTTACGGTTTTCGGACACGCCAATGTGCCGGAATTTAGTCCCGCAGGAGTCCATTTACGTGCCAGTAAATCTACCGATATGAGACTGATGTGTATTTGAGCATGAGCACTTTCAAATACCACCTGAGTGAGCGATGATCAACCTGCCGAGTTGGGGTCAGAAGGCCAGTGCCTCTACCGTCTGAACAACCCAGCCAGGCTTAAGATTTTAAGTTAGGAAACAGTATATAGGTATACTTACAGTATTTAAATTAAGTTGCATTTGCAACATAAGTTTAGTACCGTAGGCAAGTTTAATACGTATTTTGTTTGTGATACGGTTATAGTTTAAGTGAAAGGGAGGGCCAACAATCCTAATTTCACCATTAGTAGACAGCAATAATAATAAGCTGTCCGCCTCTGTGGTTTAGTGGTTAGCGTGATTAGCTGCCATCCCCGGTGGTCCGATCACGATTCCCGGCTCTGCCACGAAATTTGAAAAGAGGGACGAGGGCTGGAACGGTGTCCACTCAGCCTCGGTAGGTCAGGTGAGTAGAGGGGTTTCTTTTCACACCTCGGCCATCCTCGAAGTGGTTTTCCTTGGTTTCCCACTTCTCTTCCAGGCAAATACCGGGATGATTCTTAACTTAAGACCACGGCCGCTCCCTTCCCCCCAAAACGTCCCTGTTCCGCATAGCAGGTGAGGCTGCCTTGGCGAGGTACTCGTCCTCCTCCCCAGTTCTATTTCCCCGATCCAAAGTCTCATGCTCCAGGACACTGCTCTTGAGGCGGTAGAGGTGGCATCCCTCGCAGAGTCCGAGTGGAAAGCAACCCTGGAAGGTAAATGGATTAAGAAGTAGAAGAAGAAGAATACCAATAATACCACCTGCTGCACTGCTGGGCTACTCGCTGGACCACTTGCTGTCGCGTCATTTGCCCTCAACTCCACTCTTGCACTGTGTGTTCTGGTAGCACTTGAATTAGACTGGACTACTGTGCTCACTATGGAGCTTGTGTTGTGCAGTCAAGGTGAAACCATGGCATAATATGTTTTTCCGTGGTTTCCAGCCTTCACACCAGTTAAATGCTAGGGACTGATTCTCTTGAAGACCACGGCTGCTTCCTTTCCAATCCCTATGTCGCAGAGTGAGAAAGTTTGGGAAATTCACTCCATTAAGCGAGTGATTTATCTTCGGAAGCTAAATACTCAAGTCGAACGATGCCGATGATGCTTTTACCAAATACCTCGCGAACGGTGGTATCGATACTTACTAGATCGATCGAGTAGTTCAAAGACGCGCAACAGTACGATCTCCAATAGCATCAGACCTTAGTACAAAACCAACATGGCCGACGCATCGATTGAATGTAAAGAAGCCTGTGATACATTAACATAATCTTCTGCTTATCGCATTGAAGTGATAAGTTATCAATAACAACGTACATGTTAAGTTAAATTAACGAAATAAGGAGATACAGAACATTTTAAACCAAATACGAATTGGTAAATGTAAGTATGTTGGGTATTCAGCCCGAAGGCTGGTTTCAACAGCTCTGGCATCAGTTGTCATAGATAGCCTAGGCGTCACTCAAGAGGCATTCTACGGAAATGAGGAGTGAGGTAGTTTCCCGTTGTTTTCCTCACCGAGCATGAAGTTACTATTACATATCAGTCTGTCAAACCCACTGAAATTGACTCACCAACTGACCCTATGATTGATATTTTCACATTATCCATAACTGAGACTGGCTGCAGAAGGAATGGTATTACTATAGTTCCGTTTGTATGAGTTTCCACTTGACAGTTAACCGGAAGTCAGATACTGGTGCCAAACTGTTATGAGTACGAGCAGCTGATTCAAAACTCACAACACGAACGGAAATGTATATATAAGTCCAGAATAACTCACATAGGATTAACAATAACACAACATATTTAGGATAAGGCTCAATCAATCAATATTCTAAAGGCTAATGCCTTGTCGATGTAACCACTCTCTTATTTCATTGGCTGTTCGTTTCAGTTCCATGTAATTGTCACAACCTAACCTCTTCTTGATGTCGTCCAAATACTTCATCCTAGGTCTTCCTTTGCCTTTCTTTCCTAGCATTTTCCCTCCAAGTATGTTAGTGATGAAAGTATTGTGTCTGATGACATGTCCAATACATTTTAATTTCCTGTTTTCCATTTCGATTAAAAATCTTCTCTCTTCTTTAACTTCCCTTAAGACTTCCATGTTGGTTTTTCTTTCCGTCCAGCTCGTTCTGGTCATTTTCCGCCCTATCCACATTTCAGCAGCTTCAAGTCAATTCCTTTCTAATTTACCCAGAGTCCAACTCTCACTTCCATACGGAAGTGTACTCCATACAAATGATTTTGCAAAGGACTTTCTGACATCTATATTCATGTGTGTGCTGGTTAAAATGTTTTTCTTGCTCATACATGCCTGTTTTGCCAATGCTATTCTTCTCTTTACTTCCAGGAAGCATCTATCATCCTCTGTTGTCATACTACCAAGATAACAGAATAGTTTCACCTGATCAATTCTGACGTCATCAATTTTTATATTGGTTTTAGTTTCTTCCATATTTTTCCGTACTACCATTACTTTCGTTTTCCGTTTGTTTACTTTTAATTTCCATAGTTGCCTGAGAGGACTTTCAGCATTCTATTCATTTCTTTGTCTGAGTCTGCAATTAATACGATGTCATCTGCAAATCTCATACAATGTATCCTTTCACCATTGACTTTTATTCGCTTTGTCTTCTCCTTCATGATCTGTATAGCTTCCTCAATGAACGTATTAAATAGATACGGTGATAGGGGACAAACTTGTCTAACTCCTTTCCTAATCCTGGCCTTTTTTTCTACCTGATAGATGATTATTTTGTGCTTTGGTTCAGATACAGTTGATTTATCATTCTTCTATCCTTCCAGTCCAGTCCTATGTTCCTCATAGTTCTAAACAGTAGTTCGCAGTTCACATTGTCAAAAGCTTTTTCTAAGTCAATGAAGGTAAGATAAGTCGTTCTATTAATTTCCATCCTTCTCTCCAATAACATGCGTAAGGCCAGAATTGCTTCTCTTGTTCCTCTGCCTTCTCTAAATCAAAACTGGTCTTCTCCAACATACTTATCTACTTTTCCTTTTTTTCTGTTCTTAACTATGTTAAGGAGTATCTTTGTGGCATGTGTTAATATTGATAGTGTTCTATAATTGGTGCAGTCAACTGCCCTTCCTATTTTAGGTATGGTAATGGTTCTGCATAAGGCTATAAGATAAAAATAGATCAATGCTCGAAGAGATATAACGCGAGAAAATGGCATGGAATTTCTACTCATTAAAAGAGCTCACATTGCTCATAGATTAAATAATTCTCCTAAGGAAGGAAAGAATCCTACAAAGGATATAAACCACTCATTTCTGAGTCACTATCGACACTGTCATCGACTGTTGAGGTTTCATTCTCGCTTGAACCGAACGAGAAAACAACGTCTTCAACATAATCGTCTGTGATACTTTCCCTCTCCCAAGCTTCAATTATCTCTCATTGTGTCTCACAACTTCTATTCTTTAGCACTTACACGGCCTGCGGCTTCCCAAAGAGGTCTTCCAACTTCCGAATCTGTTAAGAGTCGCACACAGCTGAAAGCTGGTGGTTTTATTATACAACAGATCGACAACACTGGTAACCGGTACTAGAGTCTAACGCGCTCTGTCGGACCGATCGGCTGCCTATCATTGGCTGTTTACTAATTCACTTGGCCTCCACCAAAAAGCAGCGCTTAAATGTCAAGTCGAAACTCATAAGAATTGAACTATAGCATTGCTCATACCTCGGACAGTTTCATGTTGTCAAAGCCAAGGATGAGACTGAGACAGATCAATGAAGGTACCAAATTTGATCTAGTCCATGCCAGAAGACATCGTGCACTGTAAACACTAGGTTTCGTCAGCAAAAGCACTAGCAATTTAATGGCGTATATCCTTCGAAGAGTCCTGATGCAGGTCTTTTTCGAGTAGACGGCCTGAAGCCGACCTGCATGTCTGTGAGGATGGGGCCCTGCCTAAGATGATTTCTAAAGCTGGAAACATCACAGACACAAAGGCCCCGAACCAGATGAATTAAAAAATTACGGTTACAATCCCCGACCCAGCCGGGACCCTCTGTAACACAAGCAATTATGATGAAAATAATACACTGGTGCATAATGTAGGGAGACAAAGGGAAAATTACCTGCACTTACGCCGGTGTTGCTGCACAGTAGACTGTTCTCCAGTGGCAGGGATAGAGTGCGCGGTCAGGCAGCGCAGCGAGCATAATGTACGGGATGAATGGAGTGGAGTTTTTGTTGAGGGTACATTATTAGCGTTGCATTCCTACATTGGTGTTGAACGTATCTTAGGCCCTACTTGTTTTAGCTCTCAGTATGGTGATGTATACACGGTGAGCCAAACATCAGTTTACAGCACTCTCATGGGAAAGGCTGGTGTGTTGGAAGTCCACATTTGCCACATATCGTCCCTGCACCGGCAAAACCTCGCATCCCACAATGCTCTTCATATCCATTATTTTCCATGAGACTCTCCCCGCCACATATGGATATGCAGCCCATCAGAACAATGTTCATTGTGTTCGTTTTCCTGTGCTGAAGGGTAAACAATAATGAACATGCGTAAATACGTCACACAAACATATATTCCTACAGCGCGGTACCGTAAGGTTCAATTTCCTCTACACATCGACATTCGAAAATGAACAATAATAATAATGTTATTTGATTTACGTCCCACTAACTACTTTTACGGTTTTCGGAGACGCCGAGGTGCCGGAATTTTGTCCCGCAGGAGTTCTTTTAAATGCCAGCAAATCTACCGACGCGAGGCAGACGTATCTGACCACCTGCAAATACCACGGGACTGAGCCAGGATCGAACCTGCCAAGTTGGGGTCAGAAGGCCAGCACCTCGACCGTCTGAGCCACCCAGCCCGGCTATGAAAATGAACACAATGAAAATTGTTCTCATGGACTGCATATCCATATGTGCGTGGGAGGCGTGACCAGTCTTAAGGAGAATAATGGATAGGCAGGGCTTTCGGAGATACGAACTTCTGCCAAGGCAGGGACTATATGATGTATGGGGGTGGGACAAACTCAAGGACAGATGTGACCACTCCGGCCTCCATCTTGGAATCCACCTTCTGGAACCCAACTATGTTAAATGTAAAGAGTTAAATACCGCAAACTGTTATGTCCTATCGTGAACCGTTTCCTTATTATCACCTGTTTTTAAGGAGTGAGTTGGCCGTGCAGTTTGGAGCGCGCAGCTGTGAGCTTCAATTCCGGAGATAGTGAATTCGAACCCACTGTCAGCAGCCTGAAAATCGTTTTCCAGGGTTTCCTACTTTACACCAGGCAAATGCTGCGGCTGTACCTTAATTAAGCCCACGGCTGCTTCTTCCCACTCGTAGTCCTCTCCTATCCCATCGTCGCCATAAGACCTATCTGTGTCGGTGCGACGTAAAGCAATTTGAAAGGACAACGACGACGAAAATGTTTTCATTCCCCGCCCGGAGGGCGAGGCGGGCCCCATAGAGCGTAACGCGCTCTCTCGGGCCAACGGAAGCGAATAGAACTGTGTGAAACAAGGAACGAGTGAGATGGGAAGGGCCTTGTGACGAATTTAATGAGGTGGGCTACGGAGATGCGAATTTCAGGGGATTTGCGCTAGGATTGAAATTTAGAGAGGAGTACTAGGATAGTAATGAAAGGTGAGGAGATGCAAGGACGTAGTGAGATTATGAAGGGAAGATATTAGGTACCGGATGATATCGAGTGGCGGAGGTGGGAAAGGAAAGATACTATATGGGTGAGGAGGCGGACTGACAGATTGACGAGGTGGGAAGTTGGCTGCCTGGGGGCGGCGGTGAGAATTGTTGGCGGGATGTCTTACAGAACTGGGTAGGGGGGAGGGGGGGAATGGACTGCTCTACTCTATGACGTTGGCCATATATGTAAGCTCCGTGGTTGATGAGGTGTTGAACATCTGTGACGCTCGGGACGTGGATGCGTACCATGAATGTTGGCCCTGATGTTTTCTTGATGCGGAATACTCGGCGGACTGGGTTGTCTTCAGATTGTAGTTGGTGAAATATGGTCCTTTCGGAGAGAGCCGGATCCACTCCACGGATGACACAGCTGGACATTCTGTGAGAAGTTGGTGATGGATGCGAGGTCAATGATGTTGCGGAGACTGTTGTTCTGGGTGAAGATGGCGAAGGCGGTGCGTCGACTGTAGTATTCGTAGTTCCAGGAAGTACATATTGATGTTGAGCTTGTGGAGGGTTGGGGGAAGTGAGGAGTGAATTAGTGATGGTGGGTGGCATGTGACAACTGTTGAAACAGCGATCTGTGAAGTAGTGAGGGTAGATGTCGGAGTGGTCGATTTGACGGTGGAGGTCGTGATGGTCGTGGTGGTGTAGGTGGTAGTAATAGGAGTGGTGTAGAAATTTGACGAAGTCTGTAGTTGTGGTAGTCCGTGTGATGGCGTAGTTGTAGGCTCGGCTGTGGTATAGGCAGTTGGCTGGGCTGATGTAGTTGTTACCGGAACTTCTTCTACTCGATGGAGCCTGCTATGGATATAAACGCCATTATCAACAGCGTTCCAGAAGTCATCTGCAGATGGAGTATAGAATAGCACACCATTGATGGTCCTGGGCCGGCGGAACATCGTATGGCATGGTGGATGCCAATCGTGCGGAGTTCTGCTTCAATTTCTTCTTCGGGGATAGGATTAACTTTCCTGGCGAGGAAGACATATAGAGTGGGGAGGTCGACTTCCATCTTGGTGTCAGCCTTATATGCTTTTTTGGTTTCGGCGAGGCAGCAAAATATGTGTTGGTGAGCCACCAGGCCGAAAAAAAATTAATTGGAGATGCGCAGAGAATAGAACAGTCGAGTCAGGAGTTGCGCGAGAAGGATCTGCAACTTGAAAATAAAATCACCTGTTTTATCTTTAAAGGTATCACCGACTGGCTAATGGTACAGACGAGCGAAGGACGTGTGGAGATCATCCTCATGTGTGAAAGTCCGAGTTTGCGCGTGGTAGCTGTAGAGTTTATCCCATTACACCCCACATTGTGTGGCCAAACTAATCAGCAGATTCCGACAAGCGGCTCCCAATCGGGGTGTAATGTATTAACTCTGCAAACACCACACGCAAGCTCGGATTTACACACATGAGTTTGCAACCAATGCAACGTTTGTATCAAGAACGATGGGCATCACTTTCAACAGCTGCCTTGATGAAAGGTGAGATCTACATCTAACCGGCACCACCCTCTAGGACCCCGGTAACATCCTAGCGGTGATGAGGTTAATAACCTTACCCACCAGCTGAGGAAAAAAAGGAAGAGAGAGAGAGAGAGAGAGAGAAAGAAAGAGAGATAGAGAGAGCCTGGTGTAAGGTTGCTATTGTGTCCGCCCCAAATGGGTAGATTAAGCGAACACAAGAGAGAACAAGGGGGAAAGTGAAACAACAAGTCACGGTACATAAAAAAATTCAAGGATAGAAACAACACGAGCGAACAACATGATATAAAAATTACCCAAAAGGAAGAAAATAGAGACACCCAAAACGTGGAGGAAAAGCGGCTTAAGGCCCGTGGACACCCAAACCAAGAAATAGTTGCAGCGCTGCACCAAATGTGGTAAATGAAAACCAACTTTTAAGTGATATGAAAGAAAACTTTAATAGGCATTTAAATGAGAGGTAACAATTCAAAAAGATAATATCTAGAGTGAACCTAGGTTCATCATTAAAAGGAGATTAAAGTCAGATAATAACTTGAACCAGGTTGTTTAAAAGAATGTAAATACTCGATTAACAGTAATTGGATTAACTTGCAAGAAATTAATATGATTAGTAAATAAATAGCCAACAAGGCAGCTTTAAATAAGAAAATGTAGACTTCATTTAACAAATAATAAAGGAACTAATCCGTAAATATCAACAACAAAAAACAACAGTGACCTCCATACCTCAAATAAGATAATTAAAATATTGATTTAAATGTGATCGATCACGCGTTTAAGAGAAAAACAAATACCATGTTTAGTAAACAATCCGTAGTTCCATGACCTTTAGGCCGGTTGCCTTTTAACTTTACCACAATTCGTTCCAATTTCTACCAAGGGCAATTTCCAAGGGCACACGAAAATAAAGGTCGAAGTTACATATTTCGCCCAGACAAGGAACGAGACGAAACGACAGAGAGGTTGGCCGAAATAAATCACTTTATATGAAAGAAATGCCAACGATACCAGGCAACAAAAATATTTTCATCCAAGAAGCACACACGAACCAACAACAATCCCCGTTAAAAACAAAGCCCCCAACAATTACCCAAACACACGTTGCCATAGTAACGGACAAGCAAAGCACCGTCAACAAACGAGAAGTAAAACCAACGGTTTAAATTAAAATTAAACAGAGATCCCAGAAACAATGCAAAAAAGATCAAAGTAAGGAGAAATAAATCCCAGAAGGCAAGGAACCCGAAGGAAAGCTAACCCCGCTACCTTGGAAACAGCGCCTTGGTTCACACCTTATGGTACAATAAAGTGCAAAAAAAAAACTTTTACTTAATTTTAAGATAAACATACTAATTTCTTTCACCGTGCGAACTGCATTCTAAAATGATTAATTGCCGAAACCCTTTCCTATGGTTCACAGACGCACACAATATCCAGCACAAATTTCGAAGAGGAATTCTTAATCCAAATATTATTATTATTATTATTACAGTTATCTTGAAGTACGCCGAAACACATAAATCTTCTTGCTTCCCCAGAATTACTTTAATCCAAAACAGTTACATACCTTTGAGTCCAGAAAAATTGAGAAGTTCAAACCTGGCCATTGTTATAGAAGACCGGCAACCACGAGGCCGTGAACTAAAGTTGTTCACCAAGGATCCTGGAGAATTATCGTAGCAAAAACATAATCCAATGAAACAGTAGGAGGCCAGCAACTAATGCAATAAGGGATTATCCCTCTTAAGGGAGGTATCACGGTGGTTTTAACACAACCACCCGCCGCATAGCGGAACACACACATTCACGTCCATCCATGGCGGCTGCAGAACGCCAACTCCACGGGAAGTAGTCGTTAGCAGTCAACAGCAGACTCGCGTCACACCACTCGCGCACGCGCAGTAGGCGCAGACACAGAACTCAAAACAGCCGCGCAGGGCATGCTGTCCTCAAAAAAGTATATTGGCAAAAGCCGATTGACACAGAATTTCCAAATGGCAACACACACGCCAGTTCGAAAAGGTTATGGGGGGGGGGGGGGGGTCTCAAACTACTTAATACTGTCTCATACATTAGTTTTTAACTTCATTCATTATTGACTCTTAGCTAATCATTTTTGCCTACCCACTGCCTTCGTGATGTACAGGCCGTACTGTAACTCCGATGACGTCACGCAAAGAGGCGAACTGTTTCTTCCGTCCGACCTGTGCAATGCAAAGACTTGATATTTTTGTACCTTATAATGATGAAATATTCACACATATTGTATAATATAACAGATGAGATCACTAACACCTGTAATCACATCGTAATTCGTTAGTGAGGTCTATGTAATTTTAAGAGAAGTAGGTTTGAAGTGCAATCTACGTTGCCAAAGCTTAACTTAAGTGTTTTACTCGTCAATGTACCCAACGAATAATTATTATGCATTAATACAAATATGGAGGCAACAAACGTACAATAATAATAATAATAATAATAATAATAATAATAATAATAATAATAATAATAATAATAATAATAATAATATATTTTACCTCTATAACTTTAGATGGCCATAAATACAGTAGTTTTCTTGCTTCCTTTTCTTGATACTTCTGGCACTATCCTTCGAAGACTTTCTTGAGACGATTTCTTTCACACAAACATTTGTATCATCTTTTGTTTAGGAATAGCTCACGTTTTACCAATATTAATGCACTGACCAGCAAGATCTGTTAGTTACTTCCCATATCCACGGAAATTGCAGAGGAATAATTCCTTAATTAAGATTACTTAATTATTAAGGTGCATTGCTTCCAACATCTAAATGTTATCTACCAAAAAACCCAAACCTCTTGGCACTACACCCCTTGAAGAGCCTTGGTCTACCAAGCGACCGCTGCTCAGCCCGAGAGCCTGCAGATTGCGAGGTGTCGTGTGGTCAGCACGACGATTCCTCTCGGCCATTATTCTTGGCTTTCGGGACCGGGGCCACTATCTCACAGTCAGATAGCTCCTCAATTCTAATCACGTGGGCTGAGTGGACCTCGAACCAGCCCTCAGGTCCAGGTAAAAAATATCCCTGACCTGGCCGGGAATCGAACCCGGGGCCTCCGGGTAACAGGCAGGCACGCTACCCCTACACCACGGGGCCGGCTTGCTGTCCACCAGCTATAGTTTAATTTTAAAATTTTAAAATGTATGCAAAAAATAAATGCTAAAATCATTTAACAGAAGGTCAGGTTTTATAAATAGCATTTAGTTCTACATTGAGGAAAGCAACGGGAAACTACCTTACTCCTCATTTCCCTAGTACGCCTCTTTAGTGACGCCTAGGCTATTTATGACAGCTGTTGGCTGAGCTGCAGAGGATCAAACCAGCCTTCGGGCTGAATACCCAATACACAGTTCTACATTTTTAGACTTGGTTTTGTTTTTACTCGCATTAATTTTGGGAAGAAAAGGCTCAAGATATAACCATATATAGGTACGATTGGTTACTGTCCACTTTTATCTTGTTCTGTATATCTGTGTAACAAGAAAGTCAAAAGCAGAACTCATCATCAGCTCGGAAAAAGGAGTAAAACATATTCCTTTATTCTTCGTAACAGGTACATTTTCGGTTGGGATTTTCGGTTTTCATTTAGGTAACCTGCTCTCATACGAAGAAAATGAAAATATTAGTGTATATTTACTTGTATAGTTGTATTTTCGCTGTGGTACGCACACGTTCTTAGCATTGTGGCAACTGCGAACTTTCACACACTGTATTTAAATTCGCAACACATCATATTTCCACAAAAACGTGTTATATGATAACAATTAAATGAATAAATTCCACAAGAAGTATTACGTTCCTTGAACTTATAACACTCACCACGTGAATATACCATACCTAACTTAAACTATGAAATGAAATGGCGTATGGCTTTTAGTGTCGGGAGTGTCCGAGGACATGTTCGGCTCGCCAGGGACAGATCTTTTGATTTGACACACGTAGGTTACCTGCGCGTCGTGATGGGCAAAATTATTAGCGTGTTGGCCTTTGGTCACGGGGGTCGCGGGTTCGATTCCCGGTAGGGTCAGGATTTTAACCATAATTGGTTAATTTCGCTGGCACGGGGGCTGGGTTTATGTATCGCCTTCACCTATACTATGAGGTCTCATTATATTAATAACAGCTGTCTACGTAAAACCTGATGTGATAAATTTAAAAACAAACATGCAATGTACTTAAATACTAAGTTCTGTCTTTCAACAGTCGCAATTGTCCAAAGAATTCTCCCAATTATTTGAATTACAGTCACAAGTACAATTTGTAACATTCACTTAGCTCGCCTCAATTGCTCGCTTTCTACGGTACGGCCTGTATATTACGAAGGCAGTGGCCTACCGTAATGAAACTAAGCCGGCCCCGTGGTGTAGGGGTAGCCTCTTACTCGGAGGCCCCGGGTTCGATTCCCGGCCAGGCCAGGGATTTGGTCCACTCAGCCTACGTGATTAGATTTGAGGAGCTATCTGACGGTGAGATAGCGACTTCGGTTTTGAAAGCCAAGAATAACGGCCGAGAGGATTCGTCGTGCTGACCACACGACACCTCGCAATCTGTAGGCCTTCGGGCTGAGCAGCGGTTACATGGTAGGCCAAGGCACTTCAAGGGCCGTAGTGCCATGGGGTTATTTAGTTTTAGGTTAGGTAATGAAACTTAACGACCACCCGGGCTGTTACATGTTATTGGTGAGTCCAACAGTGGATTGCGGGCAATCTATTCCCCACCCCAGACGTCCCCTGAATAAAGCGGCAACTTTTCGCTGCCACTTCCTGTACAAAGTAATAAAATTATTTATGAGTGGTGTTGGTTTTGATTATTTTCTTAAGAGAAAGTACAACTAGGCAACTATCCTCTACGCAGTACTAATCATCTTCTCCTTCTTAATCTGCTTACCCTCCAGGGTCGGTTTTCCCTCGGACTTGGCGAGGGATCCCACCTCTACCTTCTCAAGGGCAGTGTCCTGGAGCTTCAGATTCTTGGTCGGGGGATGAAACTTGAACCATGCTTATCGCATGTTCCACGATTTGTCGTTTAATTATGCAAGTGGCTTCCTTCAGTTTTGTCTTTCAATGTTTACATGTGTCAGTCTAATGACGTCCAGTAGGGAGCAGCACACGCTATGTTTTCATCTGTGAGGTCGTTCGTTTTGCTGAGCGATAATTTTTACTCTGTGGAGTTCTTCTGCTGTTCTATGTGGGACGGTTACTAACAATGGCTGCCGCTATGTTTGGTGTGGCCTTTTTATGCTTTAAATATTCATTCAATGTGTTCAAACCTGGACCTTTCACGCTAACTGCTATTCGATTTTACCATTGATAATCACAGTTATGTGATAGTTGGTTTATGTTTAAATTTGGTGACGATTTATTCCCGTATGTTACGGTCGATGGCATACATCTTTCCGCTCCGTCATACGATGTGCTTTGAATGAATGTGTTTGTGGTCTTGTAGTGATAATTAAATAAGGGTCTCTCTGGTTATGATTTGGTGCACTGCGTGCTTTAATACTGCGTGATCCTCATGATGTGCCCCTTGTCTCGACCGCAGGAGATACCAATCCAGGTTGTACAAGGCGCAACATGCCAGTGATGTGAATAAAGTAATGTCCAATTCTGACCTTATGTGTAATTGCACGCCGCACGCAAACATTTGAGTACGTGAGACCCACTGATAATGACCTTGGAGTCATAATTTATGGTTTGTGTTTGACTACGAAATCTGAACGGCCGTTCGTGTTTTATTTTCCCGATGCCCTGATTGTGTATGCGTGAATGTGGTATGCATGGGAGTTTTTTTTTTGCTAGGGGCTTTACGTCGCACCGACACAGATAGGTCTTATGGCGACGATGGGATAGGAAAGGCCTAAGAGTTGGAAGGAAGCGGCCGTGACCTTAATTAAGGTACAGCCCCAGCATTTGCCTGGTGTGAAAATGGGAAACCACGGAAAACCATTTTCAGGGCTGCCGATAGTGGGATTCGAACCTACTATCTCCCGGATGCAAGCTCACAGCCGCGCGCATGGGAGTTTGGATGTGTGTGTGTGTGGGGGGGGGGAAGGATGATATGTCGATCGACCTGTGTATTTATCTTTCAAATTCTGCGCCTTGTTTGGTTCTCAGCGCAGAGCTATATATTTTATTTATTATTCACGGCTGATGCTCAGCTTGAGTACCCGCCATGTTGGTTTCATATTTGCGCATGGGCGTACCTATTCTATTCCTTGATCTGTCTTGGCTTTGATTGGTCCATGGAGGCTGTGCTCAGTCTCATCTGTCGTTATTCTTATCTGCCTTTTGTTCTCCGGCACGGCTTATTGTTGTGCTAACGTTTCGCATTGTTAGTTGCCTGATGTAATATGTGGTGCAGTGCCTTGGATATTTGAATCCTGGTAAAACGGGCGACCTGGTTGAATAGTTTATTATGAAAGGAAGCTGCTGGTATTGAAATAGCAATGTGTCGAGGAGCAGTGAGCATTTTAAATTACGTATCAATATTTTTGAAGAGTATTAGCTTGAGTTTTCACGCCATGTTTTAACTATGTGAAGAAGAACAAGGTATGTCCATGAGTATTACGATTCATTTCCTTATTCATTTTGTGTGATTTTCTTTTCTTGGTTTAATTTTTTTTCTCTCTCTTATTTATTTAATAAATCAAGTCAAGCAGAAGTAACTGCTTAATTCAATGAATTTCTAATTAAATTGCAGGAGAATAAGGAACGGATGACACCACAAATAATCCAATGAGGTGGTGAAATAAATGTGAGATCAGTAAATATTACCACACCAAATCCACAAGACCAAACTCAAGTCAAATCAATCCGCAACGTTCACTCGATCTCAGTCCAGTCAGACTCAAGTCTCTAGTCCGGAAAAAACAAAATTGCCACAGTCAATGTCCCCAAGACGACGAGCAAAATAAAAATCCGACATTCAAAACGTGTGATAAATAACCGTAATAATGATGATGGTTTCATGTTTCTCAATACACAATTAACGACAATCGGTGATTAACAAGTTACCACCACAAGGTGAATTATGTATAAAAGGTTAACCTACAGAACGGATAGGCATATTTCAGTTATCGGCCACCAGTAATTAAAACTGTACCGGGCGGTACACCTCTACACCGTTTATTTAAAAGTTGCGCCAGTTGAAACTCCTCTTCTGGAGGAAGGTTGAACTTTATCTACTCTATTAATTCTCTACTTTCTCAGAAGATGTCACCACGTGGAAAATTTTGAGTTTTTGAACTGTGTCACTTTTGATGTGTTTTTGTTTCGCTTGAAGTAAGAAGTGTGAACTTTCTCTTCTAGAGGACACTACTGAAGATCAACAATAGCGCACCCTAGTGCGGAGTCAAAGAACTATTTTGTTGGAGAAATTTTTATTTCAAAAGTTTGTTTCTTGTTGTTGTTTAAGTTGGCTGTATACCCCTCTTTTTCCCCTTTGTTTTAGATTTATCCAATCCCGAATTTCTTTTAGTAATTTCTGACCAATCTGGTGTATCTTCCCCCAACTTGTATCTGTTGCGGGGTCCTATCCAATAAAAACATTGTGGGCGGGTGTTTTCATTCCCCTAACGCCTAGAAACTTCCGCGAGAGTATATAAACTGCTGATTTTAGGGTCTCCGGGCCACTTCTGTTCCATCTTTCAGTGTATTAAGTACATAGCAGGAGGCGGGAAGCGCCTCTTTCCTCGGCGGCGGTCAACAATAAGGTAATGGCCGATTAATAAATTCTTTCTTTTCTTGCTCAGCAGTTTAACTTTCGGGGCGGGTTCTAAGCGTTCAACCATGTAACCTTTTCCTAAAATGTAAAAACAACTGGTATCTATTCTATTTTAAAACGACATATCGGGATAGAGAGTGCTTAACCCTCTCGAGCTCCCACTCACATCGTCTTGAGGTGAACTTATTCTCTCAACCAATTCTTCCGTAATGTAATGTAAATTGCTATTACGTCACCTCTGTAGTATGGGATTAGCCCTTGCATCAGTGGCCTAAGAGCCAAAGTAGGTCTTAAAAACCAAGTGTATTAGGAGTGCAAGTTCGCCTCCTCTCAAATTATTTTAGAGGTCATTTAATTAACCTGCTTTTCATTTAATAGACCTCAGTAGATTGGGTATTTTACCCCTGTGTTTATGTCCGTTGAGGACAACTTGAAGGTGGAGTTTGGTGTGGCCTAGGAGAGGCTTAAATTAAAGAGCGTGTGGCTCTTTTGGAAACGGAGTGTTGTATGCCTCGAGGAGGCTTTACTGTGTAATTTGGAGCAAGGGCTCCAGGGTTTGATTGGGGTCTTCTACCCCTTTGTTAAAATGTGTATATCGGAAAGTTGGGCTAGTTGCTCAAAATTGTGAACTCAGGGCTCGAAGCCCAAACTCTGTAATCCCTGTAATTGTACATTTCAAATTGTGTTTCGGCTACTAAGTACCTGTTCTTTGTTATTACTTAATATTGAAAAGGAAATATAACCTTGTTAACTTTTACATTAACTTTGATTCCGTAGTTTGAGACCCATTCACGCCCGCACCTTCTTACACCTCTACCTACCACCAAAACACGGTAACAAGTGGTAGCAGAGCGTGGTTGAATGGGTCTTAATTTAGCCCCTTTTGACGGCGAGACATTGTTTTGATCCGAACTCTAACCATTTTCTCAGTTGCTGGCATTTTTGAGTTTTCCAAAATTGTTCTGTCATCATGCCCGGCCCTCGCGATGTTCTCCTCCTTAACTATTTGCGCAAAGAGGAGTTGATATATGAGTTAACTATCAGAAACGTTCAATCTGGAGGCACGGTTGCAATAGACACTAACAAGCTTAGAGAGTCCCTTGATTTGCCCATTTCCATCCCCAATTTGGGAGAGAAAGAAATTGACGACTCTCTTTCCACGATCACGGAGAATATTACTGGGCTAGCTTCCGTAGTTAGTTTTTTTGATGAAAATGATCCGTCTCCTAATCAAATTAAGCGTGTGCAAGGCAGGCTATATCATTTTTCGAATAGGGTTAACGATCTGTTGTCTCTAAAACTGAATGATGTTCAGAGGAAGGAAGCTAGTACGCTCCTGGAAAATATTTCCGAATTATCTAATAAGGTCACTCAATTGTTAACTGGGGAAGTTCCTCCCAAATCTGATCAACCCACCATAGTGAATCCAGGTAGTGAGGAAGCGCCTCCCAAGGGAGAAGTTAATAGGATAACCGTTGCTGCTCAAACTATCCCTGCCCCATTGGACAACGAATCTGAACGTCGTGCATCATTGAGTAACATCCGTTCTGAATTGACTTCCTTGCCATTGAAACCTTTACCTACTATGTCACCCGGGTTTAGCAGCTTGCCTCATCCATTGGCAATGTTGCTAAGAGGTATCTCTAAGTTTTCGGTCAACACCACCAGTGAAGTTATTTCTTTCTTAAGGTTTTTAGTTGAATTTCAGGATCATGCCCTCGTATTTTCGCTTTCCCCTTGTCAAATTTTACAAATAATCTATCCTTATGCTATTGGTGTTCTCTCAGATAAAATAGTAAGAGCCATAGCTGAACAGTCATCTATCGAAGATTTCCATGCACATCTGCTTGCAAATTTTATTCCTGCCCGCGCGAGGTCATCTCTTATTCAGAAATACTATTATCGGGTACAGCGCTTGGATGAAAACCTGGCAGACTTCATCCAAGATATTAAGTTTTATACTAGGGTGTTTGCTCTTCACTTCCCTGAGGATCAAATTGTACAAGCTATTGTGGAAGGCATTTCACCATCTTATAGGTCATACTTGTGTTTTGCGGCGTGCCCGCAAACTTTCTCTGAACTTGAAGCGTTGGCCGTCTCAGCGGAAGGAGTTAGATACGCCGATTCTTTGCGTGTAGCAAAAGAACCCCCGCCTTCTTTTAGTAATACTCGGCCTCCACCTCGCCGATCAGTTACCCCTCGTAAATGTTATGCTTGCGGGTCGCCTGACCATCTGCGCAATAAGTGTCCTCTGATCAAGTCTAGTAGGGCAAATAATGGAGCTGGTTCATCACAAGGCTGTTTTAAGTGTGGGGCCTTCTCACATATCGCCAAAAATTGCCCAAACTCAAATAGCACCCCCTCCTGCTCAACTTCTGGTGCAAATTCCACCTATGCCAATAATAAAAAGTGACTAGTGGCTTCGGCTGAGTCGACTAATCAATCTTCCCGAGACTCAGCTCCTAGTAAACAGATTGTAAATGCAGAGAACGATCAGCCTTCAAGTTCATCTTTTGAATGCCCTAAAGAATGTCTTAGGATTGCGGCGGATACCCCCGCACCTGTTCCTTTTCTTAAGATTGAGGTAAATAACGAGCCTATAACAGCTCTCTTAGATTCAGGTAGTGTTTGTTCGATTATTGCGGCTGAATGGTATTCTAAATTGAAAACGGTTTGTAAACTTCCTGACTATGTCTCTTCTCCTGTTCAATACGTTTCGGCTAATTCATCTCCATTAGAAATTCTAGGTTCCTTACTGGTCAAAATTCGTGTTTTTAAGTTTACATGGAAAGTTAAATTGTTTGTGGCCAAGCAATTGTCTTGCCCCATTATATTGGGAGCTGACTTTATTTCTCACACTGGTCTTGTGCTCGATCTGCAGTCTAGGTCGTGCACATTCAAATTTGCTTCTAGTTGTAAAATCCCACTATTAAAGTGTAATCCTGTGTCATGTTCTTCTATGTCGCCTATCCAGGATGAGATGTTGTTAGACCTTAGACATCTACCTGAGAAGCAGGCTGATAGTATTCGCAAACTGTGTCAGTCGTTTCCCGAGGTGTTCTCTGATACTCTTGGTGTTACTGACCTTATTGAATACAAAATTGAGGTTACGGATTCGATTCCTGTCCGTTTTCCACCGTATAGGCTATCTCCACCTAAAATGAAGGCTCTGAAGGAAATCATCGATCAGATGTTGAAGGACGGTATTATTAGGCCCTCTAAGTCAGCGTATTCTTCGCCTATTTTTCTAGTACCGAAACCCCAAGGAGGTTTCAGGCCTGTCATTGATTACAGGGCTCTCAATCGGAAGGTGGTGTTACAATCTGTGCCCCTTCCCGACCTTCATTCTTGTTTTTCATGGTTTCGTAAGGCCAAGTTCTTCACCATCTTGGACTTAAATCAGGCCTATAATCAAATTCCCCTTGCCGAAGAGTCTAAACACCTTACAGCGTTTGCCACGGACTGGAATTTATACGAATACAACCGCGTGCCTTTCGGGCTCCCCACGGGGGCAGCTGTGCTCACTAGGCTACTAGATAGGGTCTTCTCCGACATCAAATTCGAGTACTTATATCACTACTTAGATGATGTCGTAGTATTTTCAGAGACTTTTGAAGAACACCTAGATCATCTGCGAGAAGTTCTCGATCGCCTTCGTAAGGCTGGGTTAACTGTTAAGTTGTCCAAGGTTGCCTTCGCTAAGCCCTCTATGTCTTTCCTAGGGCATATTGTGTCACCCGATGGTGTAGCAGTTGATCATTCTAGAACACAGGCCATCCGTGATTTTAAACCTCCCAAGGACATTAAAGGTATCGCCAGGTTCATTGGTATGGTGAATTTCTTCAGAAAGTTCATTCCTAACTTTGCTAATAGAGCGGCGCCCTTAAACCTTCTTCGTAGGAAAGGCATCAAATTCGAGTGGGGACCTTCTCAACAAGCCGCTTTTGAAGACCTTAAATTAGCTCTTTGTAATGCCCCTGTACTTGCTATGCCTGATTTCTCGAAGAAATTCATCGTCCAAACCGACGCGTCGTCGTCAGCAGTAGCTGCAGTCCTTCTTCAAGAGACTGAACTAGGGAGGCGACCCATCGCCTATGCGTCTAGGACATTGTCGGCTCAAGAAGCCAAGTATTCCATCTATGAGCTCGAAGGTTTGGCAGTCTTATTTGCCTTAGAAAAGTTCCGTCTCTATCTGGAACACGTTAAATTCGACCTGGAGACAGATAACCAAGCCTTAAGCTGGGTCTTAGGTAGGCCGCGTCGTACTGGTCGTATAGCCCGCTGGGCTATTCGTATTTCCGCCTTCCAGTTTGATGTTAGACATATCAGAGGTACCGAAAATGTTGTTGCTGATGGACTCAGCCGTATGTTTCATAACGACCTAGAGACCCACGAACCGGTCGACAGTTCATCACCTTCCGAGTCCATACTATCTGGTGTTAATGCCATCTTAACAGATGCTCCCATGCTTTTTAGGGATATTGAGAAATACCAACGTGAAGATCCGACGCTGGCTCCGATAATGGAAACCCTTTCTTCTGGGGAACATGCTGTCCCTTATGTTCTGAGGAATGGTGTTCTATGTTGCCCTTCGAGGCATGATAAGTTGATGAAAGTTGTTGTTCCAGCGGTTCTTGTACCTATGATCTTCAAATACTATCATGAGACCCCATTGGGGGGGCATCTTGGAATCTTTAAAACTCGTGAAAAGATTCGTGAAATGTTCATATGGAAAGGTATGGACGGTGAAATTCGGGAACTTGTAAAAGCTTGTAAATCTTGTTTGATCAGTAAACCCACCATGTCCACTAAAGTAGGCCTTTTGTCTTCTCATCAAGCGTCGCGCCCCATGGAACGCCTGTATATTGATTATGTGGGACCCTTCCCCCAGTCAAAGGGTAATGCCAACAAGTTCATCTTTGTGTGTGTAGATGGTTTTACAAGATTTTCCTGGTTATTTCCGACTAAGCTGGCTACCGCTCAGTCAACTATTACTTGCCTAAATTCTATTTTTGCTTCTTTTGGTCCGTGCCAATACATTGTATCTGATAATGCTAAGGCTTTTACATCTAATTTATTTCGTAAATTCTGTTTTGACTTGTCCATCTCTCATGTAACTACTTCCGCTTATTACCCTCAACCATCTCTGGCTGAACGGGTTAACCGTAATCTCAGGTCCGCACTTATTGCCTATCATCATGAAGATCATTCTAGGTGGGACACGTCCCTGCATTGGTTAGCTTTTGCTTTGAATTCGGCGGTTCATGAATCACACAAATTTACTCCAGCTTCTTTGATGTTTAAGTTCGTTCCCAACACGCCGCTCTCTAACCTCTGGTCTCTGAATGACATTCTGCCCGAGACAATAGATCCGGACAACATTAAAGATCTTTGGAAGAAGGCTAAAGCTAATCTTAAAGTATCTCATGAAAAGGTTAGGGAAAGGTATGATCGTGGACGGAGACCCACCACTTTGAAGGTAGGTGACCAGGTTATGGTCAAAAATTTTGTTCCCGCGGGCAAGCTTGCCCCCAGATTTCATGGGCCTTGTATCATTCTCGATTTTCTTACGCCGGTTACCTTATTGCTAAGTAATCCAGCCACCGAGAGGATATTTAGAGTTCACCTGTCCCAGGTGAAACCGGTGTAATTTCCGTGTTAACTTGCTTCATATTATTCTGAAAGGATATGAAGGTTATATTTTTTTTGAGTTTCACTTTTAAGGCATTCTGCCCCTTCTATAATATTTTGGTTTTAGATGTAAGCCTTTTGTAAAACCCACCCCGATCCGTTAAACTGCCATCCTGTTCTTGCCACGGCCATTACCACGCTCCCGTCTCCGGCTCCACCTTACACTGTGGCTTCATAATAGTAAATGCCATGGATATCTACACGCCGCTGGCCCCTCAACCTCTCCACAAGCCTGTACCCTCAAAGAAGATGATGGTCCAACACAATTCTGCCGCCTAGCTTTAATGTTTCAGCGCCCCCGCAGCCGCGCAGCGCCGTGCAGCGACTGGGGAGGGGGATGGGCCCCCTCCTCTCCAGCGAGGACGACATGTGCACGGCGAGCCGGAGCTCTCCTCCCGGCCAAGGCTGACGTGCGGCGCACGACCTGCTACTTGCCCGCAGCCTGTATATGTTCACCGCGGGCGCGGCGTGCTTCAACACCTCTGCTCCCCTCATAGTGCGGGCGAGCGGTATCTCAGGGTACTTGAGGGGTCCGAGCGGCCTCCTTTTGGACGCAAGCTGCAACGGCCGGTCCGGCCATCCAACTTCATCAACATCAACTACATGGACAGTTACTATAAGAGATAACTACATTTGTGAATTCAACAGCAATATTTGGTGGACCGTGCAAAAAATTTTTCTTCACTTCTAAGTATTAAAAGTTTATCTTCAGAAATTCAAATTCTACAAACTTAAAGACTTTCATTCACCTGCAACAACAACATTTTGAAACTGAATTAAGAAATCTTGTAAATGCTTCTGCTATCTATCTTCGTATCAACATCATTACTTGGACTTTGTTTCAAACTGATTTCATGTGTCACCCCTGGAGGAACTTTTTGGGGGGGGGAGGTCTGTACCGGGCGGTACACCTCTACACCGTTTATTTAAAAGTTGCGCCAGTTGAAACTCCTCTTCTGGAGGAAGGTTGAACTTTATCTACTCTATTAATTCTCTACTTTCTCAGATGATGTCACCACGTGGAAGAAAATTTTGAGTTTTTGAACTGTGTCACTTTTGATGTGTTTTTGTTTCGCTTGAAGTAAGAAGTGTGAACTTTCTCTTCTAGAGGACACTACTGAAGATCAACAATAGCGCACCCTAGTGCGGAGTCAAAGAACTATTTTGTTGGAGAAATTTTTATTTCAAAAGTTTGTTTCTTGTTGTTGTTTAAGTTGGCTGTATACCCCTCTTTTTCCCCTTTGTTTTAGATTTATCCAATCCCGAATTTCTTTTAGTAATTTCTGACCAATCTGGTGTATCTTCCCCCAACTTGTATCTGTTGCGGGGTCCTATCCAATAAAAACATTGTGGGCGGGTGTTTTCATTCCCCTAACGCCTAGAAACTTCCGCGAGAGTATATAAACTGCTGATTTTAGGGTCTCCGGGCCACTTCTGTTCCATCTTTCAGTGTATTAAGTACATAGCAGGAGGCGGGAAGCGCCTCTTTCCTCGGCGGCGGTCAACAATAAGGTAATGGCCGATTAATAAATTCTTTCTTTTCTTGCTCAGCAGTTTAACTTTCGGGGCGGGTTCTAAGCGTTCAACCATGTAACCTTTTCCTAAAATGTAAAAACAACTGGTATCTATTCTATTTTAAAACGACATATCGGGATAGAGAGTGCTTAACCCTCTCGAGCTCCCACTCACATCGTCTTGAGGTGAACTTATTCTCTCAACCAATTCTTCCGTAATGTAATGTAAATTGCTATTACGTCACCTCTGTAGTATGGGATTAGCCCTTGCATCAGTGGCCTAAGAGCCAAAGTAGGTCTTAAAAACCAAGTGTATTAGGAGTGCAAGTTCGCCTCCTCTCAAATTATTTTAGAGGTCATTTAATTAACCTGCTTTTCATTTAATAGACCTCAGTAGATTGGGTATTTTACCCCTGTGTTTATGTCCGTTGAGGACAACTTGAAGGTGGAGTTTGGTGTGGCCTAGGAGAGGCTTAAATTAAAGAGCGTGTGGCTCTTTTGGAAACGGAGTGTTGTATGCCTCGAGGAGGCTTTACTGTGTAATTTGGAGCAAGGGCTCCAGGGTTTGATTGGGGTCTTCTACCCCTTTGTTAAAATGTGTATATCGGAAAGTTGGGCTAGTTGCTCAAAATTGTGAACTCAGGGCTCGAAGCCCAAACTCTGTAATCCCTGTAATTGTACATTTCAAATTGTGTTTCGGCTACTAAGTACCTGTTCTTTGTTATTACTTAATATTGAAAAGGAAATATAACCTTGTTAACTTTTACATTAACTTTGATTCCGTAGTTTGAGACCCATTCACGCCCGCACCTTCTTACACCTCTACCTACCACCAAAACACGGTAACAAAAACCAAGGTTAAATAATAACATTTAGGAAACCGGCCAAAAAAGTCCAATGAAAAATACTATTACACGACTTATCAGACACATTAGGTAAAATAAAATACATCATAAAGAATGCAGACGCTGAAAAAATTCAACGGATACAGAATTACAAATGGAAAAACACAAGTTTGGTAGCCTCCATAACAGAAGGACAGAAACAATTAAAACCAGAAACCATAAGAATAATGGAATTTAGGAACAAGTGTCATTAATGAACTAATGATAAAATCTGCTCCTAATACTAACGAGATAAGCAGTAATCCATGATAAGGTCGGAGTGGAGAATCTCAGATCAGAACTAATAAAGGCACAAGGTCAATTTAGGTATCAAACACAATCAATAGGTAGAAGAAGTAAAAAAATAAAACGTCACTTACAAAGCTTCCCAACCAAAAGGATACGAAGCAGGGTAAACCCCGGAAAAATATCGGAGCCTTCATGGCACGTCTATCTGTGACAAAAGACAGAAGTCAACTCCCCAAAATGTCTACTCCAACACAGGTCAAGGCCATCCAGCCTCCCGTTTGTAATAAGAAGTGAGGAGGGAAGTACACAAATCGGGTGCACAGCATAACACACAACTACACAGAGAAAGATCTGTATAGCTCTGCTAACATCTTAAGTTGGACATGGTTTAAAGTAATTCTAAGTTAAAGTATCCTTACACTGTAGGAACGTATGTTTACATGACTTCGTATTTGCCCACTCCTAGAGCATGATTTATGTAAGGTTCATTTTCCTTTACACTTTAGCATAGGAAAATGTACTCATGCAAAATGTTCTGATGGATTACATGTCAATATGCGGCTGGGAGACGTGAACAGTCTTAGGGGAAATAATGGATAGGAAGGGCATAGTCACATTCCCGATTTTGGCACCGCAGCGACGATATTCATGCCCATAAGGTAACAAGGGATCGTACGACGAAAGTTTGTTTTACAAGCAGATATAAGGATGCACGCATTACTATTCGACATAGTCACCATTTTTGTACAAGCACGTCTTGTTCAGACAGTACATCAAGGCATCGATGACTGTGTCCAGTCTCTGAAGCCACGTCATGACGGAATGCTCAACGGCCGTATCGTCATTAAATCGCTTACCGCCAGCGTGCTTCTTCAAGTGCCCGAAGAGATGAAAATCACTGGGTGCTATGTCAGGGCTGTAAGGAGGAGAATCAAGATGATTGATCTCCTCCTCAGACTAGCGACAGTGAATGCTGCCTGTTACTCTAACACAATGCAGAATTTGAGGTTAGCAATTAGCAGAACACAAACTTGAACTACTGTGGAAAGGCGTCGTGTTGCTGGACGACAACGCCAGGCCAGACTCAGCCAACAGCACGCGTGAACTGTTACGTTGCTACCTGTGGAAGGTACTGGACAATCCTCCTTGCGTGAATTCCGGTACTGCATTGGATTGCCTTTCTCTCTGCAATATTTCTCTGAGACATCACCACTTCCTGCACTCATTCCCCTTGTGGATGGGGCGGTAGAGTACATCCACAGTATCCCCTACCTTTCGTAAGAGGCGACTATAAGGGCTTCAAGTGCTCTTAATTGGGAGCGCGGGTCGGGTTGGTGACCACAAAACCCTTAGCTGTCCTGGTATTGCTTCCACTTGCTTGTGCCCGGCTCGTCACTTTCATCTCTCCTATCCGATCTCCCTTGGACAATTCTTGGTCTTTTCCGATCTCGGTTTGCGAATCCTAGGGAGTCTTTCATTTTCACTCCTTTCGTGGCTCTTGTCTTTCTTTGGCTGATACCTTCATTTTACGAAGTGTTGGACTCCTTCAATTTTTCCCTCTGATTAGTATTAATGGAGGATGGTTGCCCAGGTGTATGTCCTCTTAAAACAATAACCACCACCACCACCCCGTCAGGAAAGCAATAGCAAACTACCTCACTCATCACCATGCTTGGTACATCTCATTTCGGCGCCGCCATAGGTTTTTGTGGTTTCTCTATAACCTTTCGTGATGCTATTTGAGGATTCAACCAGTCTTCAGGATAAGGACTGTGCAGATTAGAGGTATGGCTTTCATCTCGTCCACAAAAAGTGTATGGATTTATTACATATACTAGCAGTTGTACTCGTTCTTCGCACGGGAGTTTGCGCTTGATTAGATGCTTCTTTAATGAATTTATGCGAAGTTACGTACCTCTATTCAAACGTTTTATACGGCACGTTAAACTGATATTTTTCTACAAAAGCACGTGGCAGTAACGTGAGGTACGATAGAGATGAACACAGTAGAGAGAGACCTACCCAAGAACAGATAGATTCTAAATATGAAGTTTGGTAGAAATATATCCAGCAGTAAGTAAAATTTTTCAAGAATAAAATTCACTGTGTCCACCTCAATTATTGTATTGAATTTTATTGAATTATTTTATTGAATAGGTGGACACAGTAAATTTTATTCTTGAAAGAATTTTACTTATTGTTATGTGCTAGGAGTAAGTGATATTCGGGTAAGGGGAGATAACGAGGAAGATATAGGAGATTATAAAGTGTACTTGACGGGCGTTAGAAAGAGAAGGGCAGAGTCCGGGGTAGGGCTCTTTATCAGGAATATCATTGCACGCAACATAGTTAGGCACGTAAATTAGCGAATGATGTGGGTAGATTTGTCATTTGGAGGAATTAGGACTAGAATTGTGTCCGTGTATTCACCATGTGAGGGTGCGGATGAGGATGAAGTTGACAAGTTTTATGAAGCATTGAGTGACATCGTGGTCAGGGTCAACAGCAAGGATAGAATAGTGCTAATGGGCGATTTCAATGCGAGAGTTGGGAATAGAACTGAAGGATACGAAAGGGTGATTGGTAAATGTGGGGAAGATATGGAAGCTAATGGGAATGGGAAGCGTTTGCTGGACTTCTGTGCTAGTATGGGTTTTAGCTGTTACGAATACATTCTTCAAGCATAAGGCTATTCACCGCTACACATGGGAGGCTAGGGGTACCAGATCCATAATAGACTATATCTTAACAGACTTCGAATTCAGGAAATCTGTTAGGAATGTACGAGTTTTCCGTGGATTTTTCGATGATACAGACCACTATCTGATCTGTAGTGAACTAAGTACCTCTAGGCCTAGGGTAGAGAAAGTGAAATCTGTCTGCAAACAAGACGAGAACATTAGACAGAAGTACATGGATATGATTAGTGAGAAGTTTCGAACAGTAGACAGTAAGCAGGTTCAGGATATAGAAAGTGAATGGATGGCATACAGGGATGCAACTGTGTGTAAAGATGGGAAAAGACGAACATCTTGGTGGAATGATGAAGTGAGAGCAGCTTGTAAACGTAAAAAGAAGGCTTATCAGAAATGGCTCCAAACAAGGGCCGAGGCAGACAGGGAGTTGTACGTAGATGAAAGAAACAGAGCGAAACAAATAGTTGTTGAATCCAAAAAGAAGTCCTGGGAAGATTTTGGTAACAACCTAGAAAGGCTAGGTCAAGCAGCAGGGAAACCTTTCTGGACAGTAATAAAGAACCTTAGGAAGGTAGGGAAAAAGGAAATGAACAGTGTTTTGAGTAATTCAGGTGAACTCATAATGGATCCCAGGGAATCACTGGAGAGGTGGAGGGAATATTTTGAACGTCTTCTCAATGTAAAAGAAAATCATCCTGGTGGTGTTGTGAACAGCCAAGCTCATGGGGAGGAGGAAAATGAAGTTGGTGAAATTATGCTTGCGGAAGTGGAAAGGATGATAAATAAACTCTATTGTCATAAGGCAGCAGGAATAGATGAAATTAGACCTGAAATGGTGAAGTATAGTGGGAAGGCAGGGATGAAATGGCTTCATAGAGTAGTCAAATTAGCATGGAGTGTTGGTAAGGTACCTTCAGATTGGGCAAAAACAGTAATTGCACCTATCTATAAGCAAGGGAACAGGAAGGATTGCAACAACTATCGAGGTATCTCATTGATTAGTATACCAGGCAAGGTATTCACTGGCATCATGGAAGGGAGGGTGCGATCAGTCGTTGAGAGGAAGCTGGATGAAAACCAGTGTGATTTCAGACCACAGAGAGGCTGTCAGGATCAGATTTTCAGTATGCGCCAGGTAACTGAAAAATGCTACGAGAGGAATAGGCAGTTGCGTTTATGTTTCGTAGATCTAGAGAAAGCATATGACAGGGTACCGAGGGAAAAGATGTTCACCATACTGGCGGACTATGGAATTAAAGGCAGATTATTAAAATCAATCAAAGGCATTTATGGTGACAATTGGGCTTCAGTGAGAATTGATGGTAGAATGAGTTCTTGGTTCAGGGTACTTACAGGGGTTAGACAAGGCTGTAATCTTTCACCTTTGCTGTTCGTAGTTTACATGGATCATCTGCTGAAAGGTATAAAATGGCAGGGAGGGATTCAGTTAGGTGGAAATGTAGTAAGCACTCTGGCCTATGCTGACGATTTGGTCTTAATGGCAGATTGTGCCTAAAGCCTACAGTCTAATATCTTGGAACTAGAAAATAGGTGCAATGAGTATGGTATGAAAATTAGCCTCTCGAAGACTAAATTGATGTCAGTAGGTAAGAAATTCAACAGAATTGAATGTCAGATCGGTGATACAAAGCTAGAACAGGTCGATAATTTCAAGTATTTAGGTTGTGTGTTCTCCCAGGATGGTAATATAGTAAGTGAGATTGAATTAAGGTGTCGTAAAGCTAATGCAGTTAGCTCGCAGCTGCGATCAACAGTATTCTGTAAGAAGGAAGTCAGCTCCCAGACGAAACTACAGTATCTTTACATCGGTCTGTTTTCATACCAACTTTGCTTTACGGGAGCGAAAGCTGGGTGGACTCAGGATACCTCTACGTTCCGACGGTCCACATATGTGGACCTCAGTTGTGAGCTAATTTCTCGTGTGTTTTAATGTGAAATTTGTGGCGTAGCGACCGCAATCCTCGTCTGTGGACCTCTTAGTTCACCTAGTTGCCACAGGAAGGCTGTGGTACTCCTAACTGTCATGGTAGATTTAAATGTAAAGAGTGGTGCGCGAGAAGATGGCTTCCTGCCATCATGCTGAAAGTAAGTATATATTTCCCAGTAAATAACTCAGAATCTTGCTAAGCTGATTTTTTTCAGTGTTGTGTAGTATTTGTAGAGTCTGTGAATTATTTCAGTTTATCAATATTGTTAAGTGGTACTGATATTTATCGCATAATGTGATGGTCCTCATACGTGGACCTCAGTTGAGTGTTGTATTATATTTTCTGTAGGTTTTGATATGGGAGTGATTAGTAATGGCATCACAATTACCGAATTATGCTACACGAAATACGTTGTTTTATGGCAAAATAACTTACTTTATGTTTATTCCTTTTTTTACAGAAGGAAGATTTCTTGAGGAAAGAGATATATGGGCTTTTCTGGATGAAAGTGATGCGGATCTGTCCGAGGGCGAGCTTGACGAATTCTCAGTTACTGATGTTACTAACTTTGACTCATCCTCTGTGTACGATAATGACGATGATGTAAATGAAGGTGAAGGTCTTGGAAATGAATGTGTCCTAAATAGAGAAAATGATGTGCTTGGCAACAACGAAGACGAAGGAAACAGATCTACGGAATCGGTGGTATCTCAGGCGCTCACACCTTCAACTACTAAGACCCGCGATATGAAATGGAGAAAGAAATCTATGACTTTACAGGACCCCTGCAATGATGAAGTATTTTTAACAGACTATGACAATGAAAAGGGAATTTTAGATTCATTCTTGGAATACCTACCTCTTAGTTTCTGGGAACAACATGCGGAACAAACTAACCTCTATTCAGTTCAAAAGCGCGACTTGAAATCCGTAAATACTACTAAGGAAGAAATGATGCATTTGGCTGGTGTGCATGTGATGATGGGTGTGCTGGGTTATCCACAAACCAAAATGTACTGGCAACGTGATACTGAGTGCCGATAATTTCTAAGTGTATGTCCAGGGATCGTTTTTTCGAACTGAGGAATTTTATGCATTTTGTTGACAATCAAGGGGAACATGAGGGACCACTCTGGAAGGTGAAACCATTTCTTGACTGCGTGAAACAAAAATGCATATCTCTCCCACGGTCAAAGCATGTATCACTTGATGAACAGATGGTGCCTTTCTCAGGCAAGTGTGGCTTTAGGCAGTTTGTCCCTTCAAAACCCAACCCATTAGGATTGAAGAATTTCATTTTGGGAGCTCCAGATGGATTAGTTTTAGATTTTATGTTTTACATAGGGGCAGGTACAGTATCGATTGAGGACCAAAAAGAAGGTCTTGGTGGTGCTATTGTCAAGGGTTTGACAGAAAGTATTCCACAAGATAAAACTCATTGTGTTTACACTGATAGGTTTTTTACCAGTGTAAAATCAGTAGACATGCTACTGCAGAGAAATATATACCAAACAGGGACTGTCATGAAAAACAGGGTGGGATCAGTGTCACAAAAACTGAAAACCGATAAGGAACTGAAAAGGGGAGAATGGGAGGAGTGGGTAAGGGAAGATGAAAAAATGTGCATTGTAAAGTGGAAGGACAACAGAAGTGTTCTTCTTCTGTCTTCATGTGTTGGCAGTGAGCCACCTACAACATGCAAAAGATGGTCGAAGGAGGAAAAGAAAAAGGTTGTTATTCCTCAGCCATTGATTGTTAAATACTACAATGAAAAAATGGGTGGAGTAGACCTTTGTGATAGATTCATGTCATACTATAGGTGTTACATTCGTACCAACAAATGGCCAGTGCGTATGTTCAACCACTTTGTTGATCTTATAATTGTTAATTGTTGGATAATGTATCACAGATGGTGTGCAGGTAGTGGTATTATTAGACAAAAACGACTCTCATTAATGGATTACAAAATGCACGTAGGAAAGGCATTGATAAATTTTAAGGACATTGGTTACATAAACATTAGGAAACGAGGACGGCCTCCCTCAGCATCCACCAACCCTGTTGACGAAGATGATGACTCCGAGGATGACATGGACAAACAAGGTACGGTGAAAGTGCGAAGAGTTCAGAGCCAACCCATTCCAGAGGTTCGTTTTGACAATATAGGCCACTTACCAAAATTTGTTGATGCAAAGAATGCCTCGAAATGCAGAAGGCCTGGATGTCATTCCAAAACGAGGGTAGTCTGTACAAAATGTGGTATGTACCTTTGCGCTCTAAAAAACAACTGCTTTTGTCATTATCACACAAAGTAATGAGTAGAATGACTTGTGTAGTGAGAAATTGTTCAATTATGTGTATATTTAGTTTCTATGTATGCATAGAGTTCCTATATTATGATGAGAGTGTTTTAGAATAGGTTTTGGATATTTTACGTTAGTAATACACAGTTTCCATGTTATGAGAGTGTTTTAAAATAGGTTCTGGGTTTTTTAAGTAATTAAAGTACATAATTGGAATAAAAACGCATATTGTTTCCAAAAAACCCATCTGCTAAATCAAGAGAAGTGTAATCCATAATGTGTTAACAAAGACCTGAGGTCCACATATGAGGACCCTCAGTTATGCCCTTTCGGCACGTTACGAAGAAAAATTTTATTGCATGGTTTGCTTACTAGTGACCCATATTCTCAGAAATGGCATGTATAAAAATTCTGTTTCCGGAGTATTCAGTCCGGGATTGAAGAGGTTATTCATAAGTTAGAAGTAACAGACATAAAAGTAGCAAGAATGATTGCTGGGACAAACAGGTGTGAACAATGGCAGGAGGGTACTCGGAATGAGGAGATAAAGGCTAATTTAGGAATGAACTCGATGGATGAAGCTGTACGGGTTACCTGGAGAATAATGGACTCTGCTATGGAGGGTAAAAGAAGTAGAGGTAGACCAAGACGACGATGGTTAGACTCGGTTTCTAACGATTTAAAGATAAGAGGTATAGAACTAAATGAGGCCAGAACACTAGTTGCAAATCGAGGATTGTGGCGACGTTTAGTAAATTCACAGAGGCTTGCAGACTGAACGCTGAAAGGCATAACAGTCTATAATGATAATGTATGTATGTATGTATGTATGTATGTATGTATGTATGTATGTTATCTTCAATACGGAACAGATATGAGATTAGTTACTTGTTACTTATATCCAGCAGTATAAGAATTCAAACAGACACCAAAGGTAAATAATATGCAGATGGACATTATTAAACCTGAAATGGATAACTGTTCGAAACTTTTGCTAAAATATTCAGCGTACACACACATGGTCGTTACGATTTTATTTATATAGATTAGAAATCTGCTCCACGTGCAACACCTTTTGGGCTATGTCCCCTCGGATTGTTTCGATCCTCCTATTAACCCCAAGTGCATTCAGGGATTTATAAATAATTTTGGTCCTAAAACATTCCCAAGGATATGTAAATTCTAGATATGAAGTTTGGTAGTAATATATCCAATAGTTTCCTACTAATAAGAACTCACACAAACCGAAAAACTGTCACCTAAGTTAAAAATTATGTAGATGGTCATTATCAGACCTGAAACGGATAAATGTACGAACATTTTGCCAAAATAATTAATGAAGATTTCCGTGAGCATAATTAAGACACAATCACAGCATTCTCCTGGTTTGGAAATAGGAAACCACGGAAAGCGATCTGTCTGCATTGATGTTCAAACCCATTATCTCCTACAAGTACAGGAGATATTACAACAATACGCTATATTTTTATACAATGGTATGAGAGACTATACCACAGACGGAACAAAATTTAGAATGACCAATGAGGGTCGCATGGCATTGAATCGAACCTCAACACTTGGACTCAATGGCACGTGTCTTGTAGTGGTTACCCTGGTTACGTGTTGAAACTTCGTCCCTCACAATGAATGTCTTTGTTTCGACAATGTGACATAAGTGGTGGTGGTGGTGTTGATTATTGTTTTAAGAGGAAGTACAACTGGGCAACCATCCTCTATATAACACTAATCAGAGATAAGAAATGGAAGGGTCCGACACTTCGAAAAATGAAGGTATCGGTCAAAGGAAGACAAAGGTCACGAAGGGCGTGAAAATGAAAGACTCCCTAGCCCTCGCAAACCTAATAGCGTCGGGGTCGGAAAAGAACAAAAGTTGACCAAGGAAGGTCGGATAGGATAGATGTAAGTGAGGAGCCTGGCACAAGTAAGGGGAAGCAATGCCAGGACTCAGCTGAGGGCCCCGTGGTCGCCAACCCACGCTCCAAAGTTCAGAGCCCCTGGGGCCAATGTGACATAACCACTGCCAGGCTTGGTATCAGCTGAGGCTAGTCATTTCTTATCTTCCACTTGCTATGTAAACCAGGTAATAATCGCTAGGTAACAGAAACCCGAACTCTCCGGTCAATGGAAATCATGTGGTCATAGAGTCGTTTATCTCCATAGTTCCATTTAGTACTTTAACACTCAGATAATGTTTCACTGAACACATGAAATAAATATTACATTACGTTAAAAAAAATATACATTCCTTTTCTTTGAAAACTGTTACGGCCTCATTTGACGCCTAACATTTTTCGAGAAAATAATGGCGATACCAATATATTGCACTGGATTGCCATTCCCTCCGCAAGATTGTTTCTTTGCTATACCACCACTTCTCTCGCTAAACGTACACCCATGTTCATAAAAACCAGAACACCTTGAAAGACTAGAGATAGAAAGTTCATATTCACAGGACATGTGCATTAGTATGTTCTGAAGAAATGATTAGCATTCGAACCATGTCGGCCCTCAGGTTCAAGGTCGACATCGATATCGGCGTACCACCACCGACTCGCAAAATGTGCCTGGGGCTCAAGTTGTCGCTGTAAACCGTATGTAATGGATCAGTGGTACATGAGAAGACGTGCAGGATACATCAGGTGTATGCGAGAACTGTATCGTCAAATGAGTGACTTTGAAAGAGAGCGAATTATTGGCTTGAGAGAACGTGATGCATCCATCTGGCAAATTGCTGCTCGTGTGGGACGAAGTGTGTAGGCAGTGCAACGGGTATATACAGCATGGTTCACAGAAGGTCTCACCACCAGACCGCCCCCCGAGAAGATCGACACCTCATCCGGAAGGCATTGCAGGACAGATCGGCGTCCTCTTCGGCTCTGGCGCAACATTGGAACACATCGTACATCATCAGGAGTGGCACTCCGTCGCCGTTTATTACGGTCTGGGTTACCGACGCGTCGTTCACTTCTCCGCCCACCATTGACTAATGTACATAAACATGGCAGAGTGCAATGGTGTATGGAACTACGTCACTAGGGACAGGAATTACAGCAGATAGTGTTTTCTGACGAATTCAGGTTCTGTTGGTTTGAAAATGATGGCCGCATTTTGATTCGCCGCAAACAGTGGGAGAGGCATCACATTGACTGCATTCGCACAAGACATACAGCGCCAACTCAAGGCCTTATGGTGTGGGTGCTGTAGGGTACAAGCACAAATCACAGATGGTGCGTGTCCAGGGCACTGTGACCAGTGTGACCTACGTCAATGACATCCTGCGACCCGTACCCATTCCGTTTCTGCACCCATATTTCAGCCGCACAATGCGCGACCACATGTTGCTGCACGAACACGTGTCTTCTTGTTGTCACAGAATGTCAGACTGTTCACCAGGCCCGCCCGATGACCTGACTTGTCGGCAATCAAAAATGTGTGGGATATGGTGAAACGACGGGTGCGGCGCTGTGACCCAATGCGAACCACCAAAGATGTACTGTGGAACCAGGTGAATGAGGCATGGATGGCTATACCCCAGGACGTCATTGGCGCATGATACGCGTCGGTGCCATCACGCATAGAGCAAGTTATCAGTGCCCATGGAGGACGCAGTGCCTGCTAGGCAACAGGTGACATGCTGAACCTAGGTGACAGTATTTCCTAATCGTTTCTGGAGAACATTCTAATGAACATATCCTGTGAATATGAACTTCCTATCTCAAGTCTTTCAAGGTGTGCTTCTTATGAACATGAGTGTAACCTTCTGCACCCATTCCCCTTGTGGATGGGGAATATATCCACGGTATCCCCTGCCTGTCTTAAGAGGCAATTAAAGGGTCCCAGGGTCTCGTAATTGGGAGCTCGGGTTGGCGACCCCAGGACCCTAAGCTGAGTGCTCACGTTGTTTCCACCTACTTTTGCCAGGCTCCTCACTTTCACGTATCCTATCCGGCAAATCTTGTTCTTTTCCGAACCCGAAGGTGTTAGGTTTGCGTATCCTAGGGATTTTCGAGCCCTTCGTGGCCCTTGCGTCCATTTTTCGAAGTGTTGCACGAAAAAAAAAACCGTCGTATCATAGCAAGTAACACATATTTGTACTGTAGATAACACTTTCACTCACCGATTACCGTTGCTATATGTAGAAATATTTACTTCAGCGACATAGCCTGAGGCTCGCTTCTTATCGAGTGCCCACATCTTTTCAATTTTCTAAGTATTTTCTATTTTCTTTCCATTCTACACATCCTCAACTACTTCTGCATGTAGTCACCACCATTAAGCATTTGTCATAAATAAGCACCAATTTTTTGTCATAGAATGATCCGCATGTGATGAAACCCACCCAAAGCAGAGTGACAAAATTGTGTACCGTCTGTTATGACGAACTTAACCATCATTAACTTACCAACCGCATAAAGTGCCAAGATGTTTGACCGTCCTTCAGAAATAGACTACCTCAGCCAGGATAGAACCCGCGACTTTGAGATAATATGTCGGACACTCTACCACTAAAAAGAAAATGGCGTATGGCCTCTGAAGAGGCCTGCTGCAGGTCTTTCTAGTTGACGCCTCATAGGTGACCTGCGCATCTGTGAGGATGGGATCCTACCTAAATCGACCAAAGGTCAGCAAGCTAAAAGTTTAGCCATGGAGCCGGACGCTTTACCGCTGATTCTCCGAGAGATGAGATTTGTTAGCTGTAACTTCGGAAAAACCAGACGCGATAGAGTAAGAAATACTGATGTTAGAAACATAGCTCTAGTTGGTAGATTACCGATTCAAGAACTATGTACACATGCGAAGGACGGCCGCATACAGATTATCAAGGGATATATTCGACTTACAACTAGAAGATAAGAGACCAAGAGGAAGACCCAGAATGAGGTGGAGACTCGCTCACTATCGAAACTGAAGAGAGATAAAAGGATAAAAATTGGTGGAGTAGCTTCGTGTCCGCCTCTGTGGTGTAGCGGTTAGTGTGATTAGCTGTCACCCCCGGCTCTGCCACGAAATTTGATAGGTGGTACGAGTGCTGGAACAGGGTCCACTCAGCCTCTGGAGGTCAACCGAGTAGAGGTGGGTTCGATTCCCACCTCAGCCATCCTGGAAGTGGTTTTCCGTGGTTTTCCACTTCTCCCCCAGGCAAATGCCGGGTTGGTACCTAAGTTAAGGCCACGGCCGCTTCCTTCCCTCTTCCTCGTCTATCCCTTCCAATCTTCCCATCCCCCCGCAAGGCACCTGTTCAGCATACCAGCTGAGGCCGTCTGGGCGAGTCTGAAGCTCCAGGACACTGCCCTTGAGGTGGTAGAGGTGGAATCCCTAGCTGAGTCCGAGGGAAAAACCGACCCTGGAGGATAAAGACATAAAGAAGAAAATCATGAGTTTTATATGAATCAAAACATAAAAATATTATTTCAGCCACGGTAAAGGTAACGGCCATGTTAGTTATGGGATAACTTGTGCACCGCTGAACATGGAAGACATGTAGTTTCTTGTGACCCCGCCCCCTGCGGCAGCCAGTTATTCACATCGAAAATAACCGCCAATGAATCATCAGGCAATGATAGGTCTCTAAGGTCAGTCAACTTTGAGTCATCCTGGAATCAAGTCATTAAATGGTCACTCCAATAATATTGCAGGCGAAGGCTTACTCTAGCCCGCAGCACATTCTCTGCCTAGCGCGTGGCACTCACTTAAGAAATTAAAGATATCGGCAAAGCTAAATGATTCGAAATGACCTGTTTATGCTGCGGAGTAGCGCGGGTCCTCTAGGTAGTATTACCACAATCAGTTGTGCATAGATAATCTTTCAGGATTTCAATCATGTTATAGTTCCACCTAGTGGACAGGGAAAAGCTACTGAAGAAACTGGTAAAAAATAACGGGATACATGAATTCTTTAACGAACACATTAGGACCATTTTTGATTATAATTACATCACTGCAAACGATAACCTGTCTATCTCGAATCCCATAACGCAGATGAACGGAGTACTACAGGGCGATCCAATGAGCCCCATACTATTCAATATAGCGGTCTCAGACCTAATACCCACTATAAAGGTCGAACGCGACCAGGTACATATACAGGGTTATTCACCTAACACGTTACACGCAAATAACTTCTAAACCATTGAGGATATCAGCATTCTGTTTTCATATTTATAAATGGTACGGCGGGTCTTGTAAAATAACGTACTACTTAGTCTCATGGGGTGATTGACAACCGAGATAGTGATACTAACTCCATATTTTTAAATGGAACGGCACAAATTCATACATCTGATACAGAAGTTCTTCTGCGTACAAGTTCAAATATGTAAGTATTTTCAAAATCGGACAATTACTTTTTGAGATATAAGTAAGAACAGCATGCGCTATTTTAATGCTGCATCAGACGGCGTGAAGTCGGGCAAGAACATATTGAGGCACAAGAAGTTTCCTGGAAGTGAGTTCAGCCACAGAATGGATACCAGGCGTGTAAGCACCTCGTATACATGTGATGGGTTTGCAAAGTGTGCATGACAGACGAACACATGACAAGACAGAAAGGGTTGATGTGTTTAAAAGGAATAAAATAAGTACTTTGCCTTGAAAGGAACATAACGAAAGCTATAATTGTCACTGGTTTTAGTGTACAGTTCATACTATTCTATGAGTTGAGAAATAATCATAACACAAAACACCGGAAGACCTCTTTCTCGACAAGCAAATGTCCAGAGCTGATGGTTGTGAGATGGCAGCAAAACTATTATTTATGTTTTATTTTACACGCATTAATCTCCGCAGAGCTCCAGAGCGACTATAGTAGCGTGCATTCGGGAGAGCGTAGGTTCGAGTCCTGCCTCGCCCAACCTGGCATTGATTTCATGGTGTCTCATGTTCAACACCAGGCAAATACCGGATGGATACCTTTGATAATAGGCCACGGCCGACTTTCTTTCCAAATCCTTCCCATTCCCATCCGTCAGAAAAAACCTAAACTGAGCGCAATCTATTACGTGTCAAAACAAAACAACACAACTTCCCCGTTGTGTGTTCGCCAGTCATACAATAACGTTGCACACCCAGGGTATGTTGCGGTACATCACATTATGTTTACAGTACATGCCTGGTATCCGTTCTGTGGCTGGAACCACGGCCAGGAAGCAGCTTGTGCCTCAATATGTCCTTGCCCGACTTCACGCCGTCTGATGCGGCATGCAAAACCGCGCATGTTGTTTTTCTTTATATCTCAAACATTAATTGTCCGATTTTGAAAATACTTACATATTTGAACTTGTACGCAGATGAACTTTTAAATCAGCTATATAAATATGTGCCTTTCCGTTTAAAACTATGGAGTTAGTATCAATATCTCGGTTGTTAATCACTCCATGAGACTAAGTAGCACGTTATTTTACAAGACCCTGCGTACCATTTACGAATATGAAAACAGAATGCTGATATCTTTAATCGTTTAGAAGTTATTTGCGCATAACATGTTAGGTGAATAACCCTGTATACAAGTATGTAGATGAGATGTTACTCGTATAAAATAAAAAATAAAAAAACAGGAAAAACTACAGGCTGCTTTCAACAAGCTGAACATTTGGGCAAAGGACAATGAATTCAGAATTAATTGACAGAAGACGATAGAGATGATCTTCCGCAAGGGACGCAGAACAGAATTAATAGAGAGAATTTACTTTGAGACCGGAGGAGAAACTATGCCAATCGTAACCAACTTTAACTATTTGGGCATTACATTACAGACATCGGGAACCACTTATACCTGACACATCAAGGAAAGAGTGGCTGCGGCCCTAACATCAATGAATGATATCTTCATCTTACGCAAATTTTCGGTTGAAGTCGCTATGAAATTGTTCCATGCAAAAATATCCCCGATAATGACGTACGGACTAAAATTGATATGGGAAGATCTCACTAAAAGAAATATTCGAGACATTGAAAGTGTAAAAGCAATCTACATTAAAAAGGTATTATGTTTGTCCAAATTCACTCCTTCAAGGCTATGTTACGAGATGACAAGAGAGCTCTTCTATACAGAATATCTAATATTGTCATCTACAGATGCATTCAGCCGGTACAAACGGAGCTGCAAACCAATAAGGGAGATATATGGGAAATATTTTACACCACAGAGGCTATGAGCAGTATGGATTGGATGAAGGCAAACTATGAACTCAGACGCATAATGAATAGATTAGCAACACTTGGGACTTACTGTATATCATGTTGTGACGTGTACTAAACGACAGATGGAACTAACCAAATTCTGTTTAACGTAATTAGTCATGTAAACATATTTTAATGGCTTTTGGCTGCAATAAAATCTTTATTTAATCGTGTTATAGTAGTAACTGGTTATGAGTAATATAGGGCCTAGAGCCGCCAACAAGACGATATCTATTGTAAATCTAAATGGTTCTCGATGATTTTTTTTTAAGTTTAGTAATCAACAATACTTTACGGTGTAAATCAAAAGTCTGGATATGCACGAAGTCCAAAATATCATAGTTTTCGAATTAAAGTCGATTGAAGTTGACAAATTTTGCATTTCTCAGGAAAAAAAATTACAAAAATGAAGTCGGTCCAGATGAACGCTTGGACGGACCGGGAAAATCTCTTAAAGTTGTCAAATTCAAAGGGCTGTAATTCGAATAACATACTATTTTGTTGTACTTTATACCCACTATACTTTTGATCTACACATTGAGGAATATCGCTTATTTAAGTTGAATTTTGGCGACAGCCATTTCTCATGGGGATCCTACGGGATTCTTTGTCTTACATTCCTTGATTTAGTAGAAGTATTCAGATACAGATCCCAGAAAACTGTTTACCTTTCTTAAAATCAAACACTTGCACTAATTTTTAATTCTTTTAATTATTATATTTGCATAATATTTATAAAAACAATAATGCAGGTTCAATGCCTTCCTCGACGTCCAATACAGAGAGCAGCTGTAACAGAAAGAGGAAACAAACTTCGTTTAATTGTAACATTCACTTTAGTTTACAGATAATATGTAAACATGCTGAACATTAATGTGCAAAGATTAATTTCGTTCCGCTTCAGCAGATTACATGAAAAACCAGAAATAAGTTCAATAACCTCCCCTGCGAACCATGTGACCTTGCCGCGGTGGGGAGGCTTGCGTGTCCTAATGAAGCAGATAGCCGAGCCGCAGGTGCAACCATATCGGATGGGTATCTGTTGAGAGACCAGACTAACGAATGGTTCATCGAAAGGGGGGTAGCAGCCTTTCTGTAGTTGCAAGGGTGGCAGTCTAGATGTTTGACTGATACGGCCTTGTAATAATACTCAACATGGCTTAGCTGTGTTGATACTGCTGCACGGCTGAAAGCAACGGGAAACTACAGCCGTAACTACCTTCCGAGGCATTGCAGCTCTCTCTGTATGAATGATGTACTGATGATGGCTTCCTCCCGGGTAAAATATTCCGGAGGTAAACTAGTCCCCCATTCGGATCTCCGGGTGGGGACTACACGAGAGGGGGCGATCATCAGGAAGATGAATACTGACATTCTGCGAGTCGGAGCGTGGAATGTTAGAAGTTTGAATCGTTGTGGTAGGTTAGAGAATCTGAAAAGAGAGATGGATAGACTAAAGTTAGATGTAGTTTGTATAAGTGAAGTACGTTGGCAGGAAGAACAAGATTTTTGGTCAGGCGACTACCAAATTATCAACACAAAATCAAACAGGGGAAATGCAGGAGTTGGTTTAATAATGAATAAGAAAATAGGGCAGCGGGTAAGCTACTATGGCCAGCATAGTGAAATAATTATTATCAAGATAGACACCAAACCAATGCCCAACACAATAGTGCAGGTCTATATTCCTACTGGTTCAGCGGATGATGAGGAAATCGAAAGAATATGTGAAGAGATAGAAGACTTAATACAATATGTAAAAGGTGACAAGAATCTAATTGTGATGGGAGACTGGAATGCAGTGGTAGGCCAAGGAAGAGAAGGTAATACAGTAGGAGAATTTGAATTGGGACAAAGGAAAGGAAAAGGAAGTCGGCTGGTTGAAGTCTGCACTTATCATAATTTAGTCCTTGCCAATACTTGGTTCAAACACCACGCACGACGGCTGTCTACGTGGACGAGACCTGAAGACACTGGAAGGTATCAAATAGACTTCATCATGAATAGGCAGAGATTCAGAAACCAGGTGTTGGACTGCAAAATCTTCCCAGGAGCAGACGTGGACACTGACCACAACTTGTTAGTAATGAAATGCCATCTGAAGTTGAAGAAATTGAAGAAAGGAAAGAATGCAAAAAGATGGGATCTAGACAAGTTGAAAGAAAAGAGTGTGAGGGTTGTTTCAAGGAACATGTTGCACAAGGGCTAAATGAAAAGGCTGAAGGAAACACAATAGACGAAGAATGGATAGTCATGAAAAATGAAGTCAGTAGGGCTGCTGAAGAAATGTTAGGAAGGAAGAAAAGATCAACTAAGAATCAGTGGATAACTCAGGAGATACTAGACCTGATTGATGAACGACGAAAATACAAGAATGCTAGAAATGAAGAGGGCAGAAGAGAATACAGGAGATCAAAGAATGAAGTGGATAGAAAGTGCAAGGTAGCTAAGGAAGAATGGCCGAAGGAGAAGTGCAAGGATGTCGAAGGTTGGATGGTCCTGGGAAAGGTAGATGTTGCGTACAGAAAAATCAAGGAAACCTTTAGAGAAAGGAAATGTAGGTGTATGAATATTAAGAGCTCAGATGGAAAGCCCCTTTTAGGGAAAGAAGACAAAGCAGAAAGATGACAGGGGCATATCCAACAGTTGTATCAAGGTAAAGATGTAGATAATTTGGTTCTGGAACATGAAGAGGCTGTTGATGCTGATGAAATGGGAGACCCAATTTTGAGGTCAGACTTTGACAGAGATGTGAGTGACCTAAATAGGAACAAAGCACCTGGAATTGATGACATTCCCTCTGAATTACTGACTGCCTTAGGAGAAACCAGCATGGCAAGGTTATTCCATTTAGTGTGTAAAATGTATGAGACGGGAGAAGTCCCATCCGATTTTCGGCAGAATGTTGTTATACCTATTCCCAAGAAAGCCGGTGCTGACAGGTGTAAAAACTACCGCACCATTAGTTAAGTATCTCATGCCTGCAAAATTTTAACACGTATTATTTACAGAAGAATGGAAAAACAAGTTGAAGCTGAGTTGGGAGAAGATCAATTTGGCTTCAGAAGAAATGTAGGAACATGTGAAGCAATTCTGACTTTACGTCTGATCTTAGAGGATCGAATCAAGAAGGACAAGCCCACGTACATGGCATTCGTAGATCTAGAAAAGGCAATCCGTAATGTTGATTGGACCAAGCTATTTAAGATTCTGAAGATGATTGGGATCAGATACCGAGAACGAAGAATTATCTACAATCTGTATAAAATTCAGTCTGCAGTGATAAGAATCGAGGGCTTTGAAAAACAAGAAGCAATCCAGAAAGGAGTGAGGCAAGGCTGCAGTTTGTCCCCCCCACCTTTTCAATGTTTACATAGAACAGGCAGTAAAAGAAATCAAAGAGGAATTTGGAAAGGGAATCACAGTCGAAGGAGAGGAAATCAAAACTTTGAGATTTGCCGATGATATTGTTATTTTATCTGAGACTGCATAAGATCTCGAGAAGTTGCTGAATGGTATGGATGAAGTCTTGGGTAAGGAGTACAAGATGAAAATAAATAAGTCCAAAACAAAAGTCATGGTGTGCAGTCGAACGAAGGCAGGTGATGCAGGAAATATTAGATTAGGAAATGAGGTCTTACTGGAAGTAGATGAATATTGTTACTCGGGTAGTAAAATAACTAACTATGACAGAAGTAAGGAGGACATAAAATGCAGACCAACACAAGCAAAGAAGAGCTTTCTTAAGAAAAGAAATTTGCTCACTTCAAACATTGATATAGGAATTAGAAAGATGTTTCTGAAGACTTTCGTGTGGAGCGTGGCATTGTGTGGAAGCGAAACGTGGACGATAACTAGCTCAGAAAGAAAGAGAATAGAAGCTTTTGAAATGTGGTGTTACAGAAGAATGCTGAAGGTGTGATGGATAGATCGAATCACGAATGAAGAGATACTGAATCGAATTGGTGAGAGGAGATCGATTAGGCTAAATTTGACGAGAAGAAGAGATAGAATGATAGGACATATCTTAAGACACCCAGGACTTGTTCAGTTGGTTTTTGAAGGAAGTGTAGGGGGTAAGAACGGTAGGGGTAGACCAAGGTATGAATATGACAAGCAGATTAGAGCAGATGTAGGATGCAATAGTTACGTAGAAATGAAAAGTTTAGGAAGGATAGGGTGGCATGGAGAGCTGCATCAAATCAGTCTGTGGACTGATGACTCAAACAAACAAACAACAAGTCCAATAATACAATGACGATATTTGAACTAAGAACCAAGTGTGCAGCGTTTCTCCTATCGGCGACACGAAAGCCGTCCGACGAGTTCAATTCACAGGAGGTGCGTGTCCTGAAGAAATACAAACTTGTTATTGAGGGAGTCGCTATCGAAGGACACGTTTGTGTGTTGTGTGTGTTCTGTTTGGTGCATTAAATCTCGGATTGAAGTCCAAGGTTGGAAAAGGATGAAAGTGCCGAAATATAAAAAAATGTTCCCTTTTTTTGTTTTAAGGGGATGTAGTGGCCGTGGTGCGTATGGTGGTAACTTGTGCATGTGCCTGAGGTCATTAGTTTAGTTGGTAGGAAGTTCAACAGGTAGAGCCACAGTCCAACGTGCCCAGCTGAGTTTGGTGGGGAAGCGTGAATGCGCGTGCGTCTCGTGCTGTCCATTGTGTCACTGTGCTATCACTCGTGTATTTTCTGATTTCTGAGCCAATTAATTAAATAAATGACATTTTAGAAGCTAAATATTGTTATGTAATTATATGAAATATATATTGGATGTAGTATACTTGCACTTCAAAGACAGTAGGTAATCATTAATTAATTCCTGGTCTCCTTTGGTAGAGAAGAGTGCCATTGTGCTCGGGAATTCTATTATTGGCGTTTACTTGAAAAAAAATTTCTGGCACTTTCAGCCTTTTCCATCTTTTGTCCTCAAATGTACGACGCCAAGAATATGTTTATTACATCACAACGGGTGTTTACGAATTTACCCAGTCAGTCCGTCAAGTCCAAACATGATTTCAAAAAATATTCCTCAGTGTATGGCTCCTCAGGCTATGGGAGTGTTCAGCCTTAGAAATACACATAGCGCAGAGTTCTCAACGAAGAAACATTAGATAACACTGGTCATCGTTCGCAAAATTCTGCAAGACCATCCGCTAGGCATCTTAGTACAAATTTTTTATAGCACTCCACGGAAGGTTACTACTATAGAAAATAACTGTGACACATGCTCTTCAGTCGGGTGATCCTGTACGTAGGCACTCATTTTATCAGTAATGTATACAGTATTGAAATACACCCAAAGGCAATATCTAACCCGGGTGAGGCCTGGCTTCAGTTCCATGCTATTGTGAGTGCTCAAAATAGTCAATATTGGAGCACTGAGAAACCTGGTTTCGTGCACGAAATGCCTTTCCATGATGGAAAATTTCATGTACTGTGTGCCATGATCGGTGAACGAATCATAGGACCATTATTTTTCGGGTATGCAATTGATTCGGACACGAACGTGGATACTGTTCTAATAGCCTTTACTGAACAAGTGTCAGCGTAATTTGGGTTTCGTAGCAATCAGCTTGCATTCGGGAATAGTGGCTTCAAACCCCACTGTCGACAGCCCTGAAGATGGCTTTCCTATAATCACACCAGGCATATCCTCTATTTTATAATGTTTAGGCCTATGCATGTAAATTAACTTCAACAAATGTGATTAATTTTGTTCAGTTTATCTCAGACTCTATGATTTACCTGGTGATGTGATAATGGAATAAGCTTGATCATGAACTTCTACTAGTGAAATCATCGAATTTTGGCCTCTACTCTCAGTTATTAAATTGTTTTCTTATTTATCAAACTGTACACAGTATGCAGCGATTAACCAGACTAAATAATTCCAGTAGCATATTTGTTTAGACGTCCCTCAAGTGTCAAATCTGGACCCTTTGCTTTTGTACTTGTTCATTAATGATTCGCCAACCATTTTAATCATTCTTGATGACCTCTAAATGCCGATGATGACAATTTTTGGAAGATATATACAGCTAAATATTAATAACTACCATCAATCAAACAATAAAAACAACCTGAATTTTAGCTATAAGAAATATTTCCTATTAACATTTTGTAGATAAAGGGACCCCTATTTTCTTAATGATTTAATAAATACACAAACAACTCAGGAAGTACATTGCGTATAATATTTGGTAATTTTAATCAGCGATGGCCTTTCTGTTAATATCCCTACTGAAAAATGACGAACGAAGCAGATAGGTCTTACGGTGCCGATCGGGTAGGAAGAAGCTAGGAGTGGGAAGGAACCGACCGTAATTAAGGTACAGCCCCAGCATTTGCCTGGTATCAACATGGGAAACCACGGAAAATCAGGGCTTCCGGCAGTGGATTTAGAGCGCACTATTTCCCGAATATAAGCTCACAGCTGCGTGTACCTAACCGCACGGCCAACTCATTCGGTATAGGATATTAAAATTTGTATTCTACATTCCGAAGAATTTAATGACGCTATTAAATTAATTACATTATTCAATTCGCTGGTTAGAAGTAAACTTGGTCACATTTAAGTAAACTTGAAAGAGTTTCTATGTTATTATCGTTTTAAAAAATACCACCGTTCTTTATATAAGTGGTTACTGGAAGAATGTAAATGCGAGTCCTTAAGTACGCGGACGGAAAGATATACGGTTGTTTAAAAAAATTAATAAATATGAACCCTCTCCAGCCGACACATGAAAAAGAAAATTCTTGAAAATCCCCTTCATATAGGTATGAGTTAACATTTCTGTGTAAAAATTCGTACAATTTTAGAAAAAAATAAGGAAAATGGACGGTGATTCCAGGTGGAATTACTGGGGAATATGAAAGAGTTACTTAGCAAACTCACAGAAACAGTGCAAGTTGGCCGTGCGGTTAGGGCGGCGTAGCTGTGAACTTGCATTCGGGAGATAGTGGGTTCGAACCTCACTGTTGGCAGCCCTGAAGATGGTTTTCCGTGGTTTCCCATTTTCACACCAGGCCACGCCCTCTTCCTACCCACTCCTAGCCCTTTCCTATCCCATTGTTGCCATCTGATCTGCCTGTGTCGGTCCAAAGTAAAGCAATTTGTAAAAAGAAGAAGAAGAAGAAGAAAGAAAGAAAGAAAGAAAGAAACGTCACAGAAAACGTGAAAGTTAGTGGCACCATTTGGAATCACTAGGCTGGAGAGGGTTTTGGTGCTATCAACAGTGCAGAATTGCTGTGAAGCATAGATTTCAAAGTCAAATTGTTCTATCAGGGTGTGTGTCAACCATTTTATTGTACACGTTAACGCACATAAGAACTCGTCTTTAATTAGAAACTTACAATAGGTTAGCGTCATCTAGTGGATTAAGGTAAGGGTTTATTCTGCCCGAAGGCAGGTCCAAACCTCCGCAGAGGTGTGCCTGCGCCGGAGTTTACGTACGGTAGAGTGGCCAGTTCCTTTCCGCTCCTCCATTCCGTACCGTCAACTAACAGCGCGTGGCAACCAATCCAAATCTTGACCACGCCCAATGTTGCTTAACTTCGGAGATCTCACGGGATCCGGTGTTTCAAGACGGCTACGGCCGTTGGCTCTACTGGATTGCATAGATAATATTTAATTATAACCATAGGAAAATGAGAGTCTCCGTGGCTCACACGGCAGCGCGTCGGTCTCTCACTGCTGGATACCGTGGTTCAAATCCCGGTCACTGCATGTGAGATTTGTGCTGGACAAAGCGGAGGCGAGACAGGTTTTTCTCCGAGTACTCCGGTTTTCCCTGTCATCTTTCATTCCAGCACAACTCTCCATTTTCATTTCATTCCATCTATCAGTCATGAATCATTGCCCCAGAGGAGTTCGACTGGCTTCTGCAGCCGGCACAATTCCTAGATTGGGGCTTCATTCATGACATTCCTGACCCGGTCAATAGACTGGAAACAGGCTGTGGATTTTCATAGGAAAATCTAGTTTTCAATAATAATTAATATGCATTGTATTTTTATATTTGAATATTCTAAATTTTCAGTAGTTTTAGTTATATTTTATAGTTTATTTGTCCGACTCTTTGGTTGAATTGTCAGCGTTGTGGCCTTCGGTTTAGAGGGCTCCGGGGTTCGATTCCGGTCGGGTCGATGATTTTAATCGGGTGTGATTAGGCGTAATTCTTCTGGCTCCGGCGACTGGGTGTTTGTTTTTGTCCCAACACTCTCCTCTTCATATTCAAACAACACACCACACTACCAACCACAACAGAAACACGCAATAGTGTTGATGTCAGGAACGGTATACGGACGTAAAACGGGGCCAAATCCATATGTGCGACACTGTTCGCACTCGCGGCCTCAAAACTGTGGGAAAAGTGGAAGATGAAGATATTTCATAGTTTATTTGGATGTACAGTGGAACCTGGACATCTCGAACCTCCATTACTCGAAGGAAGTTAAATTTCCTATTCTTCACGTGTATATATTTCTCTGACGAAAACCTACAACCTGTTTTCCAGTCAGTGGCCGGGTCAGGGATGGAATGAATGAAGCCCCATCTTGCGGCGAGGATACGAATTGTGCCAGCTGCCGAAGCCTGTCGCACTCCTCTGGGGCAATGATTAATGACTGACAAATGAAATGAAATGATGGTGGAGAGTGTTGCTGGAATGAAAGATGACAGGGAAAACTGGAATACCAGGAGGAAAACCTGTCCCGACTCCGCTTTGCCCAGCACGAATTTCAAATGGAGTGACCAGCATTTGAACCACGGAACTCAGCGGTGAGAGGCCAACGCGCTGCCACCTGAGCCACGGAGGCTCGTGTATTAATTTGTCTATTACTTGAAATTCGGTTACACGACTTTCTCGATTTCCTGAAGCAAAACATACTTTGTAACTTGAATTTTGTGCACCATTAACTGTGCAATACGGCAATTATGGTTCGTGAGGTACAGTTAATACTTTGTAAGTAAAGAAAAAGTTACTTTTAATGATCGGAAAATCGGCGAAGTCTCACTGTTTCTCGGGTGTGAATTAATTACCGTTCACGTACGAAAGCAACCCCCGAAGTCGTGGATGACAAGCTCCATTTATGAACCACAGCTGCGTGGTATTGACAAGAAGTTTCAACGTGAAGGGAGGAAAGATTAACAGCAAGAAACGGAAGACACTAATGTATTTTTCCAAAGGTATTAACGGAGGTGTGTTTGTTGTTTCACTGCTGTATCCTGTCTTCTAACAAGTTACTATGATAAGGGTTATAATTAAAGTGATGCCGTAAAATAGAGTTTGTTTATATAGTTTTAAGTTCTGCTAAACATAATATATATTCTGTATAAGCCCGTAGACACATATGATTCAATTATGTGCTATATTTGCTAAAAAATGGTATTCCATATATCTCGAAATGTCGATAAATCGAAATAAAATTTTTCACCCGAGGTTTCACAGTATTTCGTTTTCTTTTTCTGTCTTTGTGTTTTTACCTTTTACATCCTTCTATTTGTGTGTAAACAATTTATGGTAATTTGGAAGCATGTTGTAATTGGAGTTGTGCTCTGTTACAAACAAACAAACAAACAAACAAACAAACAAACAAACAAACAAACAAACAAACAAACAAACAAACAATAAATAAATAAATAAATAAATAATTTTTTTTGCAAGTTGCTTTACGTCGCACCGACACAGTTAGGTCTTATGGCGACGATAGGATAGGAAGGGGCTAAAAGTGGGAAGGAAGCGGCCGTGGACTTATTTAAGGTACATCCCCAGCATTTGCCTGGTGTGAAAATGTGAAACCACGGAAAACCATCTTCAGGGCTGCCGACAGTGGGGCTCGAACCTACTACCTCCCGAATACCGGATACTGGCCGCAATTAAGCGACTGCAGCTATCGAGCTCGGTAAAATAAATAAATAAATAAATAAATAAATAAATAAATAAATAAATAAATAAATAAATAGAAAGTGCTTTGAGAAGTGAAGCAACACACATCCAACAAAAACCGGATGATAAGATTGTAAAAGTCCCGAGGAGAATCTCAAATCAAACATTACTGGACAAGAAAGGAAATGGCGCCACATGGTGAACGAGAGAGTGTAATGCGAATGCACACGGAGGGAATTGGAAGAATAGCAAGAGATGAAAAACCAAAATGCGTCAGTAATGCGTGGCTGAAGTGGTGGTCTATAACTGGTGTTGCTCTGTATGGTGCTGAGTGTTGACCTGCAACAAAGGAAGTAGAACATCGACTTGCCCTTATGGAAACCAGAATGCTTAGACGTCGGGTCTCACACTCCACGATCATGTGTCTAATGATGACATCTGTCGTAGATGTGGAATTGCACCAATCACAGACAAGATGAGGGAAAGCCGCCTACCATGGTACATCTGTCGCAGGAAGAGATTTGAGGATGGAAGTTGCGGGGTAACGATGAGCAAAAGACCAGAGCAGCGATAGCTTGACACCTGAATATCGTAGGTGTAGGCCTACATATTGTAACGGTTCAAATCTCGTAACAAGATGATATGTGTATTATTATTATTATTATTATTATTATTATTATTATTATTATTATTATTATTATTATATTCGTATTATTATTATTTTATCTGTGAGATTACTATTATTGCATTATTATTGTTCAATTCAATTCTGCAATGATTGTCGCTTGCGTGATTGTAGTTAAATTGTGTATATACAGTATGTGTGTGAATATTAGCATTTAACCATGTAAAGTAAGACTCGCTGCATGATATCATATATGGATCTGCTTTGTAATAAGTTTTGACATTGCAACGCATATGTTGCAATACTGCTGGTGTAACTGCCGAGTCATTGCTACGTCATTGTGTGCATTCAGTGGTGAGCTCGCTTTCTTGGAGATACGTAGGGTGCCGCAGGCGGTTTCACCATTGTATGTAACATTTGTCGCTGGGTGGGAGTAGATCATAGTTATTTCTGGAGATTGTGTAGGTATGTCAACTAATATCTATATAAGCTGGTCCAGTGTATTATAGAGTCAGTCGAAAGGATGGAGAGGCCTCAGTCAGTCATTAGTCAGTGGTAATGGGGAGAGTGAGGCCACAGTTGGTCGGTCAGTGCAGTTGGAAGGAAAGGATTGCCACGAAGTCATAGAAGGGCAGACGTGTCATGAAGTCATATAGAACAGACTTACCAAGAAGTCATCCGGATGGAGAAGAAGCAGTCGCATGGATACTTAGTCGTCAGTTGAACAAAACGGATACATCACCAAATTAGGCTTGATAAATCTACAGCAAACACCAAAGTAATACGTCGTAATTACACTCAAAGTGTTGAAGGTACTGTCAAGTGAACCAGTGAGGGATAAATTTCGTGTATAATTGTTAAATGTCCGGTTAAGAAGAATTCAAATTTAATGCCGAGTTTCTTTCAGTTGCAATGTCATAATTTTATATTCTCATCTATTTTATCGCAGCAAGACTTACTATTATATCTATACAATTTAAAGAATATATTTTGTTCTATCAAATTAATTTATCGTTTTATTTCAAGAGTAGAATTACATAACCTCAAATTTAACGGGGAAACAAAACGCCAATCTCCTTTTCCCAAAACTTATATCGTATGTTGTCAAAAGTAGGCTTATTACCCCACATCCTAGAGATATTCAAGAATCTCATTCATTCTCTTATTGTTGCACTGAGTTGTAGCAGGCGCCCATCAAATAACGAATGTGTAAGTAATCAGGTAAGAACTAAGTGTGAGTACAAGTTCCGACGATTGTGTATTTTATTTAATGAATATTAATTTTCATATTTTTTCATTTTAAATTCATATTTATATATTTTTAATTTAGTAAAGGAGTTAGGAACATCCTAAACATGATCGTGCCAACAAAGCCAAGAAAGTGGACCCCGCCACACTGCGGGACGAACGATGAGGAAGAAGACCGAGGACACTGTGTAAATTCTTTGGGATAAACAGGCTTAAACCCCTGTGGTTTCACGGTGTCGTCTGATAGTTGTAAGACTGGAATAGGAAGCTCCATGGGACCACTGGGTCCATACCTGAGTCTCGCAATGCTATCATGTCTCTATGTCAGGCTCCTCGTTTCCCTCTCTCCTATCCGATCTTACTTTGTCATCTCCGGTCCCCTTCCGATCCTGGCTGTATTAACTTCGCGAGCCTTATGCAGACTTTCATTTTCCACGCCCTTGGCAGCCCTTCACTTTCTCTTACCGACACCCTCATTCTCCGAAGGACTTCAATTTTTCTCATGATTCCTTAGGATTGAGAGAGTAAGGTTGTCCCGTTTGACTTCACCTTTTTTTTTTTTAATTTCGTGTGGCTATTTCTAGCCGAGTGCAGCCCTTGTAAGGCAGACCCTCCGATGAGGGTGGGCGGCATCTGCCATGTGTAGGTAACTGCGTGTTATTGGGGTGGAGGATAGTGTTATGTGTGGTGTGTGAGTTGCAGGGATGTTGGGGACAGCACAAATACCCAGCCCCCGGGCCATTGGAATTAACCAATGAAGGTTAAAATCCCCGACCCGGCTGGGAATCGAACCCGAGACCCTCTGAACCGAAGGCCAGTACGCTGACCATTCAGCCAACGAGTCGGACGACTCCACCTATAATAATAATAATAAAGTATTTAATTAGAGTCTGGCTTTTAGTACCGGAAGCGTCCGAGGACATGTTCGTTTCGCCTGGTGCAAGTTCTTCTATTCGACTCCCATGGGCGACCTGTGCGTCTGGTTGTCCATATCATTATGGTGATGTAGAGAGAGGGTGAAATCCGGAGTTCGGCATATAGCCTACTAACGGGTGTGCTAGAGGCTTAACGTCTCCATCCTACCATCAACAGCGTCATAAGCTCTCACTAACACTGCGGAGAGATTTGGAATTGAACCCAGGCTTTTGGCACGTTATCTAGATTAGAAATTGTATACCACCACGTTCCTACCGTAGCGGCAACATTCTGACGGTAAAAGTGTTTTCCGTCAACGGTATTCGAATTGGCGAACTGCGGTGTCAGACTTGATGCCTTAACGATCATGGCCACCAGGCGCGTGTTTCGAACTATAACAGCCGGCCGGGCTGACTGGCTCAGACGCTTAAGGCGCTGGCTTTCTGAGCACAAGTTGGCAGGTTCGATCCTCGCTCAGTCCGGTGGAATTTGAAGGTGCTCAAATACGTCAGCCTCGTGTCGGTAAAAGAACTCCTGTGGGACCTTGGCATCTCCGAAAATTAAGTTATTAGGTGGTAATAAACAGTATGTCTGCCTCTGTGGTGTAGTGGTTAGCGTGATTAGCTGCCAGGCCTGGAGGCCCCGGATCGGCCACGAAATTTGAAAAGTAGTACGAGGGCTGGAACGGGGTCCACTCAGCCTCAGGAGGTCGAGTGAATAGAGAGGGGATAGATTCCCTCCTCAGCAATCCTCGAAGTGGTTTTCCGTGATTCCTACTTCTCCTCCAGGCAAAATGTCGCGATGGTAGCTAACTTAAGGCCACGGCCGCATTCCTCCCTCTTCCTTGTCTATCCCTTCCAATTTTCCCATCCCTCCACAAGGCCCCTGTTTAGCATAACAGGTGAGGCCACCTGGGCGAGGTACTGGTCATCCTCCTCAGTTGTACCTCCGACTCAAAATCTCACGCTTCAGGACACTGCCCTTGAGGCGGTAGAGGCGGGATCCCTTGCAGAGTCAGAGGGAGAAACCAACCATGGAGGGCAAACGGATTAAGAAAGACTAAGCAATATTATGTAGGTTATACGAAGTACTATGATAATAATAATAATAATAATAATATTAATAATAATAATAATAATAATAATAATAATGAATGACCTCCGAAGTGGCATGGTGCAGATCTTTCAAAGCAACGCCTATCGATGACATGCCCTACCTTTGATGAATACTAATATTGAAGACGATACACACTCCCGGTCCTCGAGCCTGAAAAATGAATCGATTATTTTTCTTCTTCTTATTTTTCTACCGCTTTTCCCACACCTGTGGGGTCGCGGGTACGAACTGTGTCGTACATGTGGATTTGGCCTTGTTTTACGGCCGGATGCCCTTCCTGACGCCAACCCTATATGGAGGGATGTAACCACTATTGCGTGTTACTCTGGTGGTTAGCAGTGTAGTGTGTTGTGTGAATGTGAAGAGGAAAGTGCTGGGACAAACACAAACACGCAATCCCCGGGCCAGAAGAATTAATCAGAGGCGATCAAAATCCCCTACCCAGTCGGGAATCGAACCAGGGACCCTCCGAACCTAAGGTCAGTACGCTGACCATTCAGCCAACGGGTCGGACTGAAAAATGAATCAATTAAGTTTTAAAAACCCTAACCTGCCGGGAACCGAACCGGAGACCCCTTGGACCTAATTCGAGCATGCTAACCATGTAGTCATAGAGCCGAACGACTTCCACTTGAAACAATAATCATCACTACCGCTAAACAAGTCTATGACTTATAAGAAAGAAGTGTCCATAGTTGACATAGCCTATATCTATTATTTGTTTATTCTTGTTGACGAAAGTATCTGATCTGAATATTGTAAATGATAATAGACGGAAAAGAAGGAAACAACCCATAGGTTAATAATGGACGTATTTACTGTCGGCACCTCTCTGCTGTTGACTGTGAATCTTCCCCAGTATTAGAAGGCTACCAAACTTACCGTCCAGAGGTGAAGTGTCCACCGTCACATTGAGCACCAGAAGTTCCTGGATGGCCGTCACGATACAAGGTACGATGCTCAAGATCTGCGCCTCCACTGCAGCCTGCAGCACGAGCAGTGCTCCACAGAGGAGGACGATGGTTACTAGACTGGCCATGGTGAGCGCTGTAATGTGCTGTGGTCATGTTACAGTGGAATATATATAGTGTACCTGTACAGCGGGGGGCTGTTGTTATAAAAGTCCCTAGCGGAAGTGGCTCACATGAGGCTTACTCATAGCCAAGGTGAGTTCTTGGTATCTTAGCTACGTGTCCTGTCGGGTTGTGCCTTAATTGATGGCTTTTTAAAGTATTCGTTAAGAAGAAAGCCATATGTTCCAGTGTCGACTTAAATAATATAATTTAAAAGCTTTTCAGTCTATTGAACATACTAGTTCAAATAACATTCCAGGTGGTTCGTCAGCGCCGAGCTTTCTACTTATGTGTCCTGCATGCACTAGTGATGTACGATAGACTGAAAGCTTTTATCAGCTCACCGAAGCCTTCAATAAAAATGAATATTGATCTTTATTAATAAATGGAATTCGAATTGCGGCGATGTATAAAGGAATATATAACCCTTTCCCACCTGAACAATTTTGGTTGAATTGTTTCTTTTAAAATAGTGTTTCAGGGATTAGTACAAAATTCTTGAAAATATAAAAAAGCTCAGGGGATTTCTTTCTTTTTCTTTCATACTACGACGAATCTAACTTCTTTCCACATTCAGAAATGTGCGGAAATGGAACCTTACGCTTCACTTTACAAACACTTTTATTTAAAAAGTGTCTCCGATTGGTTGAACTCTGGTTTGCTTACCAATAGCTTCCCTGATTGGTTCAAATTTCCTCTCGAATATTATGTTTTTGAAATTCTCTCCATGTTTATCATTAGTTCACGTATTATTGTATCGACTGTGTTGGCCACGGCCACCTCGATAATGCATGATTTGGGTATTGATGATTCAAAATTAATTTAATAAAATATTTAATTAGAAATAAGTGTGCAACAAACAAATGATACTGAAATTATTGTTCACCTGCTTCCGCGTTTCTGGAGCAAGGATATATTTATTTATTTATTTATTTATTTATTTATTTATTTATTTATTTATTTATTTATTTATTTATTTATTTAGTTATTTATTTATTTATTTATTTATTTATTTATTTATTTATCAGACGGTCGAGGCGCTGGTCTTCTGACCCCAACTTGGCTGGTTCGATCCTGGCTCAATCCGGTGGTATTTGAAGGTGCTCAAATACGTCAGCCTCATGTCGGTAGATTTACTGGAACGTAAGAATTTTCTGCGGTATAAATTTCCGGCAACATGGCGTCTCCGAGAACAGGAGAAAGTAGTTAGTTGGACGTAAAAACAATAACATTGTTATAATTGTTTACGTTTGCTAATGCGCTTGAGTAATTTCTTGTTGCTGCTGAAGGATATATTTAAACCTTATTGTTGTAGCGATCTTAAACAACATTTTGCGATACATGCACATTTCACAGACCGCCAGACGGTTCATCAGTGAAGACTTTATCCTCGACATAAACAAACAGCACCGGTGACTCATAACACCTCACGGCACGCCAACCAGTCGGAAGTCACGGTTGCAAAAAAGATGTTCTAATTACTGAAAAATTCTTCCCACGACTTCTTGTTACAATTAACAATTATTTGTTTCACTCTGTTTCTTTCATCTATGTACAATTTCCTCTCTGCATCAGTCCTTAATTAGAGCTATTTCTGATACTTCATCTCTTTACACACAGTTGTTCCTAGGCATTCCTTTGGGTATCTAATATATCATCCCTGGGTGCCACCCATTCTCTTTCTATATCCTGAACCATTATTTGGAACTTTTCACTAATCATATCCATGTAACTCTGTCTAATTTCCTCGTCCTGGAGATTTTCTACCCTTATTCGTCTGCAGACAGATTTCACTTTCTCTATACTAGGTCTAGATCAGGTAGTGGTCCGTACCATGGAAAATGCCCGGAAAACCAGCACATTCCTAACAGATTTCCTGAATTCAAAGTCGGTCAAGATATGGTATGTTAGGAGTAAGTTGTCCCTACCCTTCCATGTGTAGCAGTGAATAGCCGTACGCTTGAAGAATGTATTCGTAACTGCTAAGCTCATACAAGTCAAAGGTCCAGAGAACGCTTTCCAGTCCTAAAAGCTTCCATATCTTCCACACATTTACCCAAACCTTCTGATACCTTTTCGTTCTGTTTCCATATGTTGCATTGAAATCGCCCGTTATCACTGTTCCATTCTTGATGTTGACCCTGAATATTGTCCCCTTCTCCGGGGTCGCTCAGTCGGCAGAACGAGAGTCCCAAAAGGGTGGACCGTTCGCAGGGCCGATTTTGCTATTAAGGGACAATTTCATAGAGTTTATATTTTCAGGACCCTTGGTGACTGGATAGGTGACACAATATAAATGAAAATCAGGGCAAATAACAACAACGTTTATTAAAACATAACGGAAACTCAGTCTGGACAAATGCATGAAAGAAAAAAAAAATTTTTAAATACAATGTGATTTTGCAACAAAAGAAATATCTCAATCTTTAATGGCTTGTGAATAAATGAACACGACTATAAGTCCTCGCATACTTCTGGAGTTAGATTCCATTGCTTCTTCAATGAACCTCCACCCAATATTTTACTCTGCAACATCGAATGAACCACAAAATTAGCAAAGCTGTCATTTCCGGTTATAACTCATGTTTAGTCATTTACAGGTAAAATAATTTCATACATTTTGAAGAAAAATTACTATTAGCTCAGCATTTACTTGTTCGAGGAAATCTCTTGAAAATTCATTCACTCTACCTGTGAAAATCCTCTAACTCATCTTGTCATCATAAAATTCCTTTACAATTTCATTTTAGTGTTGGGAAATATTTTTACAATTTCTTTGGCATAACTCCCTCTCTCTCGTAGACTACGCTTGACTGTATTCTTTCCTTACTCTATTTAACTTTTCTAAATTACCTAGCATTTCATGGATGGATAGAGCATCATGAGACCCTACACGGAATCAACAACAACAACAACAATGCTTCACAGTCACAAAAAAAAAATATACAAGATAAGTTTCCTTGGAATGATATAAGTAAATGACATCAAACAACCCAATTCTACCAACTGGTTAAGTAAATTTTTATCACACAATGAATCTGTAATATTTATTATTATTATTATCATCCAGTCATTTATCTCGTCTTCCTCTTGAGTTTTATTGAAGATCCTTACAATCATCTGACCAGAATAAAAACTCGCTCATGACTGTAGTTATGATGATACAGAAAGCCAAATTTCTCTCTCGAAGAATAACTATCACCATCATCAGTGATAAGAGCTCACGAGCCTCGAAAACATCTAATAACGATTAAGTCATGTATTATTCATTTCAGTTGTTGAGCCAGAAATAGACCTATTATTAGTCACTAAATTCGTACATCCTCATAAATCATTATCGCCATAATCATTCATTACAATCACTGTGACTCATAATACCTTTTAGGCCCGACATGCACCCTAGTAGTCCCATGTCGTCCATTAATGGCGAACTCCATTATCACAATGACCATACAAGTTTAATCTCAACAACTTTTACATTATCCGACCTTTACTATTATTAGCATTATTATTATTATTATCCTATAATGGCTCCTAGATCGTTCTCTCGAAGAATATTTCTTACATTCGTCGTTCACTTTCCCTTCTACCATCAATTACTACACATGACTAACAGGGTTTTAAAACTACGATTTAATTATAGTGTACTCCTACATCTAATCATATCTTCATTTACTATTTTTATGAGTTTAATTTATTCTTATTATTATTATTATTATTATCATGATTGTTAGTAGGCCTTACTCCCTTAAAGTCACTTTCGAAGATCATAATCACTCACTCTTGTCGACTCAAGAACAACTGGGATTATTCATCATCACGTCCAAAATAAACTATCATTATTCCAAGGAAATGCAAAGATAGAACAATATTGAAATCACAAATCAACGAAGTAAGGAACGCTCTCCCATCACCATTAAATACAAAATTACTAAGGAAACTACTTTACTCTACGCAAGAATACAATCTAGTCATCTACTAAAAGAGAAGAAATTTTACAAGGGTACTCATATTTCCGGTGAGAATCCTTGGCGTCGGGATGCTGCTCCAGGCGACGACATCTCTTGCCTCATCTATGGTGGTTTACGGATGTACAAAGTCATCGCGTTGGCGTGCACTCTGGAATTTAGTTCCTCATGACTGTAGCTCTATTCAGCGTCTTCCTTTTATTCCAGCAAAGTCCCAGAAAATCTCTCGATTTCCCTCTTGATCGCCGCATGTCGACAACTTGGTTTCCTCGGAGATAGCTGAAACTAAAATATTCTATTAGCACAGGAATCCACACTAGCTATAACTCACTAAGTTATTTACAACACTTAACTTGGCGCAACGATGTACTTCAGGTCCATTATTACTATAAGCTTCGTCTTCTGAACACATTCATTAAGTTACGATGCGCCTTAGGCTGACAAATAATAGGGCTGAATATTATGATGATTAAATAAAGGTTAGATTTCCTCTCGTCTATCCACTTGAGATCGTGACTTCCTTTCATAATGTCCAATGGAACATTCCTAAAGCTTCTATGGCAAGAATCGGCTTTAATGAGCACGCTGACTGTCTGTGGTTTAACATTTTCCACCCGGGAGAATGCATGACTGTAATAAGCTCGCTGGATACTGCGTTGAGCTAACAATGAATTACACTGGCATTCAAGTAATGTAATGATCGTGCCCTACAAGGATTACACTAGTATTCACGTCGTCTGAAAATATTCTTCTTTCCCGTAGAGAATACACGGTTCGACTTCTCGTAAGAAACCCACTGTCCGACGTGCTCTTGGAAAACTGTTCTGGCCGTCGTCTCGTAAAATTTCTCCTGAACTGTTCTGTCGTTCATACACAAGAACTTCCTTCGACTTTTTCAGAACAATCCTAATATTTCCAGCACTTTCCTCAATTTCTATTGGCTGGTAATCGACCTGCGCCATAGCTCGTCCTTGACCGCTACGAGTGGATTTTATGAGAACATTTCTCCTCCCCTCTGTCGTCTGCTGGTGTCATGACGTAACTGCGCTCTGGTCACCCTCGATCAGCTGTTGACCTAGTTTCGGCCGGCTCGCTCTCGCACAACTATGTCACAGCTGGTACACGCGCACTCGTAAGCAATGCTCCGTAATAAATATTCCCAGCTTTCCCAAATTAACTGAGGTACCATTTAGACGGGTACATAATCCCCCTTGGTTGATTTAGGATTTAATTAGCAGATTAAATCATAACAACTCAATTCACTTTCTAAATGTACACGGAAAATGTGCACCATAACAGCTCCTTTTCAAGATTAATTTCTAGGATTTCTCCGGGACTGGTGATAGACACGTAAATTCCCAGCATTATAAATAGCTCTAAAGTGTCCATCAAAGCTCTCTACCTGGTATGCGTTGTTCCCCAAGTCTTTAATTACTCTGTAAGGTCCAACATATAAAGGTGCGAACTTCGCGTAGAATTTTTCAACAGGACTTGAAATAGCGGGTTTACGGAGTAATACGTACTCTCCAACATTTAAGGGACGATGAAATCGTTTCTTACGTACTCTCCTCCGTCTTCTGTTGGCATGATCTACAAGGTTTTCTCTCGCTTGGAGAATTACTTCCGCATGAGTAGGACGTCTTTGATCCAGGTGGGGAATTACGTTGTCCCAAGTTCGGACGGGATATTGATTGAAGTGAATGACTGAGGGAATTAATTTCGTCGCCTCATGCACTGTGTTATTTACCACGTCCATCATTATTGGTAACACTGCGATCCACCTATCGTGTCTGTTTTTACAATAAATTCTGCAAAATTTTGAAATCTCTTGCATCACCCGCTCAGCGGGATTACTGGCTGGATTTCGGATCGAACTCATGGTGTGCTTGATCCCCATTTCAGATAAGCCTCGTCGGAACTCTTCAGCCGTGAATTGCGATCCGTGGTCAGTCAGCAAGACTTTGGGTTTCCCCATCATAGGAATTATGCTTTTCTTTAATCTCCATAGGATCGATTTTGTGTTCGCCTTCTGAATTGGAAAAAGGGTTAGAAATTTCGAAAACACATCTATGGTTACAATTACGAATTTATGTTTAAATCTACTGGCTGGAATCGGGCCAAATATGTCCATTGCGAATAAGCTTAGTGGTCTCTCTGGAATAATAGGAATAGGTTTTTGCTTAGCAAAGTGTGAGCTGGCTTTCGTTCTCTGACACGTATCACAGGTGCGTATAATTTCACGTACATTCTGGCGGAGTTTATCCCAAGTGAAGGTTTCTTGGATAGTTGCTACAGTTTTATCGAGTCCTGCATGACCCGTAATTCTGTGCACATGCCATACTAAGTCTTCTCAAATTTTCATGGGCACCACGGCCTTTAAATTGACCCTCATGGGGTCCACGAATTGACATAACATGCCCCCTTGGTTAAGATATCGTTTAGCTTTTCGCCTCAGCATTTTGTACCCGGGATCACCCGGTTCGATCTTTCCAGACAAATAATCAATCAAAGGCCTTAAAGTAGCATCTCTTTTCTGCATCTGTGGAAAATATCGTAATTTTCGTAGGAGCTCCCGGTCATCCGGAATTAGCTCGATCCAATAAACCTCGACATCTTCTTCCGGATTACGGCTCAAATAGTCTGCTAACACATTCTGTTTTCCCGGGCAATGCTCGACTTGGATATCAAACTGCTGGACAAAGAGTGTCCATCTCATTACCCTTTCGCTACTCATTGTGGTGCGCGTCATAAACGTCAAGGCATGGTGATCTGTTCGGATCAGTATGGGGAACCCATAAATTATTTTTTTCCATTGCGTCAAAGCGTAAACAATTGCTAACATTTCTAATTCCGTTATAGTGTATCCTTTCTCATTAGGTCGTAATTTCCTGCTTGCAAACGAAATAAAGTCTTTCACGTCCGGTTTCTCTGGATTTTCTTGAAATAGGACTGCTCCCACTCCAACCTTTGAGGCGTCCGTCTGAATAATGAACGGTCGTTCGAAGTTGGGGTAGCTAAGCTTAACATTGTTCCTTAGCATTTCCTTGGTCTGGATGAAAGCTTGTTCTTCAACTTCCGACCATTTCCACTTCTGGTTCTTTTTCAATAATTCCTGCAATGGCGAGATCGTTCTCGTATAACCCGGGCAAAAATTCGCGTAAAACTGACACATGCCTAGGAATTGACGTACGTGTTTTATCCTTCGTGGACGTGGAAAATCACAAATAGCGGTCACCTTGACGGGGTTGGGCTTAATATTTCCTCCGTCTATCACATGGCCTACAAACTGGATTTCTTTCTGAAGAAACTTGGATTTCCCTAAATTAATTCTCAACCCTGCTTCTTCTAGATTTGTGAGTAGCTTTTCTAGCTTCATCACGTGCTCTTCAAACGTTTTAGAAGCGATGACGATATCGTCTACAAAACGAGTGGTGAACTCCTTTACCTCCGGCGTCAGGCATCGATCTAAGGCCCTCAATAAAGCTGCCCCTGCATTTTTGATTCCGAAGGGGAGACGAACGAACACATAGGTGTGTTGTCCATACAGGAAACCTGTAAGCAGCCTAGACTTTTCTTCCAGCACGATGTGATAATATGAAGACGTTACGTCCATGATTGACAACAAATTCATGCCGGAAAATCTTCGGAGTATATCCTTCACATTAGGCATCCTATCATTCTCTGGAATTAGCCTTTCGTTGACAGCCCGTGCGTCCAAACACAGTCTGAGGGAACCGTCAGGCTTAGGAACAATAACAATAGCATTTAAATACGGAGTTCGGGCTTTCTCAATAATACCATCTTTCTCCATCCTCTCAATCACCTTTCCCACTCTATCATAATATTTATCTGGGATAGGGTATACTTTCCTCTTATATGGAGACCAATCGTTGATTAACAGTGTGTATTTAAAGTCTGGAATTACCCCAGGTTTGTCCGAAAATACTACCTTATGTTTTAACAGTACTGATGTAACTATCAATTTTTGTTCAGCCGTCCCTTCAATCTCTTGAGCTTTCGTCTCTATCTCTTTTAGGGAAACTTCTTCTTCAGGATCCACTATGTTGTGCTGAATTCGGTCAGGATTTCCATTCTGTTCTTGATTCCAAAGATATTCCCGCGACGACAATTGGTTGGTGACCAATTCTTGATATGAGATTTTTCCCCCATCTTCCAGGGATACGATTTCTGAAAAATCGTTTTTCCTTAATAAAACTTGATTAGTTTTGAATTTAATTTGAGCTTGATAGTACTCTAAGAAGTCGACTCCCAAAATCATATTGTATTGGATCCGCGACATTACTACAAAAATGTGAGGAAATTCTGAATTTCCTATCTGAAGTGTGAGGAAAACCTGCACTTTGCATTCTACGGATTTATCCGGTATGATACCCTTAATCTTCATATTGGATACCGGAATTGATGGTATATCTCCTTTTCCCTGCAGTTCCTGTAAAAAACTGTTGGATATAACGCTAATGGTAGCTCCAGTGTCAACTAAACAGGATACCTTCCTGTCGAATACTCGTGCTGTAATGACAGGTAATTTACCTTTATTCGGGTTGTTGTCCTGGCGTCTTTCTTCCAATAAATCATGCGGTCGTGTGAGCCATGAATCCACCTGAATTATCTCAAAGCAGTCCCCTTGACCACTCGCCAATATTTCGGGTATTTCTTCATTCAAAAATTGACGTTTTTTTTTTCACCCCTTGACTCATTCCGGGCTGGCAGACGGTCTCCTCCTCTCCTTTCCGTCTTTTTTTTTCTTCCTGAAATGCGAGGGATTCTGCGCCTGTTACGTCGGGATCTGTATTTTGATTCAAAATAGCTCTTCTCCATATTTCACCTCCGTCTGTTTTTTCCTTGAGTTCCCGGACATGTTCTTTGTTTTCATCAACTGTCCCCCTTGGTTGATAAAACCGATAATAATTTCTTCTTTTCTCGGCGGCATATTTTATTCCTCGGGAAGTTCGGCCAAAATATCGATCTCTTCCTCTTGATCCCATCGAATACGGTCGAAATCCATGGAAGCCCCTCTGTAATCTCTGCTCATCCCTTGTTTCACTCCGTTCGGACCTTTCTTTAGTTTGTACCTCTTTATTTTTCTGTGGAACCACCGTCCTTTCTTTCTCAACATAAGTCGAATTGATTTCCTGACTCAAGGCTCGAGTATTACGGGTATGATCCCTAGACGTCATATCTAGCTGTCTTAATACTCTTTCCAGCTCTATAGCTGTTCGGATGTTCGATGCTATTAATATTCTTTGTACGTCCGGCGGTAGCTGTCGAATGATGACTCGGCATAATTCTTCCTCTGGAAGTGGGTCGTCCAATTCTCGAATTTTCCGGATCTGATTTGCGGCAAACTCGGAAAATTTCGTAGGCAGCGTCGAAGCATATCGACGAGCATACCATTCCGTCCTTAAATTGTGCTGAATATCTGTGTTCCAAAATTTATCGAAAAATGCGACTTTAAATCCTTCGAAATCATCGAAACTGTACCGGAATGCCATAAACCACGTGTGAGCTGACGAATCTAGGTATTTTTCCGTCACTCGTAATTGTCGTTCAGGAGGAATGTCATTATCTTTAAAATATTCTTGTAGGTCCTTAATAAAAGTTTTAGGTGTAGGTCCGTTTTGATTGTTGAACTTTCGGGGTTGATTGTCCTGTAGACGTATAATATTCACAATCTGCGGCCTGTTCCCTTTATCGTCCATTTGATTTAAAGATGCGGTATTATTCTTAGCTCGACCGGAAGTTTTTATCTCCTGTGCTGCATTAGGAGTCGAACAAATGAATCCTGCTTTAAACTGTTGCTCCATTTGTGATTGCCTTTCAATTACGGACGCAGTCACAACTCGTGTGCTGTCACTATGCAATCGCAACGTTTGTAGTTCCGTTGTCATATTTGATATTTCGTCTGACATCCCCTTTATTTTATCCTCCATTTGTCCTACTAACCCACGGGACGCAAGAAGTTCGTGTTCCACCTTGGATACAACTTCTCCGATAGCTTTTTTATTGTCATTTGCAGCTGTTTTCAGACCTTCTACTTCACCAGTAATGACTTCTTTGCTCATCTGAATTTCCTGTCTGACCCCCTTGTCGACCTGAATTATACTATCACATACTTCCTTAAATCGTTTAGTCCACCTCAATTGCACATCGGTCGTATTTTCCTTATGCGATTGTATTTGGTTGCTAAGCTCAGAAATTTTCCTTTCCACCTCAGTCTTCTGTGTGATCATATTATCCATAATTGATTTCTTGAGCGTGCCTAGCCTCTCAGTAAACTCCTGCGCTACGCTAGCTATCGAGTTTGTAACCGTTCGTTCAATCTCTTGTTTCAACTTCGCCTGACTATCTTTAAAATCACGCGACATCACTTTAATTTCTTGGGTTAACCTAGTCTGGTTGTCTTTGAACTCACGTGACATCTGTGCTTGACTCTCCTTAAACTCAGTTCTAATAGAATCAACACTAGCCTTAGTTTCCGCTCTCATTTCGGATTGATTACGTTCAAGTCTTTCAATACTAGCCTTATTCTCAGCTCCCAATTTCTCAGCGCTGGCTCTCATCTCCGCTATCATCCGAGCTAAAGTATCCAAATCCATTACAATTCATAAGCATTGTGCTCGCCAACAACGATGAACCTGTACATCTTTGCCCCATTTGCCTAAATTTCACCGGAAATTGCCAAAGAATTTGTAAAATACAAAGTATGAACTCAACAAGCATGCTCTCCGTACTGTAACAAATAGACCTATACCGAAGCAATGTCCAGCTGTATTATGTCATTACCAACCTTGGTATCTCTATCCATTTAATTGTCACCATTTAACTGAATGAAAATTACCATCTCCTTGCTTTTGCGCCACCATAGTGTTCGCCGAAACAACAAGATCGTAAATATAACAACAACAACAAAAATATGCCCTGGAAATAACTCACCAAAACGATCAATGCCTAAGCAATGAGGGTTTTGGTTGGCCCTGAAAGTTGGGCGCCAATGAAATATGTCCCCTTCTCCGGGGTCGCTCAGTCGGCAGAACGAGAGTCCCAAAAGGGTGGACCGTTCGCAGGGCCGATTTTGCTATTAAGGGACAATTTCATAGAGTTTATATTTTCAGGACCCTTGGTGACTGGATAGGTGACACAATATAAATGAAAATCAGGGCAAATAACAACAACGTTTATTAAAACATAACGGAAACTCAGTCTGGACAAATGCATGAAAGAAAAAAAAAATTTTTAAATACAATGTGATTTTGCAACAAAAGAAATATCTCAATCTTTAATGGCTTGTGAATAAATGAACACGACTATAAGTCCTCGCATACTTCTGGAGTTAGATTCCATTGCTTCTTCAATGAACCTCCACCCAATATTTTACTCTGCAACATCGAATGAACCACAAAATTAGCAAAGCTGTCATTTCCGGTTATAACTCATGTTTAGTCATTTACAGGTAAAATAATTTCATACATTTTGAAGAAAAATTACTATTAGCTCAGCATTTACTTGTTCGAGGAAATCTCTTGAAAATTCATTCACTCTACCTGTGAAAATCCTCTAACTCATCTTGTCATCATAAAATTCCTTTACAATTTCATTTTAGTGTTGGGAAATATTTTTACAATTTCTTTGGCATAACTCCCTCTCTCTCGTAGACTACGCTTGACTGTATTCTTTCCTTACTCTATTTAACTTTTCTAAATTACCTAGCATTTCATGGATGGATAGAGCATCATGAGACCCTACACGGAATCAACAACAACAACAACAATGCTTCACAGTCACAAAAAAAAATATACAAGATAAGTTTCCTTGGAATGATATAAGTAAATGACATCAAACAACCCAATTCTACCAACTGGTTAAGTAAATTTTTATCACACAATGAATCTGTAATATTTATTATTATTATTATCATCCAGTCATTTATCTCGTCTTCCTCTTGAGTTTTATTGAAGATCCTTACAATCATCTGACCAGAATAAAAACTCGCTCATGACTGTAGTTATGATGATACAGAAAGCCAAATTTCTCTCTCGAAGAATAACTATCACCATCATCAGTGATAAGAGCTCACGAGCCTCGAAAACATCTAATAACGATTAAGTCATGTATTATTCATTTCAGTTGTTGAGCCAGAAATAGACCTATTATTAGTCACTAAATTCGTACATCCTCATAAATCATTATCGCCATAATCATTCATTACAATCACTGTGACTCATAATACCTTTTAGGCCCGACATGCACCCTAGTAGTCCCATGTCGTCCATTAATGGCGAACTCCATTATCACAATGACCATACAAGTTTAATCTCAACAACTTTTACATTATCCGACCTTTACTATTATTAGCATTATTATTATTATTATCCTATAATGGCTCCTAGATCGTTCTCTCGAAGAATATTTCTTACATTCGTCGTTCACTTTCCCTTCTACCATCAATTACTACACATGACTAACAGGGTTTTAAAACTACGATTTAATTATAGTGTACTCCTACATCTAATCATATCTTCATTTACTATTTTTATGAGTTTAATTTATTCTTATTATTATTATTATTATTATCATGATTGTTAGTAGGCCTTACTCCCTTAAAGTCACTTTCGAAGATCATAATCACTCACTCTTGTCGACTCAAGAACAACTGGGATTATTCATCATCACGTCCAAAATAAACTATCATTATTCCAAGGAAATGCAAAGATAGAACAATATTGAAATCACAAATCAACGAAGTAAGGAACGCTCTCCCATCACCATTAAATACAAAATTACTAAGGAAACTACTTTACTCTACGCAAGAATACAATCTAGTCATCTACTAAAAGAGAAGAAATTTTACAAGGGTACTCATATTTCCGGTGAGAATCCTTGGCGTCGGGATGCTGCTCCAGGCGACGACATCTCTTGCCTCATCTATGGTGGTTTACGGATGTACAAAGTCATCGCGTTGGCGTGCACTCTGGAATTTAGTTCCTCATGACTGTAGCTCTATTCAGCGTCTTCCTTTTATTCCAGCAAAGTCCCAGAAAATCTCTCGATTTCCCTCTTGATCGCCGCATGTCGACAACTTGGTTTCCTCGGAGATAGCTGAAACTAAAATATTCTATTAGCACAGGAATCCACACTAGCTATAACTCACTAAGTTATTTACAACACTTAACTTGGCGCAACGATGTACTTCAGGTCCATTATTACTATAAGCTTCGTCTTCTGAACACATTCATTAAGTTACGATGCGCCTTAGGCTGACAAATAATAGGGCTGAATATTATGATGATTAAATAAAGGTTAGATTTCCTCTCGTCTATCCACTTGAGATCGTGACTTCCTTTCATAATGTCCAATGGAACATTCCTAAAGCTTCTATGGCAAGAATCGGCTTTAATGAGCACGCTGACTGTCTGTGGTTTAACATTTTCCACCCGGGAGAATGCATGACTGTAATAAGCTCGCTGGATACTGCGTTGAGCTAACAATGAATTACACTGGCATTCAAGTAATGTAATGATCGTGCCCTACAAGGATTACACTAGTATTCACGTCGTCTGAAAATATTCTTCTTTCCCGTAGAGAATACACGGTTCGACTTCTCGTAAGAAACCCACTGTCCGACGTGCTCTTGGAAAACTGTTCTGGCCGTCGTCTCGTAAAATTTCTCCTGAACTGTTCTGTCGTTCATACACAAGAACTTCCTTCGACTTTTTCAGAACAATCCTAATATTTCCAGCACTTTCCTCAATTTCTATTGGCTGGTAATCGACCTGCGCCATAGCTCGTCCTTGACCGCTACGAGTGGATTTTATGAGAACATTTCTCCTCCCCTCTGTCGTCTGCTGGTGTCATGACGTAACTGCGCTCTGGTCACCCTCGATCAGCTGTTGACCTAGTTTCGGCCGGCTCGCTCTCGCACAACTATGTCACAGCTGGTACACGCGCACTCGTAAGCAATGCTCCGTAATAAATATTCCCAGCTTTCCCAAATTAACTGAGGTACCATTTAGACGGGTACATAATCCCCCTTGGTTGATTTAGGATTTAATTAGCAGATTAAATCATAACAACTCAATTCACTTTCTAAATGTACACGGAAAATGTGCACCATAACAGCTCCTTTTCAAGATTAATTTCTAGGATTTCTCCGGGACTGGTGATAGACACGTAAATTCCCAGCATTATAAATAGCTCTAAAGTGTTCATCAAAGCTCTCTACCTGGTATGCGTTGTTCCCCAAGTCTTTAATTACTCTGTAAGGTCCAACATATAAAGGTGCGAACTTCGCGTAGAATTTTTCAACAGGACTTGAAATAGCGGGTTTACGGAGTAATACGTACTCTCCAACATTTAAGGGACGATGAAATCGTTTCTTACGTACTCTCCTCCGTCTTCTGTTGGCATGATCTACAAGGTTTTCTCTCGCTTGGAGAATTACTTCCGCATGAGTAGGACGTCTTTGATCCAGGTGGGGAATTACGTTGTCCCAAGTTCGGACGGGATATTGATTGAAGTGAATGACTGAGGGAATTAATTTCGTCGCCTCATGCACTGTGTTATTTACCACGTCCATCATTATTGGTAACACTGCGATCCACCTATCGTGTCTGTTTTTACAATAAATTCTGCAAAATTTTGAAATCTCTTGCATCACCCGCTCAGCGGGATTACTGGCTGGATTTCGGATCGAACTCATGGTGTGCTTGATCCCCATTTCAGATAAGCCTCGTCGGAACTCTTCAGCCGTGAATTGCGATCCGTGGTCAGTCAGCAAGACTTTGGGTTTCCCCATCATAGGAATTATGCTTTTCTTTAATCTCCATAGGATCGATTTTGTGTTCGCCTTCTGAATTGGAAAAAGGGTTAGAAATTTCGAAAACACATCTATGGTTACAATTACGAATTTATGTTTAAATCTACTGGCTGGAATCGGGCCAAATATGTCCATTGCGAATAAGCTTAGTGGTCTCTCTGGAATAATAGGAATAGGTTTTTGCTTAGCAAAGTGTGAGCTGGCTTTCGTTCTCTGACACGTATCACAGGTGCGTATAATTTCACGTACATTCTGGCGGAGTTTATCCCAAGTGAAGGTTTCTTGGATAGTTGCTACAGTTTTATCGAGTCCTGCATGACCCGTAATTCTGTGCACATGCCATACTAAGTCTTCTCAAATTTTCATGGGCACCACGGCCTTTAAATTGACCCTCATGGGGTCCACGAATTGACATAACATGCCCCCTTGGTTAAGATATCGTTTAGCTTTTCGCCTCAGCATTTTGTACCCGGGATCACCCGGTTCGATCTTTCCAGACAAATAATCAATCAAAGGCCTTAAAGTAGCATCTCTTTTCTGCATCTGTGGAAAATATCGTAATTTTCGTAGGAGCTCCCGGTCATCCGGAATTAGCTCGATCCAATAAACCTCGACATCTTCTTCCGGATTACGGCTCAAATAGTCTGCTAACACATTCTGTTTTCCCGGGCAATGCTCGACTTGGATATCAAACTGCTGGACAAAGAGTGTCCATCTCATTACCCTTTCGCTACTCATTGTGGTGCGCGTCATAAACGTCAAGGCATGGTGATCTGTTCGGATCAGTATGGGGAACCCATAAATTATTTTTTTCCATTGCGTCAAAGCGTAAACAATTGCTAACATTTCTAATTCCGTTATAGTGTATCCTTTCTCATTAGGTCGTAATTTCCTGCTTGCAAACGAAATAAAGTCTTTCACGTCCGGTTTCTCTGGATTTTCTTGAAATAGGACTGCTCCCACTCCAACCTTTGAGGCGTCCGTCTGAATAATGAACGGTCGTTCGAAGTTGGGGTAGCTAAGCTTAACATTGTTCCTTAGCATTTCCTTGGTCTGGATGAAAGCTTGTTCTTCAACTTCCGACCATTTCCACTTCTGGTTCTTTTTCAATAATTCCTGCAATGGCGAGATCGTTCTCGTATAACCCGGGCAAAAATTCGCGTAAAACTGACACATGCCTAGGAATTGACGTACGTGTTTTATCCTTCGTGGACGTGGAAAATCACAAATAGCGGTCACCTTGACGGGGTTGGGCTTAATATTTCCTCCGTCTATCACATGGCCTACAAACTGGATTTCTTTCTGAAGAAACTTGGATTTCCCTAAATTAATTCTCAACCCTGCTTCTTCTAGATTTGTGAGTAGCTTTTCTAGCTTCATCACGTGCTCTTCAAACGTTTTAGAAGCGATGACGATATCGTCTACAAAACGAGTGGTGAACTCCTTTACCTCCGGCGTCAGGCATCGATCTAAGGCCCTCAATAAAGCTGCCCCTGCATTTTTGATTCCGAAGGGGAGACGAACGAACACATAGGTGTGTTGTCCATACAGGAAACCTGTAAGCAGCCTAGACTTTTCTTCCAGCACGATGTGATAATATGAAGACGTTACGTCCATGATTGACAACAAATTCATGCCGGAAAATCTTCGGAGTATATCCTTCACATTAGGCATCCTATCATTCTCTGGAATTAGCCTTTCGTTGACAGCCCGTGCGTCCAAACACAGTCTGAGGGAACCGTCAGGCTTAGGAACAATAACAATAGCATTTAAATACGGAGTTCGGGCTTTCTCAATAATACCATCTTTCTCCATCCTCTCAATCACCTTTCCCACTCTATCATAATATTTATCTGGGATAGGGTATACTTTCCTCTTATATGGAGACCAATCGTTGATTAACAGTGTGTATTTAAAGTCTGGAATTACCCCAGGTTTGTCCGAAAATACTACCTTATGTTTTAACAGTACTGATGTAACTATCAATTTTTGTTCAGCCGTCCATTCAATCTCTTGAGCTTTCGTCTCTATCTCTTTTAGGGAAACTTCTTCTTCAGGATCCACTATGTTGTGCTGAATTCGGTCAGGATTTCCATTCTGTTCTTGATTCCAAAGATATTCCCGCGACGACAATTGGTTGGTGACCAATTCTTGATATGAGATTTTTCCCCCATCTTCCAGGGATACGATTTCTGAAAAATCGTTTTTCCTTAATAAAACTTGATTAGTTTTGAATTTAATTTGAGCTTGATAGTACTCTAAGAAGTCGACTCCCAAAATCATATTGTATTGGATCCGCGACATTACTACAAAAATGTGAGGAAATTCTGAATTTCCTATCTGAAGTGTGAGGAAAACCTGCACTTTGCATTCTACGGATTTATCCGGTATGATACCCTTAATCTTCATATTGGATACCGGAATTGATGGTATATCTCCTTTTCCCTGCAGTTCCTGTAAAAAACTGTTGGATATAACGCTAATGGTAGCTCCAGTGTCAACTAAACAGGATACCTTCCTGTCGAATACTCGTGCTGTAATGACAGGTAATTTACCTTTATTCGGGTTGTTGTCCTGGCGTCTTTCTTCCAATAAATCATGCGGTCGTGTGAGCCATGAATCCACCTGAATTATCTCAAAGCAGTCCCCTTGACCACTCGCCAATATTTCGGGTATTTCTTCATTCAAAAATTGACGTTTTTTTTTTCACCCCTTGACTCATTCCGGGCTGGCAGACGGTCTCCTCCTCTCCTTTCCGTCTTTTTTTTTTCTTCCTGAAATGCGAGGGATTCTGCGCCTGTTACGTCGGGATCTGTATTTTGATTCAAAATAGCTCTTCTCCATATTTCACCTCCGTCTGTTTTTTCCTTGAGTTCCCGGACATGTTCTTTGTTTTCATCAACTGTCCCCCTTGGTTGATAAAACCGATAATAATTTCTTCTTTTCTCGGCGGCATATTTTATTCCTCGGGAAGTTCGGCCAAAATATCGATCTCTTCCTCTTGATCCCATCGAATACGGTCGAAATCCATGGAAGCCCCTCTGTAATCTCTGCTCATCCCTTGTTTCACTCCGTTCGGACCTTTCTTTAGTTTGTACCTCTTTATTTTTCTGTGGAACCACCGTCCTTTCTTTCTCAACATAAGTCGAATTGATTTCCTGACTCAAGGCTCGAGTATTACGGGTATGATCCCTAGACGTCATATCTAGCTGTCTTAATACTCTTTCCAGCTCTATAGCTGTTCGGATGTTCGATGCTATTAATATTCTTTGTACGTCCGGCGGTAGCTGTCGAATGATGACTCGGCATAATTCTTCCTCTGGAAGTGGGTCGTCCAATTCTCGAATTTTCCGGATCTGATTTGCGGCAAACTCGGAAAATTTCGTAGGCAGCGTCGAAGCATATCGACGAGCATACCATTCCGTCCTTAAATTGTGCTGAATATCTGTGTTCCAAAATTTATCGAAAAATGCGACTTTAAATCCTTCGAAATCATCGAAACTGTACCGGAATGCCATAAACCACGTGTGAGCTGACGAATCTAGGTATTTTTCCGTCACTCGTAATTGTCGTTCAGGAGGAATGTCATTATCTTTAAAATATTCTTGTAGGTCCTTAATAAAAGTTTTAGGTGTAGGTCCGTTTTGATTGTTGAACTTTCGGGGTTGATTGTCCTGTAGACGTATAATATTCACAATCTGCGGCCTGTTCCCTTTATCGTCCATTTGATTTAAAGATGCGGTATTATTCTTAGCTCGACCGGAAGTTTTTATCTCCTGTGCTGCATTAGGAGTCGAACAAATGAATCCTGCTTTAAACTGTTGCTCCATTTGTGATTGCCTTTCAATTACGGACGCAGTCACAACTCGTGTGCTGTCACTATGCAATCGCAACGTTTGTAGTTCCGTTGTCATATTTGATATTTCGTCTGACATCCCCTTTATTTTATCCTCCATTTGTCCTACTAACCCACGGGACGCAAGAAGTTCGTGTTCCACCTTGGATACAACTTCTCCGATAGCTTTTTTATTGTCATTTGCAGCTGTTTTCAGACCTTCTACTTCACCAGTAATGACTTCTTTGCTCATCTGAATTTCCTGTCTGACCCCCTTGTCGACCTGAATTATACTATCACATACTTCCTTAAATCGTTTAGTCCACCTCAATTGCACATCGGTCGTATTTTCCTTATGCGATTGTATTTGGTTGCTAAGCTCAGAAATTTTCCTTTCCACCTCAGTCTTCTGTGTGATCATATTATCCATAATTGATTTCTTGAGCGTGCCTAGCCTCTCAGTAAACTCCTGCGCTACGCTAGCTATCGAGTTTGTAACCGTTCGTTCAATCTCTTGTTTCAACTTCGCCTGACTATCTTTAAAATCACGCGACATCACTTTAATTTCTTGGGTTAACCTAGTCTGGTTGTCTTTGAACTCACGTGACATCTGTGCTTGACTCTCCTTAAACTCAGTTCTAATAGAATCAACACTAGCCTTAGTTTCCGCTCTCATTTCGGATTGATTACGTTCAAGTCTTTCAATACTAGCCTTATTCTCAGCTCCCAATTTCTCAGCGCTGGCTCTCATCTCCGCTATCATCCGAGCTAAAGTATCCAAATCCATTACAATTCATAAGCATTGTGCTCGCCAACAACGATGAACCTGTACATCTTTGCCCCATTTGCCTAAATTTCACCGGAAATTGCCAAAGAATTTGTAAAATACAAAGTATGAACTCAACAAGCATGCTCTCCGTACTGTAACAAATAGACCTATACCGAAGCAATGTCCAGCTGTATTATGTCATTACCAACCTTGGTATCTCTATCCATTTAATTGTCACCATTTAACTGAATGAAAATTACCATCTCCTTGCTTTTGCGCCACCATAGTGTTCGCCGAAACAACAAGATCGTAAATATAACAACAACAACAAAAATATGCCCTGGAAATAACTCACCAAAACGATCAATGCCTAAGCAATGAGGGTTTTGGTTGGCCCTGAAAGTTGGGCGCCAATGAAATATGTCCCCTTCTCCGGGGTCGCTCAGTCGGCAGAACGAGAGTCCCAAAAGGGTGGACCGTTCGCAGGGCCGATTTTGCTATTAAGGGACAATTTCATAGAGTTTATATTTTCAGGACCCTTGGTGACTGGATAGGTGACACAATATAAATGAAAATCAGGGCAAATAACAACAACGTTTATTAAAACATAACGGAAACTCAGTCTGGACAAATGCATGAAAGAAAAAAAAAATTTTTAAATACAATGTGATTTTGCAACAAAAGAAATATCTCAATCTTTAATGGCTTGTGAATAAATGAACACGACTATAAGTCCTCGCATACTTCTGGAGTTAGATTCCATTGCTTCTTCAATGAACCTCCACCCAATATTTTACTCTGCAACATCGAATGAACCACAAAATTAGCAAAGCTGTCATTTCCGGTTATAACTCATGTTTAGTCATTTACAGGTAAAATAATTTCATACATTTTGAAGAAAAATTACTATTAGCTCAGCATTTACTTGTTCGAGGAAATCTCTTGAAAATTCATTCACTCTACCTGTGAAAATCCTCTAACTCATCTTGTCATCATAAAATTCCTTTACAATTTCATTTTAGTGTTGGGAAATATTTTTACAATTTCTTTGGCATAACTCCCTCTCTCTCGTAGACTACGCTTGACTGTATTCTTTCCTTACTCTATTTAACTTTTCTAAATTACCTAGCATTTCATGGATGGATAGAGCATCATGAGACCCTACACGGAATCAACAACAACAACAACAATGCTTCACAGTCACAAAAAAAAAATATACAAGATAAGTTTCCTTGGAATGATATAAGTAAATGACATCAAACAACCCAATTCTACCAACTGGTTAAGTAAATTTTTATCACACAATGAATCTGTAATATTTATTATTATTATTATCATCCAGTCATTTATCTCGTCTTCCTCTTGAGTTTTATTGAAGATCCTTACAATCATCTGACCAGAATAAAAACTCGCTCATGACTGTAGTTATGATGATACAGAAAGCCAAATTTCTCTCTCGAAGAATAACTATCACCATCATCAGTGATAAGAGCTCACGAGCCTCGAAAACATCTAATAACGATTAAGTCATGTATTATTCATTTCAGTTGTTGAGCCAGAAATAGACCTATTATTAGTCACTAAATTCGTACATCCTCATAAATCATTATCGCCATAATCATTCATTACAATCACTGTGACTCATAATACCTTTTAGGCCCGACATGCACCCTAGTAGTCCCATGTCGTCCATTAATGGCGAACTCCATTATCACAATGACCATACAAGTTTAATCTCAACAACTTTTACATTATCCGACCTTTACTATTATTAGCATTATTATTATTATTATCCTATAATGGCTCCTAGATCGTTCTCTCGAAGAATATTTCTTACATTCGTCGTTCACTTTCCCTTCTACCATCAATTACTACACATGACTAACAGGGTTTTAAAACTACGATTTAATTATAGTGTACTCCTACATCTAATCATATCTTCATTTACTATTTTTATGAGTTTAATTTATTCTTATTATTATTATTATCATGATTGTTAGTAGGCCTTACTCCCTTAAAGTCACTTTCGAAGATCATAATCACTCACTCTTGTCGACTCAAGAACAACTGGGATTATTCATCATCACGTCCAAAATAAACTATCATTATTCCAAGGAAATGCAAAGATAGAACAATATTGAAATCACAAATCAACGAAGTAAGGAACGCTCTCCCATCACCATTAAATACAAAATTACTAAGGAAACTACTTTACTCTACGCAAGAATACAATCTAGTCATCTACTAAAAGAGAAGAAATTTTACAAGGGTACTCATATTTCCGGTGAGAATCCTTGGCGTCGGGATGCTGCTCCAGGCGACGACATCTCTTGCCTCATCTATGGTGGTTTACGGATGTACAAAGTCATCGCGTTGGCGTGCACTCTGGAATTTAGTTCCTCATGACTGTAGCTCTATTCAGCGTCTTCCTTTTATTCCAGCAAAGTCCCAGAAAATCTCTCGATTTCCCTCTTGATCGCCGCATGTCGACAACTTGGTTTCCTCGGAGATAGCTGAAACTAAAATATTCTATTAGCACAGGAATCCACACTAGCTATAACTCACTAAGTTATTTACAACACTTAACTTGGCGCAACGATGTACTTCAGGTCCATTATTACTATAAGCTTCGTCTTCTGAACACATTCATTAAGTTACGATGCGCCTTAGGCTGACAAATAATAGGGCTGAATATTATGATGATTAAATAAAGGTTAGATTTCCTCTCGTCTATCCACTTGAGATCGTGACTTCCTTTCATAATGTCCAATGGAACATTCCTAAAGCTTCTATGGCAAGAATCGGCTTTAATGAGCACGCTGACTGTCTGTGGTTTAACATTTTCCACCCGGGAGAATGCATGACTGTAATAAGCTCGCTGGATACTGCGTTGAGCTAACAATGAATTACACTGGCATTCAAGTAATGTAATGATCGTGCCCTACAAGGATTACACTAGTATTCACGTCGTCTGAAAATATTCTTCTTTCCCGTAGAGAATACACGGTTCGACTTCTCGTAAGAAACCCACTGTCCGACGTGCTCTTGGAAAACTGTTCTGGCCGTCGTCTCGTAAAATTTCTCCTGAACTGTTCTGTCGTTCATACACAAGAACTTCCTTCGACTTTTTCAGAACAATCCTAATATTTCCAGCACTTTCCTCAATTTCTATTGGCTGGTAATCGACCTGCGCCATAGCTCGTCCTTGACCGCTACGAGTGGATTTTATGAGAACATTTCTCCTCCCCTCTGTCGTCTGCTGGTGTCATGACGTAACTGCGCTCTGGTCACCCTCGATCAGCTGTTGACCTAGTTTCGGCCGGCTCGCTCTCGCACAACTATGTCACAGCTGGTACACGCGCACTCGTAAGCAATGCTCCGTAATAAATATTCCCAGCTTTCCCAAATTAACTGAGGTACCATTTAGACGGGTACATAATCCCCCTTGGTTGATTTAGGATTTAATTAGCAGATTAAATCATAACAACTCAATTCACTTTCTAAATGTACACGGAAAATGTGCACCATAACAGCTCCTTTTCAAGATTAATTTCTAGGATTTCTCCGGGACTGGTGATAGACACGTAAATTCCCAGCATTATAAATAGCTCTAAAGTGTCCATCAAAGCTCTCTACCTGGTATGCGTTGTTCCCCAAGTCTTTAATTACTCTGTAAGGTCCAACATATAAAGGTGCGAACTTCGCGTAGAATTTTTCAACAGGACTTGAAATAGCGGGTTTACGGAGTAATACGTACTCTCCAACATTTAAGGGACGATGAAATCGTTTCTTACGTACTCTCCTCCGTCTTCTGTTGGCATGATCTACAAGGTTTTCTCTCGCTTGGAGAATTACTTCCGCATGAGTAGGACGTCTTTGATCCAGGTGGGGAATTACGTTGTCCCAAGTTCGGACGGGATATTGATTGAAGTGAATGACTGAGGGAATTAATTTCGTCGCCTCATGCACTGTGTTATTTACCACGTCCATCATTATTGGTAACACTGCGATCCACCTATCGTGTCTGTTTTTACAATAAATTCTGCAAAATTTTGAAATCTCTTGCATCACCCGCTCAGCGGGATTACTGGCTGGATTTCGGATCGAACTCATGGTGTGCTTGATCCCCATTTCAGATAAGCCTCGTCGGAACTCTTCAGCCGTGAATTGCGATCCGTGGTCAGTCAGCAAGACTTTGGGTTTCCCCATCATAGGAATTATGCTTTTCTTTAATCTCCATAGGATCGATTTTGTGTTCGCCTTCTGAATTGGAAAAAGGGTTAGAAATTTCGAAAACACATCTATGGTTACAATTACGAATTTATGTTTAAATCTACTGGCTGGAATCGGGCCAAATATGTCCATTGCGAATAAGCTTAGTGGTCTCTCTGGAATAATAGGAATAGGTTTTTGCTTAGCAAAGTGTGAGCTGGCTTTCGTTCTCTGACACGTATCACAGGTGCGTATAATTTCACGTACATTCTGGCGGAGTTTATCCCAAGTGAAGGTTTCTTGGATAGTTGCTACAGTTTTATCGAGTCCTGCATGACCCGTAATTCTGTGCACATGCCATACTAAGTCTTCTCAAATTTTCATGGGCACCACGGCCTTTAAATTGACCCTCATGGGGTCCACGAATTGACATAACATGCCCCCTTGGTTAAGATATCGTTTAGCTTTTCGCCTCAGCATTTTGTACCCGGGATCACCCGGTTCGATCTTTCCAGACAAATAATCAAACAAAGGCCTTAAAGTAGCATCTCTTTTCTGCATCTGTGGAAAATATCGTAATTTTCGTAGGAGCTCCCGGTCATCCGGAATTAGCTCGATCCAATAAACCTCGACATCTTCTTCCGGATTACGGCTCAAATAGTCTGCTAACACATTCTGTTTTCCCGGGCAATGCTCGACTTGGATATCAAACTGCTGGACAAAGAGTGTCCATCTCATTACCCTTTCGCTACTCATTGTGGTGCGCGTCATAAACGTCAAGGCATGGTGATCTGTTCGGATCAGTATGGGGAACCCATAAATTATTTTTTTCCATTGCGTCAAAGCGTAAACAATTGCTAACATTTCTAATTCCGTTATAGTGTATCGTTTCTCATTAGGTCGTAATTTCCTGCTTGCAAACGAAATAAAGTCTTTCACGTCCGGTTTCTCTGGATTTTCTTGAAATAGGACTGCTCCCACTCCAACCTTTGAGGCGTCCGTCTGAATAATGAACGGTCGTTCGAAGTTGGGGTAGCTAAGCTTAACATTGTTCCTTAGCATTTCCTTGGTCTGGATGAAAGCTTGTTCTTCAACTTCCGACCATTTCCACTTCTGGTTCTTTTTCAATAATTCCTGCAATGGCGAGATCGTTCTCGTATAACCCGGGCAAAAATTCGCGTAAAACTGACACATGCCTAGGAATTGACGTACGTGTTTTATCCTTCGTGGACGTGGAAAATCACAAATAGCGGTCACCTTGACGGGGTTGGGCTTAATATTTCCTCCGTCTATCACATGGCCTACAAACTGGATTTCTTTCTGAAGAAACTTGGATTTCCCTAAATTAATTCTCAACCCTGCTTCTTCTAGATTTGTGAGTAGCTTTTCTAGCTTCATCACGTGCTCTTCAAACGTTTTAGAAGCGATGACGATATCGTCTACAAAACGAGTGGTGAACTCCTTTACCTCCGGCGTCAGGCATCGATCTAAGGCCCTCAATAAAGCTGCCCCTGCATTTTTGATTCCGAAGGGGAGACGAACGAACACATAGGTGTGTTGTCCATACAGGAAACCTGTAAGCAGCCTAGACTTTTCTTCCAGCACGATGTGATAATATGAAGACGTTACGTCCATGATTGACAACAAATTCATGCCGGAAAATCTTCGGAGTATATCCTTCACATTAGGCATCCTATCATTCTCTGGAATTAGCCTTTCGTTGACAGCCCGTGCGTCCAAACACAGTCTGAGGGAACCGTCAGGCTTAGGAACAATAACAATAGCATTTAAATACGGAGTTCGGGCTTTCTCAATAATACCATCTTTCTCCATCCTCTCAATCACCTTTCCCACTCTATCATAATATTTATCTGGGATAGGGTATACTTTCCTCTTATATGGAGACCAATCGTTGATTAACAGTGTGTATTTAAAGTCTGGAATTACCCCAGGTTTGTCCGAAAATACTACCTTATGTTTTAACAGTACTGATGTAACTATCAATTTTTGTTCAGCCGTCCCTTCAATCTCTTGAGCTTTCGTCTCTATCTCTTTTAGAGAAACTTCTTCTTCAGGATCCACTATGTTGTGCTGAATTCGGTCAGGATTTCCATTCTGTTCTTGATTCCAAAGATATTCCCGCGACGACAATTGGTTGGTGACCAATTCTTGATATGAGATTTTTCCCCCATCTTCCAGGGATACGATTTCTGAAAAATCGTTTTTCCTTAATAAAACTTGATTAGTTTTGAATTTAATTTGAGCTTGATAGTACTCTAAGAAGTCGACTCCCAAAATCATATTGTATTGGATCCGCGACATTACTACAAAAATGTGAGGAAATTCTGAATTTCCTATCTGAAGTGTGAGGAAAACCTGCACTTTGCATTCTACGGATTTATCCGGTATGATACCCTTAATCTTCATATTGGATACCGGAATTGATGGTATATCTCCTTTTCCCTGCAGTTCCTGTAAAAAACTGTTGGATATAACGCTAATGGTAGCTCCAGTGTCAACTAAACAGGATACCTTCCTGTCGAATACTCGTGCTGTAATGACAGGTAATTTACCTTTATTCGGGTTGTTGTCCTGGCGTCTTTCTTCCAATAAATCATGCGGTCGTGTGAGCCATGAATCCACCTGAATTATCTCAAAGCAGTCCCCTTGACCACTCGCCAATATTTCGGGTATTTCTTCATTCAAAAATTGACGTTTTTTTTTCACCCCTTGACTCATTCCGGGCTGGCAGACGGTCTCCTCCTCTCCTTTCCGTCTTTTTTTTTTCTTCCTGAAATGCGAGGGATTCTGCGCCTGTTACGTCGGGATCTGTATTTTGATTCAAAATAGCTCTTCTCCATATTTCACCTCCGTCTGTTTTTTCCTTGAGTTCCCGGACATGTTCTTTGTTTTCATCAACTGTCCCCCTTGGTTGATAAAACCGATAATAATTTCTTCTTTTCTCGGCGGCATATTTTATTCCTCGGGAAGTTCGGCCAAAATATCGATCTCTTCCTCTTGATCCCATCGAATACGGTCGAAATCCATGGAAGCCCCTCTGTAATCTCTGCTCATCCCTTGTTTCACTCCGTTCGGACCTTTCTTTAGTTTGTACCTCTTTATTTTTCTGTGGAACCACCGTCCTTTCTTTCTCAACATAAGTCGAATTGATTTCCTGACTCAAGGCTCGAGTATTACGGGTATGATCCCTAGACGTCATATCTAGCTGTCTTAATACTCTTTCCAGCTCTATAGCTGTTCGGATGTTCGATGCTATTAATATTCTTTGTACGTCCGGCGGTAGCTGTCGAATGATGACTCGGCATAATTCTTCCTCTGGAAGTGGGTCGTCCAATTCTCGAATTTTCCGGATCTGATTTGCGGCAAACTCGGAAAATTTCGTAGGCAGCGTCGAAGCATATCGACGAGCATACCATTCCGTCCTTAAATTGTGCTGAATATCTGTGTTCCAAAATTTATCGAAAAATGCGACTTTAAATCCTTCGAAATCATCGAAACTGTACCGGAATGCCATAAACCACGTGTGAGCTGACGAATCTAGGTATTTTTCCGTCACTCGTAATTGTCGTTCAGGAGGAATGTCATTATCTTTAAAATATTCTTGTAGGTCCTTAATAAAAGTTTTAGGTGTAGGTCCGTTTTGATTGTTGAACTTTCGGGGTTGATTGTCCTGTAGACGTATAATATTCACAATCTGCGGCCTGTTCCCTTTATCGTCCATTTGATTTAAAGATGCGGTATTATTCTTAGCTCGACCGGAAGTTTTTATCTCCTGTGCTGCATTAGGAGTCGAACAAATGAATCCTGCTTTAAACTGTTGCTCCATTTGTGATTGCCTTTCAATTACGGACGCAGTCACAACTCGTGTGCTGTCACTATGCAATCGCAACGTTTGTAGTTCCGTTGTCATATTTGATATTTCGTCTGACATCCCCTTTATTTTATCCTCCATTTGTCCTACTAACCCACGGGACGCAAGAAGTTCGTGTTCCACCTTGGATACAACTTCTCCGATAGCTTTTTTATTGTCATTTGCAGCTGTTTTCAGACCTTCTACTTCACCAGTAATGACTTCTTTGCTCATCTGAATTTCCTGTCTGACCCCCTTGTCGACCTGAATTATACTATCACATACTTCCTTAAATCGTTTAGTCCACCTCAATTGCACATCGGTCGTATTTTCCTTATGCGATTGTATTTGGTTGCTAAGCTCAGAAATTTTCCTTTCCACCTCAGTCTTCTGTGTGATCATATTATCCATAATTGATTTCTTGAGCGTGCCTAGCCTCTCAGTAAACTCCTGCGCTACGCTAGCTATCGAGTTTGTAACCGTTCGTTCAATCTCTTGTTTCAACTTCGCCTGACTATCTTTAAAATCACGCGACATCACTTTAATTTCTTGGGTTAACCTAGTCTGGTTGTCTTTGAACTCACGTGACATCTGTGCTTGACTCTCCTTAAACTCAGTTCTAATAGAATCAACACTAGCCTTAGTTTCCGCTCTCATTTCGGATTGATTACGTTCAAGTCTTTCAATACTAGCCTTATTCTCAGCTCCCAATTTCTCAGCGCTGGCTCTCATCTCCGCTATCATCCGAGCTAAAGTATCCAAATCCATTACAATTCATAAGCATTGTGCTCGCCAACAACGATGAACCTGTACATCTTTGCCCCATTTGCCTAAATTTCACCGGAAATTGCCAAAGAATTTGTAAAATACAAAGTATGAACTCAACAAGCATGCTCTCCGTACTGTAACAAATAGACCTATACCGAAGCAATGTCCAGCTGTATTATGTCATTACCAACCTTGGTATCTCTATCCATTTAATTGTCACCATTTAACTGAATGAAAATTACCATCTCCTTGCTTTTGCGCCACCATAGTGTTCGCCGAAACAACAAGATCGTAAATATAACAACAACAACAAAAATATGCCCTGGAAATAACTCACCAAAACGATCAATGCCTAAGCAATGAGGGTTTTGGTTGGCCCTGAAAGTTGGGCGCCAATGAAATATGTCCCCTTCTCCGGGGTCGCTCAGTCGGCAGAACGAGAGTCCCAAAAGGGTGGACCGTTCGCAGGGCCGATTTTGCTATTAAGGGACAATTTCATAGAGTTTATATTTTCAGGACCCTTGGTGACTGGATAGGTGACACAATATAAATGAAAATCAGGGCAAATAACAACAACGTTTATTAAAACATAACGGAAACTCAGTCTGGACAAATGCATGAAAGAAAAAAAAAATTTTTAAATACAATGTGATTTTGCAACAAAAGAAATATCTCAATCTTTAATGGCTTGTGAATAAATGAACACGACTATAAGTCCTCGCATACTTCTGGAGTTAGATTCCATTGCTTCTTCAATGAACCTCCACCCAATATTTTACTCTGCAACATCGAATGAACCACAAAATTAGCAAAGCTGTCATTTCCGGTTATAACTCATGTTTAGTCATTTACAGGTAAAATAATTTCATACATTTTGAAGAAAAATTACTATTAGCTCAGCATTTACTTGTTCGAGGAAATCTCTTGAAAATTCATTCACTCTACCTGTGAAAATCCTCTAACTCATCTTGTCATCATAAAATTCCTTTACAATTTCATTTTAGTGTTGGGAAATATTTTTACAATTTCTTTGGCATAACTCCCTCTCTCTCGTAGACTACGCTTGACTGTATTCTTTCCTTACTCTATTTAACTTTTCTAAATTACCTAGCATTTCATGGATGGATAGAGCATCATGAGACCCTACACGGAATCAACAACAACAACAACAATGCTTCACAGTCACAAAAAAAAAATATACAAGATAAGTTTCCTTGGAATGATATAAGTAAATGACATCAAACAACCCAATTCTACCAACTGGTTAAGTAAATTTTTATCACACAATGAATCTGTAATATTTATTATTATTATTATCATCCAGTCATTTATCTCGTCTTCCTCTTGAGTTTTATTGAAGATCCTTACAATCATCTGACCAGAATAAAAACTCGCTCATGACTGTAGTTATGATGATACAGAAAGCCAAATTTCTCTCTCGAAGAATAACTATCACCATCATCAGTGATAAGAGCTCACGAGCCTCGAAAACATCTAATAACGATTAAGTCATGTATTATTCATTTCAGTTGTTGAGCCAGAAATAGACCTATTATTAGTCACTAAATTCGTACATCCTCATAAATCATTATCGCCATAATCATTCATTACAATCACTGTGACTCATAATACCTTTTAGGCCCGACATGCACCCTAGTAGTCCCATGTCGTCCATTAATGGCGAACTCCATTATCACAATGACCATACAAGTTTAATCTCAACAACTTTTACATTATCCGACCTTTACTATTATTAGCATTATTATTATTATTATCCTATAATGGCTCCTAGATCGTTCTCTCGAAGAATATTTCTTACATTCGTCGTTCACTTTCCCTTCTACCATCAATTACTACACATGACTAACAGGGTTTTAAAACTACGATTTAATTATAGTGTACTCCTACATCTAATCATATCTTCATTTACTATTTTTATGAGTTTAATTTATTCTTATTATTATTATTATTATTATCATGATTGTTAGTAGGCCTTACTCCCTTAAAGTCACTTTCGAAGATCATAATCACTCACTCTTGTCGACTCAAGAACAACTGGGATTATTCATCATCACGTCCAAAATAAACTATCATTATTCCAAGGAAATGCAAAGATAGAACAATATTGAAATCACAAATCAACGAAGTAAGGAACGCTCTCCCATCACCATTAAATACAAAATTACTAAGGAAACTACTTTACTCTACGCAAGAATACAATCTAGTCATCTACTAAAAGAGAAGAAATTTTACAAGGGTACTCATATTTCCGGTGAGAATCCTTGGCGTCGGGATGCTGCTCCAGGCGACGACATCTCTTGCCTCATCTATGGTGGTTTACGGATGTACAAAGTCATCGCGTTGGCGTGCACTCTGGAATTTAGTTCCTCATGACTGTAGCTCTATTCAGCGTCTTCCTTTTATTCCAGCAAAGTCCCAGAAAATCTCTCGATTTCCCTCTTGATCGCCGCATGTCGACAACTTGGTTTCCTCGGAGATAGCTGAAACTAAAATATTCTATTAGCACAGGAATCCACACTAGCTATAACTCACTAAGTTATTTACAACACTTAACTTGGCGCAACGATGTACTTCAGGTCCATTATTACTATAAGCTTCGTCTTCTGAACACATTCATTAAGTTACGATGCGCCTTAGGCTGACAAATAATAGGGCTGAATATTATGATGATTAAATAAAGGTTAGATTTCCTCTCGTCTATCCACTTGAGATCGTGACTTCCTTTCATAATGTCCAATGGAACATTCCTAAAGCTTCTATGGCAAGAATCGGCTTTAATGAGCACGCTGACTGTCTGTGGTTTAACATTTTCCACCCGGGAGAATGCATGACTGTAATAAGCTCGCTGGATACTGCGTTGAGCTAACAATGAATTACACTGGCATTCAAGTAATGTAATGATCGTGCCCTACAAGGATTACACTAGTATTCACGTCGTCTGAAAATATTCTTCTTTCCCGTAGAGAATACACGGTTCGACTTCTCGTAAGAAACCCACTGTCCGACGTGCTCTTGGAAAACTGTTCTGGCCGTCGTCTCGTAAAATTTCTCCTGAACTGTTCCGTCGTTCATACACAAGAACTTCCTTCGACTTTTTCAGAACAATCCTAATATTTCCAGCACTTTCCTCAATTTCTATTGGCTGGTAATCGACCTGCGCCATAGCTCGTCCTTGACCGCTACGAGTGGATTTTATGAGAACATTTCTCCTCCCCTCTGTCGTCTGCTGGTGTCATGACGTAACTGCGCTCTGGTCACCCTCGATCAGCTGTTGACCTAGTTTCGGCCGGCTCGCTCTCGCACAACTATGTCACAGCTGGTACACGCGCACTCGTAAGCAATGCTCCGTAATAAATATTCCCAGCTTTCCCAAATTAACTGAGGTACCATTTAGACGGGTACAATATGATGTCACTCGGTGCTTCAAAAAACTTGTCGACCTCATCCTCATCCGCACCCTCGTATGGTGAATGGCTTGAGGTAATTATCGTCCTTATTGCGTGCAATGGTATTCCTGATATATAAATTTTTACAGCTTGCTTTACGTCGCACCGACAGAGATAGATCTTATGGCGACGATGGGATAAGAAAGGGCTACGAGTGGGAAAGAAGTGCCCGTTGCCTTATTTAAGGTAAGGCCTAGTGTGAAAATAGGAAATCACGGAAAACCATCTTCCGGACTGCCGATAGTGTATCTTAATTAAGGCCACGGCCGCTTTCTTCCCACCTCAGTGTATTCACCATGTGAGGGTGGGATTGTCGATGAGATCTAAGGGTCCTATCATAGAGGAAATTATATTTCTGAAATAAATAAAAAAAATCCTTATCCATTGTTCGTAACTTGAATAACTACCATGAAACAAAATCTTCCCAGCTGCATGTAAGAAGCAGCTGATTTCCCAACCTGATAATGCATTTTCTGCCAGACGGCACTACGAACGACACCGCTGGTCAACGAAGTTGCACGGATGTTCATAATACTATTCGATTCCACTCTGCTAATCGAAACTTGTTCTTGGAAGAGAATCCGGTTCGGTTCGGTTCGTTTCGTTTCGAGTTGATTCGACTAGTGACGATTCTTACCTTTATCTCACATTTAAACACATGGTAAAAACAAATTCTTTCGCTTCCATTCCTCTAGGTGGGAGCCACCCTTAAGGTTAAAGACTAACCTGGAGTCTGAGGCTTATTGATGTGTGTTTCTTTTCAATGAAAGAAATGAGGCTTTGCAATTGATATTACTGGTATAAGTGTGAAAAATCCTACCGAAAGTTATAGACTTTTGTATGCTGAGTAGAGTTGCATAGAATTGCATATAATACGGGATTTCCCGTTTTTGAAGTTCTGAAGTAGGGGTTCGGTTTCAGAACATACGGAACGCCCTTTTTTCCTCATATTTAACTACTCACTTCTGCTATGGATAAAATGGTCGATTTACAGTAACATTTACCAGTCCTGTATTTCAGTGCCTTATTCTGCATCTAGTGGTTCTGCGCCATGGTCGAAGCGCGTTGTCGGCGAGCGAACCACTGGCGCCGAACCCAAGGGTGGTACTCGCGGGAGCGAGATACAGAGACATCTGGTTTATGTCAACGATACAATTAACGAAACCCCTGCATTCTTTCCTTTTCAAATGTTTTGAGCAGAAATTATTAAAGCTGGCAGTCTGTGTTGTAGTCTGAACTCAAAATGGGTGATTTTTTCCTCTGAAGTTAATTTAGATGCTGTTCCAAATATACTAGTACCGGTATACTAAATGTTCTAAGTATACCTGGTTTGAAAGCATATGTTGAAAGAGTTTTCTCAATTCTTAAAATCAAATGGAATGATGAAAGGAATGTAAAGTCAGAAATGTAAGTCTCACTTCATTTTGTTCACAGTTGTCAGAAATGTCATCACTTGATTAAAGTGGATTTCAGTATTATTGAGAAAAGGCTTAAGTGAAGAAAATACGTGTTTTAACTTTGTATATAGAAAATGAAACAGCAATATATATATATCATAATAATAACATGTCCTAACTGACTGACGGATTCATCATCGCCGAGCCAAAACTAACGGATAAAAAAAAAATGTTGAGGATACATTTATATTACAATGTAGGTGCTCATTAAGCGAACATTTTTGGATATTACGTCCCTAAGGGCTTGAAAAGGGTGGTGAATTTTAACAGTTTAAAGAAATAAAAATTTATATTTGGAATCTCCTTTCCGTTTTCTGAAAATTCACTTCAGGGGGTTTAAAAAGGACTAAAAAGGGGGTTGAATTCCTTTTATGAGAATACTTAATTCTCAAAAACTGAAGATGTTTCGGGTATAAAATTTGTATTTGGAATCATTCTTAAACATAAAGAAACATGCATTTTATATTTTCGGAAAATCCAATTAAGGGGGCAGGGGGTAAATGAATTGAAAAATGACTTGAATTCCTTGTTTGAGAATACTTATATGTCGAAAACGAAGGTCGTTACGGACGAGAAAGAGTATATGGAATCTCCTTTAAAATAAAGACACACGTATTTTGTGGAGGAGGAGTGGGGATGGGTCGAATCAACTTAAGGGGAGATGGTATAAAAAGAGTTGAATTCTTTTTATGAGGATCGACATAAGAACCGGACTTAAAATACACCCCTACGGGGGCTTGACTGGGGCTGAAGAATGATGACAAAAATATGCATTGATATGAAACCATTTGAATGATTAATATCCTAGGTGTTAAGTAACAGAATGTTTGAAACAAATTTAACAGCTCAGAGAGTTAAAAAGGGGTTAAGATCCGAAAACAAATATATTAACTCCTTCCTTCGAAACGGTTTAACGCACGAAGACATCATTCCAAACAGCGGTATATATTTTAAATCCTAGGTGTGGAATAGGAAGTATTATTTAACCTTCCACACCTAAAGAGTTAAATGAGGTTAGCGAAATTATTCACCTCTCCAAAACCGTTTGAAGTACAAAGTTGTCATTTTACGAGAAGGGTATTTTATGTCCCAGGTGTAAAATGTTGTATACTTCTAAGTATTTCTCCCCTAAGTAGTTTAGATGGTGTTTGACTCTCAAACACCCAATACCCATTATTTCGAAACCGTTTTAGGCACGAACTTATATTTTTGTTAGTGAAGGGTGATCTTGTATATCCTAAATGTTAGTAAATATTTGAAAACATTCAGCTCTCAAACAAGTATTCATTCCTTCACTACTATTCGATGTAGACAATTTCACAGGTTGGTCGCTTTTTTTTACATCCTAGATGTTAAATAAGATAGGGTTTAAAACATTCAAACTCTTCCGTATGGGGTTCAGGTGAGTGTTACATCGAAAATAAATAATTACTCCCCAAAACCGTTTGAAGTACGAACTGAGGGCGTATTTTACAGGCTGAGCTGACAATGGACTCTCCAAAATGTAAAACTTAGAATAATACATTCTGTACTTAGCAGGTTGCTAAGCGACTAACACTTTCATTAATATTCTGATATGGGATTTTCATCCTTAGTAATGTTATTGCATGCAGCCATGTTTGATTACTACGTATCAAGCCAGAGGGTATACACTTCCTCTGATCACGGAAGAATACTATTCCCTGCTAGATACTCTGATTCTCTAACCTTTCCCAGCTTCCAAATATTTTCAACAGATGGCAGAACGTTCCTAATAACATATATGTTGCTATGAGAAAAGGGTCTAGGTACAAAGAGACCCCATCATGACATGCACATCATCTGGGAACATCTATCGAAGGATAACCTAGCTACACTAGAAAGTGAAGGTTGTGTATCTTAAGAAAAGTTCTCTGCCTGGAATAAAAAGCTCCTTCGAGACTAACCTACAAGCTCACAAGAGAACCGTTCAATGTAGAAGGACTGCGATTAAAAATACCATTGCCTTCTACGACACAATACATCGAGAATTGTAGTGTAAAAAGGCAAATATATAGATCAAACAGGCTGCGTGATGACATCACAATGGATGAATTCGGAATACGATTTGTGGCATACCATAACGCGCTTCTTATTAAATGTTCATAAACCATTTTCCATTGAAAAGGGCAGGTAAAACAATATGACTACGACATAGACGAGATATCTGACCTATTCATAACGAATGCTGTGGAGTACGGGTTTCTCTAGTTGCACTGTGAATATATTTCGTTCATAACGTGGCAGGGAGGTGATGGAATTAACAATTTGCCACGAGTGTTTTACCAGAGAATGGTTCGAGTGACATCATCAGGAAAAGCAGAATATCAAGTACGTTTTACTGACTCGAGCAAGAACAACCTAGCACATTCCCAGCAGTGATATCATGCCGGGGTTTTCGGAGTGAAATGACACTGTAGTACAATGCTTATTCTTCTCCGCGTGCAGTCCTAATGGCTTAGAGGTGATAACTTGTCGCTATAAAAGAGCTTCATTTCCGTCTCGGAGTCACTCACTGCTACCATGGCCTCCTACTACTACTACTACGTCTGCTTGTTGCTGGTGTCCCTGGCTGTGGCAGTCAATAGTCAGACAATAGCGGCGGTGGACCATCTGCTGCAATGTATCCTGGGTATTCCGCTACTGCGCACGCTGCTGGGAAACATCACCAGGACGGACTGTAAGTAGCTGAATAAATGTTGCTCCTACAAGCTTCGTTTTCAACTCTGAAAAATAATGGTGCCTTTTCCTGTGTGATCCTACAGAAGGCGGTTGGAAGTTAGGGGAGGAGGGACAAGAAGCAACATGTATATTAAAATGTATCGGTACCGCTGGTGTAGTCGTCAATCTAGCTGTGGGTGAACGGTGTACACCGGGAGTTATGGAATGGCCCTCAGAATAGCTGGGGATCCAAGGGTCCTCGTTTCTACCCTAGAAAACTCTTGACAATAGAGAACAAAATGGCGAGTTTTGAGGCCCTTTGCACGTGATTTCAATTACAAAATACTACGTGACATTGGCGTATTTTTATTACTATTGTTGATTATAAAATTATCAAATTCGTTCTTACCATCGTCAAACTATTTATCATCATCTTCATCATTATTATCATCTATTAAAGCATGGTTTTGTCGCTGTAGCCACCTCTGACGATGTTCTGCTAGCCTCTTTATGTTGCTATATGAACCACATACCAGTTTACCGACGGAATTCCTGATGTATGATATCTTCGGTCGTCCCCTGGGTCTCTTTCCCAGTACTTTGCCTTCAATGATGGTTTGCAGAAGAGAGTCATGTCTCAGTACGTGTCCAAGAACTTTGTTTTCCTGTTCTTTATCGTATTGAATGAACATAGATCCCCTTTTACGTTATTTAAAACAAGGTAATTTGTTTTATTTTTATCCATCCAACTTGCTTTTGTAATTTATCTCCAAAACCACGTTTCTGTAGCCTCAAGTTTTGTTTATTCCTATTTCCCTCTCCAGGTTTCGCATCCATACAGCAGCATACTCCAGCAAAGGTCTTGAGAAATGATTTTCTGGTCTCCAAACTAAGATGGTTCTTTAGCAATAAGGTTTTCTTATTTCGGAAGGCTTGTTATGCTACCACTATTCTATTCTTGATTTGCGAAAGTACCTGTTATCAGAGGTAATTCTGTGACTTGTTCTGTCGCTGTGTTATTTATTTCAAAGTGTTTTCTACCTCTAGGTTTCTTTTTGTCTACTATCATGAATGTTTCTTCATATTACATTTTTCTGAGGATTTGTTGAATGTTCTTAGCATCTCATTCATATCCTTTTCCGAATTAGCTAAGATTGCAATGTCATCTGCAGAGCGGATGCTGTGCACCTGAATACCATTAAAATCCTCCCCTTTAATTTCTCTAACTTCATTCTGTTCAACATACAGAATGTATTTTGTTCTGATTAGTTCACATTGTTCTTACTTACGCCAGCAGAACTATAAAACAATTCGGTTCGTATAAAGGTAAAATGTTTGTTTAACTTCTTTATTACTTGCAAGAATAGTTCTTGACAATAATAATAATTAATTGTATGTTTTGAATTATATCAGCTCTTTGAAACTCTACACATTTAACTGCTTCAAAAACCCGGCCATATTCACATCCATTTCATTTATTTATTTGAAATGTTCGTCAATTGCATCAATACTGATGTTATTTCAGTTCACAAAACAAAATATCTAATTATGTATTGTGTATAAAAATTAATATTCGGTTTCCGCAGGCTTCTTGAAAAATACAAAACTACTGCAGGTATTTTTGCTCAAACACATCCCCCTCCACTACACCATTTTATCGGTATGCAAATTAATCACGACAACCGGACAACGCCCCTGGGCTAGTCCGTACGATGGGGATGTTAAACCTTTAAGAGACCCCTTGGTGGTATTCGACAGGAGTAGTCAATATGCCGGCACAGGGTTTCGTACTCTCCCTTCCAACTATCATAGACCGCGTCATTCATTTTGTTTCATAACTCGTGTACATGAGAGCTAAACCGACGTCAGTCACATTTTATTCATTTATTGAAAGTTACAACCATGTGTAAATGTAAGTCTATTTTTATGGCAATAACATAATAATTAACAATTTTAAGTGCAAATTACGAATATGTGTTCAGTGATCAAACTGCACAAAATATATCAAGAACAATGATGGACATTTATTGCATAACTCACAATGTAGAAAACTTCCTTTACAAGTGAAGTTTATCCTTTCCTCTGTAAAATGAATAAAATGTGACTTACGTTGGTATAGATCTTAGGTACAGAAAGTACAGATCAGCCGGCAGTGGGGTTTGAACCCACTATCTCCCGAATGTAAGCTGGCAGCTACGTGACCCAAACATTATTATTATTATTATTATTATTATTATTATTATTATTATTATTATTATTATTATTATTATTATTATTATTATTATTATTATCTGACCTGTTTACAACGAACGCTGCGTAGCAGCACAAGTCCTCTAGTTATTCATTAAATTTTTATTTTCACATAATTCACGGCTCCACAAAAATGAAAACGCACATTTATTCAACTGCCGAAAATAAAAGCATTGATGTACTCCTTTACCCTTTTGAATAAATAAAACCAACACTAATGAATAACTCAATATATTGTGAACAGCCCACATGAATAACCTATCATTAAAAGCTATCATGTATTCGAAATGAAGCCTTACTGAAACATGGACGTTGGATGTTACGAAAAGTAATGTTATGAAATTCTTAATAATAACGCTATTTGCTTTACGTCCCACTAACTACTTTTTTGGTCTTCGGAAACACCGAGGTGCCGGAATTTAGTCCCGCAGGAGTTCTTTTACGTGCCAGTAAATCTACCGACACGAGGCTGACGTATTTGAACATCTTCAAATACCACCGGACTGAGCCAGGATCGAACCTGCCAAGTTGGGGTCAGAAGGCCAGCGCCTCAACCGTCTGAGCCACTCAGCCCGGCATGAAATTATTGTAATGACATTTGCTTTGAGTGCTATCATAGCCTGAAAAATATATAATTTTTTCAACATCTTGATTGACATTTCTTTCCTATGTTTTAAAATCTTCGAAATTAAAAAAAAAACAAGTTCACTTTTTGCTGTAACGTGGACTGTTCCTTGTGTTCAAACTTGGATATTTTGATAAACTCTCCAGCTACATTCTAGACTTACAATAAAACTGTCGACTGAAATCTTATTTCCCAGAATGTTTCCAAAGATTATATAGTATTTCGATGTTGCTTGACATATAGGGACATTTTCTAATTCCTCTCTCTGATTTGTTTGTTTACAGTGCAGATCTGCCTGGGCGTGGACTCCTGAGTAAAAACGGGAGAGACCATCAACCATGACTGAACGTGCAATGTATAAATAAATGTTAATAAATTCAAATAATCTCTTAGAGATGTGGCTTTCTTCCCCGCCTCTTAAACATTTTTCAGTTTATAAACATCCTTCTTATGGATATTTCTTATATGATCTCTCATCACTTGCTCTTACAATGAGAGCATTTGAACTACGCCTTGTTTTTACTATCGGAGATGTGACAGCCGTCTGCTGTGTTCAAACTACGGGAGGTGTCAGCATCTGACGTGACTTTGGCAGTTTTTTTTTTTTTTTTTTTTTTTTTTTTAGTTTTCATTCCCCACCCTGAAGGGGTGGGGCGGGCCACCTAAAGGGTTACGGCCTCTCTCTGGCCAAGAGATGCGAGCAAGTCGAGGAGATCTGATGGAGAAAGAAGGTGGGTAGACGAAGTGAGAAATGATAGGATATGTGTGCGAAAAGGAAAGGTTAGATGAGAGTTCCAGGGTGGAGATGAAAGGTTAGAAGGTTGCGGGTGGCTGTAAGATTACGAAGGGATGTAGTGAGGAGTCGAAAGATATCTAGCGTTCGGGGAAGAAATTAGTTGAAGGAAGGCGTGGACAAACGGGTTGACGAGGTTGAAAAGGAGGAGGGGCTGGCTGGGGTCAACGATGGGTGTGTGTGGAGGGATGGCGAATTGGTTGGGGTGGGGAACGAGAAGGCTCCACTTGGTAGCGATGTTGGTAGATATTGGCGCCGGTGGTAAGAAGGTGTTGTAAGTCATCTGCAGTTGGAAGATGTAGTCGCACAATATACGTAGGGCCGTCAGCGTTCCGAATCCCGAACGCACGATGGGCGGGGACGCCTGCGGCTTGAAGTTCCCAGAGAATGTCCCGTTCAGAGATGGTAGGGTCTATGCCCCGAATGACGCAGGTAGACATAGCGTGGAAAGGTGGCGGCGGCTGCGTTGGCGATGTGGATATTGCGGCGACTGCTGCGGCGTCGTCTTGCGAAGATATTGGTAGCGAAGGCGGCGTTGCTGCGGGCGAGTCCAAGGTGTTGTGTGGGAGTTGTTGGCGTCGAGGTTGTACGGGGGTTGAAGAAATAGGGAGGGTTGAGGTCATTATGGGAGAAGGATGGCATGTCGTAACGGAAGTGACGGGAACATAGGAAGGAGAATGAGCTGATGTCGTAGTGGTGGTGGAGGTGGAAGTGGAAGTGGTAGTTATGGGGTGATTGAATAAAGGAGACGATGACTGCTGTTGCGATGTCCTGGGTTGAGGCGCGGTTGCGACGGGCGGGGTAGTTGGGTCTGCGGTGAGCTGATTTATTATAGATTGTGGAGTTGGATCCACTAAGTAGTAGCGTTGGTGATTAGTTACTCCGCTGTCGAGGAGGCGCTTCATGTCGGCTAACGTGGGTAGATAGAGAAGAATCTGCGGTGATGGTGATGAACTGGAGCCATCTAACAGCCGGTAGGCTTCGTGAACTGGGACGCCGGCGGAGTGGAGGTGGCTGTAGTTGTCGTCTTCAGATATGGTGGCATCAACATCGGGAATGATGCAGGTAAACATGGTGTCGGGGAGGCTGACTTCCAACTCGGTGTCAGCCGATATGCTTAATTGAGGTCGGAGAGGTAGCGAAGTAAAGATGGAAACCACCCGGCCGAGCAAAAATATTTGGAGATTCTGCGACGAAGAGTTGCTGTCCGCTTTAGAGAGGTCGATGTGTGTCAACCAGAGCTTTGTGGGCCAGGTTGTGTGCTGCTCTGCTTCGTGTATTGCATGATGAAATGCATTTCGGCTCAATATATGTGTACTACTGCACAACGCGTGTTTATTATTCATATGTGTTAACTCAGCCCATCTATTTCAAACACGTTTTCAAGAAAGACTTCCGGTTAGAAAGTTCCAACTATTTATAATAAATCTGAAACAAAAGGATATGTTCAGTCTAAGGGACCAAACTGACATCCTAAAGTTTTCGCTGAATAAAGGTAGGTGACATTGATCATTATTTAGAAGATGTTTCACAAAGAGGAATGTCTTGCGACTGCGCGGAAGGCTGCTATGTTTCTGAAAGTTAATGCTATAACATTGAAAAGTAACAAATATCTTTAAAATTTCATGATACTTTTCCCCGCTTGCTAGCCATGATCTTTAAGGTGTGGTGCCTATATGGTCCAAACCGATTCGAGTCCCGTTTGTTGAAAAATGTCAGCTTCAGAATGTTGGCTGGCAGGATAGGGGAGGTGGTGGTATACAATTTCTAATCACTAGATTGCATGCCAAGAGACTGGATTATTTATTATTATTATTATTATTATTATTATTATTATTATTATTATTATTATTATTATTATTATTATTATTATTATTATTATGCAATTTGTTTTACGTCGCACCGGCACATATAGATCTTATGGTGACGATGGAATAGGAAAGTCCTAGGAGTTGGAAGGAAGCGACCTTGGCCTTAATTAAGGTACTGCACCAGCATTTTCCTAGTGTAACGATGGGAAACCACTGAAAATAATCTTCAGGGCTGCCTACAGTGGGATTCAAATCCACTATCTCCCGAATGCAAGCTTACAGCTGCTCGTCCGTAACCGCATGGCCTACTTGCCCGGTAGATTAACTTCCAAACCTCTCCGCAGTATGGAGTGAGGGCATATGGCACTGTTGATGGTGATTCATCCTTCGGATGGGGACGTAAATCCTTAGCCTTACCCCTTGGTGCTATTCGACAGGAGTAGGCTATGTGCCGGCATCGAGTTTCACCCTCTTCCTACTGTCATCTATCACGTCATTCATTTCATCTCATTAACTCACCTGATTAAGTTGACGTAAGGAAGGGCAGCCGGTCGTTAAACGTGGCTACGAAGATTCATCTCACTTCATACCGGACCCCGTAGAGAAACAGGACAAGGGTTAGACATTCATTTCTTGATGCTTTTGAAAGGTTGCATCAGCATCGCTGAAATCTGCCGACACACGACACCGACTGTCGTGTCGCCAGCAGGAAGAGCACTGCAGACCCGGTTCTTAGTTCAAATGCTCAGCCAGTGAAGGCGATATTAATGCACAGAGTGCAGAAAGTAACTGGGCAAAATATTCTGCCAAGTTCTTACAGCGCAGAATGTCCCTCCTGATAAGCGTGAGTCGGCTTTTAACGGATCATAGAAACGTAAGGTGCAGAACTTATTGGTAGAGGGGGGGGGTTGAATATATTCATGGTATCCCCTGCCAGTCTTAATATGCTGGTGGAGATTATTCTTTTAAGACGAAGTATAACGGGGCATGTCGTAAGAGGCGACTAAAAGGGAGCGTGACCACGGATCACCTAGCTGAGTCTATTACTTCCACTTATTTCTAACTAACCTTCCTTGGTCTAATCTTGTTTTCTTCCGATACCGGCGTTCCTAGATTTGTGAAGCCTAGAACGTCTTTCATTTTCACGCCCTTCGTGCACCTTATTTTTATTTTTCCCAAAACCTTCATTTTTCGAAGTGTGGGACCTCTTCCATTTATCCCTCTAATTAGTATTAATAGAGGATGGTTGCCAATAGAGGGTGGTTGCCAAGTCAACTTCCTCTTAAATCAATAATCATCGTCGCCATAAGACCTATTTTTGTCGGTGCGACGAAAACACCTTTGTGGTGCAGTGGTTAGTGCGATTAGCTGCCACTCCCGGAGGCCCATGTTCGATTCCCGGCTCTGCCACGAAATTTGAAAAGTGGTACGAGGGCTGGAACGGGGTCTACTCAGCCTCGGGAGGTCAACTGAGTGGAGGTGGGCTCGATTCGTACCTCAGCCATCCTCGAAGTGGTTTTCCGTGGTTTCCCACTTCTTCTCAAGGTAAATGCCGGAATCGTACCTCACTTAAGGCTACATCTGCTTCCCTCCCTCTTTCTTGTCTATCCCTTCCAATATTCCCATTCCCCCACAAGGCCCCTGTTCAGCATAACTAGTCCAACAAGCACTCATTTTTGCCAGTAGTCTTCCATGATCTGCCCTATCAAATGCCTTAGATAGGTCAATCGCAATACAGTCCATTTGTCCTCTTGAATCCAGGATATCTGCTATATGTTACTGAAATCCCACAAGCTGAGCTTCAGAGGAATAACCTTCCCTAAACCCAAACTGCCTTCTGTCATTACATTAATTATACTCGTAGCTCATTTATTACTGAAGAGTAAAGAACTTATTGGGATTTCTTATATGCTGTGCGGGCTGAGTGGAGCGTTGGTCTTCTGAGCTCAAGTTTGCGGTTTCAATTCCGACTTTGCTCGGTGGTACTTGAAGGTGGTCAACTACGATAGCCTCATATCGGCAGGTTTACCGGCAGATTAATGAACTTCTGTGGTACAAACTGCCGCCACTTCGACGTGCCGAAAACCACAGAAGCGGTTAGTGCGACGTACAACAATAATAATCATAATAATAATTTTTCTTTCCGTTTACCCTCCAGGGTTGGTTTTACCCTCGAACTCTGTGAGGTGTCCAACCTCTACCGCCTCAAGGGCAGTGTCGTGGAGCGTGAGACTTTGGGTCGGGGATACTTTTTTTACAATTTGTTTTACGTCGCACCGACACAGATAGGTCTTATGGCGACGATGGGATAGGAGAGACCTGAGAATGGGGAGGAACCCTTAATTAAGGTACTGCCCCAGCACTGCCTGGTGTGAAAATGGGCTGCCGACAGTGGGGCTCGAACCCACTATCTCCCGGATGCAAGTTCACAGCTGTGTGCCCCTAATCGCACGGACAACTCATCCGGTGGTCGGTGAGTAGGACCAGTACCTCGCCTAGGTGGCCTCACTTGCTGTGCTGAACAGGGCCCTTGTGGGGGGATGGGACGATGGGAAGGGATAGACAAGGAAGGAGGAAGGAAGCGGCCGTGGCCTTACGTTAGGTACCATCCCGACATTTGCCTGGAGGAGAAGCGGGGAACCACGGAAAACTACTTCGAAGATGGCTGAGGAGGGAATCGAAACCCCCTCTTCTCAGTTGACCTTCCGAAGCTGAGTGGACCCTGTTCCAGCCCCCATACCACTTTTCAAATATCGTGGCAGAGCCGGGAATCGAACCCGGGCCTCCGGGGGTGGCAGCTAATCACACTAACTACTACACCATAGTGGTGGACAATAGAAAACAATAATAATAATAATAATAATAATAATAATAATAATAATAATAATAATAATAATAATAATAATAATAACTAAACACGAACGATAAATCAGAATGTATAATATATTTAATATATTCGCCTTCTTCTTACTTATACAGCAGTATTTACTACGTCGCTAGCACATCCGTTGCGTACCACTGCTGGAACTGCTAGCGAGCACACATTCAGTACTGGTCCTCCGTCCTCCGCTCGCCCGCCGAAGCACCGATTGGTTTCTAAGCAACAGTTTACTACCGGAGAACACCGGATGGATCTCTGCACTCGCACTACCGATCGCAATCATAGGAACAACTGCTCCGTTCCAGCTCTAACCACCTCCAACTACCTAGCTTCCAGCTATTTTTCAGATCTTACCATCCCATCTTAATAATAATAATAATAATAATAATAATAATAATAATAATAATAATAATAATAATAATAATGTTAAGGGGTTACCCGTGCAGCAGAAAGAGGTTAAAGAAAGTGCCAGGGTGAATGGGTCTATCTACAATATCAAACTTAATTTAACATTTGAACTAAAGGTTATATTTCTTCAAAAAACAACAACTCAACAAATTTTAACTTAGTGAACATAACAACATGTCAGGTACAAAAGCAATCTTGAAACAAGACAAGGAAAATCCAAGATTAGTGAATTTTACAGATTCTGGGCATCCAGAGATACCGGATCCAGTTTACAAAACTTTAATTAAAAATAAGGAATCATTTAGTCAAGGGCAGAAATCGCCTAATTGAAGAGCACTTGCTCCCAAAATACAATTTATAGCCGTCCAGAGGCACTCGTTACTCTTACAAAACTTTGAAAAAGAGCTAACCTTCTCTCAGTTTCTTACGGCCCGCTCAAACCAACATTACATCAAAATTTACAATCTCTAGTCTCTAAAGCCACAATTTATAAATTGAACTGGTTTTTACACAGGGGTATCTAGTACCCAACCTACAGGGCTTTTGCGAAAAAGAACAGGTTAAATAAACGGCCCGAACACAAACTGAATGGATGCGTACACAGCGCTCCAAGATAATGAGAAATTAAAAACTTACAGGCTCTCGGCCGATGAAACTGGGGCTACTCCCAAACTACTGAGGTGGCTCGTGTGGAAATTACTTTAACATATTACAGAAAGGTTGCAAAAACGTAGTCACCTCAAACCAAGATGAAGGGGAGCTCGAGCGGGTAACTCACTCTCTATCCTCGATTTACAGTTACAACTTTATGAAATTTTTACGTCAGCCAAAAGAAGATTTACATCTTAGAAAAGTGTGTTACATAATTAAAGATTCGGATCTTACCCTCGGATTAAGCTGCGGAGATAGCTACAGAAAATAGAATTTATGTAGCCATTACCTTGTATATGTTCTGCTGGCCGAAGAAAGAGGCACCCCGCCTCCTGCCTTAACACACACACTTATAAAGACGGCGATCAATTGACAAGGAAACATGAAAAGCCGCAGTTTATATACCCTCAGGGAAGGTTCGAGAGCATTCAGGACTAATCAGGACACACCCTCTCTTAATTTTTATTGGCCGATTCAAAGTGAACAAGAAATGCGGGATTGGTTGAAAGTTAATTACAAAAATTCGTGATTGGCTAGTTTCAAAACTGGCGGAAAGAAAAGGAAGTATTCCCAACCCAAAAATAAATGAACATAAATTCAGTTATGGAAAACCTAGGAATACAAACTTCTTTAAGTTATAAATTCTTCCACCTTGCATCAGAGTGCATGATCATAGTTTTTGGTAGTGTTATCTGTGGAAAAATGTCCAAACGTCTTGATATACAGCAAAACAAAACGAGGAGAAATTCAGTGTTTAGGAAACTTAACCATAACACAATTACTTAATATTTCAGTGGTGACATCTTCTGATTAAAGTTCCAAATTGATGTGTTATCAGTTTCACCTTTTGATCGATAGAGGAGTTTATTAAGGCGCTTATTTTGAATGCGCAGCGTTGCGATTTCCGGTATAATAATAATAATAATAATAATAATAATAATAATAATAATAATAATAATAATAATAATAATAATTATTATTATTATTATACCTTATTATTATTATTATTATTATTATTATTATTATTATTATTATTATTATTATTATTATTATTATTATTATTATTATTATTATTATTATTATTATTATTATTATTATTATGCATCTCCACGATGCTCCTGGCTGCGGTAATACCTCCCTTGTTCACTGCCACAAGCGCCTTCAGCACCAGTTTTCAGTGCAGTGCAGTGATAATTTCAAGTGATTTCCGTTCTTTCAAGATTTCCCTACATCTTGCGTTCATTATAGAAGGTTCTATTCGTGAAATTTAATTTTCTTCGAATGTATATAATTGTATATTTTCCTCTTTCTAATGTGTTTCTTACTATCTTTAAACGGTGCTATAAAAACATTTCCTTTATTCTCTGATAAGTTCGCACCATCGCAGTTACTACCACAATTGTAACTAGACACTGGTTAGATGAATTCGCAATGTACTTTATGTTTTTCTACACTGTATGAAAATGAAAACCTACAACCTGTTTTCCAGTCATTGACTGGGTCAGGAATGAAATGAATGAATCATATATAGGCTATTAGTATTATGGGGTCGCCACACCCAAAGTGATTTTATTAATGACTGATAGATGCTATGAAATGAGAATGGAGTGTGTTGCTGGAATGAAAGATGACAGGGAAAACCGGAATACCCAGAGAAAAACCTGTCCAGCCTTCGCTTTGTGCAGCACAAATTTCACATGGACTGACCGGATTTGAACCAGGGTATCCAGCGGTGAGAGGCCGACGCGCTGCCATCTGAGCCACGGAGGCTCTTTCTACACAGTATATTTATTGTTATTTAGATATAATCTCTGAATTTTCTATCTCATTCTATGATAGGCTCCCTTCGGTGTCATTCCTTTTCTTCTCCTTCCGTTATTTATGCTTATATTACTTTGTTACTTATTTTTTATTTATTTGTTATTTACTTTCCTCTGTTTTGAATTATTTATACATGCCAAATGATCGACATTGAGTGTTACACAGCAGCGCAAGAAGAGCCGCAGAAAATTTCAGATGATTTATTTTACGTTATACTGGTGTCTGATGCTAGATAACAAGGAAGACTTTTCGTTTATTTACCTATAAATTCTAATGTATTTGTTCTTGTAAAAACATGTAAAAGTATGAAAACTTTTTCTGACAATAAACTGACAATAAGCTTTGTCTGACCCTGTAATAGTTGAGAGGGGAGTTCCTCAGGGCAGTGTTATCGGACCTTTATGTTTTCTTATATATATAAATGATATGAGTAAAGGAGTGGAATCAGAGGTAAGGCTTTTTGCGGATGATGTTATTCTCTATAGAGTGATAAATAAGTTACAAGATTGTGAGCAACTGCAACGTGACCTCGAAAATATTGTGAGATGGACAGCAGGCAATGGTATGTTGATAAACGGGGCTAAAAGTCAGGTTGTGAGTTTCACAAATAGGAAAAGTCCTCTCAATTTTAATTACTGCGTTGATGGGGTGAAAGTTCCTTTTGGGGATCATTGTAAGTATCTAGGTGTTAATATAAGGAAAGATCTTCACTGGGGTAATCACATAAATGGGATTGTAAATAAAGGGTACAGATCTCTGCACATGGTTATGAGGGTGTTTAGGGGTTGTAGTAAGGATGTAAAGGAGAGTGCATATAAGTCTCTGGTAAGACCCCAACTAGAGTATGGTTCCAGTGTATGGGACCCTCACCAGGATTACCTGATTCAAGAACTGGAAAAAATCCAAAGAAAAGCAGCTCGATTTGTTCTGGGCGATTTCCGACAAAAGAGTAGCGTTACAAAAATGTTGCAATGTTTGGGTTGGGAAGAATTGAGAGAAAGAAGAAGAGCTGCTCTACTAAGTGGTATGTTCCGAGCTGTCAGCGGAGAGATGGCGTGGAATGACATTAGTAGACGAATAGGTTTGAATGGCGTCTATAAAAGTAGGAAAGATCACAATATGAAGATAAAGTTGGAATTCAAGAGGACAAACTGGAGCAAATATTCATTTATAGGAAGGGGAGTTAGGGATTGGAATAACTTACCAAGGGAGATGTTCAATAAATTTCCAATTTCTTTGAAATCATTTCGGAAAAGGCTAGGAAAGCAACAGATAGGGAATCTGCCACCTGGGCGACTGCCCTAAATGCAGATCAGTATTAATTGATTGTAGTCTAGCGGGGGTCGACTGTTGGGGTCGTGCGGTGCGGGTCTCTCTCGTGGGGGCTCCTTGTGTCTCAGGTTAGTTTCCTGCGCCAGGACATCATACAGTTTACCCCACGTATGTGCAATGCATACAAGTCGTCATATATACATTGTTTTAATACTCCTTCTCATAGGGCAAGTTGGTCGCGCAGTTAGGGGCGAACAGCTGTCAGCTTGCATTCGGGAGATAGTGGGTTCGAACCCCACTGTCGGCAGTCCTGAAGATGGTTTTCCGTGGTTTCCCATTTTGACACTAGGCAAATGCTGGGGTTGTACCTTAATTAAGGCCACGGCCGTTTCCTTCCCACTCCTAGACCTTTCCTATCCCATCGTCGCCGTAAGACCTATCTGTGTCAGTGCGACGTAAAGCAAATAGCAAAAAGAAACCTCCTTCTCAATGCCTAAGAACCGCTAGTTCGTCTTATGTTTCGTTTCTTCAGACTTTGAGTTTTCACTGTGAAGGACACGGATATGCCGTGTACTCGTGTGAGACAACCTTATCAGCACATAACAGAGTTTGAAAGGGGCCTCATTGTGGTCCTCCACTAGGCCGGCTGGTCGAATCGTGTAATATCCAGATTTGTGGGGCATTTAGATGTGACAGTGGCCCCATATTGGGCGCCGTGGGAACGTGAGGGCAGGCATACTCGTCGTCAAGTTTCCGGTCGACCACGTCTGACCACCACAAGGGAGGATCGCCGTATTGTACATCAATCACATCGTAACCCCTTCACATCTGCGCCTGAAATCCGAGAACAAGTAATCGACACCCTGCAACATTCTGTGTCATCCCGCACCATTGGTCGGAGACTAGCAAAAGCTAGGGAATTACCATCCCATGTGTCGGCTGCCGTTAACAGCACAACGCAAAATGCTCCGTTTGGAGTGGTGCCGTGACCGAAAAGCATGAAATGCTAATGAAATCTTTGTTGTTGACAGGTGCTTATGTTGCAACTTCACGGGGGCCGTAAAGTGTAGCTGTTGCTGCAGATCCTCCAGGGTGAGTGGAACGCAGTTGCAGTTTGTTCTTGACAGCTGCTTGTGTTTCAACATCAGGGGAGCCATAAATTTGAGCTGTTGCTGCAGATCCTCCAGGGTTAGTGGAACGCAGTTGCAGTTTGTTGTTGACAGCTGCTTGTGTTTCAACATCAGAGGAGCCGTGAAGTTGTTGTTGTTGGGCCTAGCTGTTCTTAGGTTTTCCTCTTCTTCGTTCCCCTGTACCTGAAAGTAAAGAGCCCCGTTTGGCTGTATACCTGTCATCCTGTTCGTTCATATTCTCGCACCATATCACCCACCCATCCACAATGAACGTTATCCTTCAGGCGTAACGTCTTTCTGATGCGCTGATTTTGGATAAGAACTTTCCTCGAAAATTCTGGTCTCATCCCCAGCATCTTCATCTCCCGGTATTTGGACGACACTTGTGGTGTTCATAGACATCTCCGGGACGTGACGGTGCTTTCCGTTTCTGTATCCGTCGTTTCCGATGTGGATTTCTTTACGTCTGTTATTACATTTCAGTTCCGTGCAGAATCTCGGTCATTAAGTGTTCCATGACAAACTGTCAAGGATAGCTATAATCTTGGATGAGGAGGAGGAAGAAGCGAAGAAAAAGTGGGTCCAATGAAGATGTTCAAGGAGAATTGTAGGAAATTTATGTTGACGAAACCTAATGAGTAGAAATTCATTAGGTGTGCTGTTGAAGATGGAACGTTCAGTTGCAAAGGAGGGCAAATTCTGGAGACCTGCAATTGTACCGAAGTGAAGAATGGCAGTAGAGAAGGTCGTTGGAGATCTCTGGTAATGAGTGTGAAGGCCTCTGGCAGCACTGTTATCAACTTGAGTACGTCGAAACGAGGAGTGATAATTCACGCCAGTACTGAGAACGTGTAAGTAGAGTTTTGTGACATTGGCTGCAACGATGCCGAAGCGAATTGACCCTTACTGGGAGGGCTAAAGGATAGACCTTTCCGATGCTAAATATAGCTATTCTGCAATCCAAGGAGTGTGAAAGGAGCGTGATATCAAGGAACGCGATCAGTACTGTATTGAATAAGAAAGGCAAATGCCAACTGGACTTAATTCCTTTGTAAATCCACGACCAGCCACCACCAGCCGCACACCAGAAGTGGTGACGATAGTGAAGACCCTTATTTCAGGTGGTAACTCTTCCCCCAAAAGTACTACCGGACGTATGTTGGTGATGTCTGTTTTAACAGTTAACACCATAATCAACAAGGACCTGCAATTACAAAAGCTACATAAACGCAGAGTTCTCAATGTGTTGTCTCGTCACATTTTGGAACGTCGCAATAACGCAAGAAAGCTATATGTGGGCTATCTGGCAAGGGAGAGATGGAAAAATGTGGTGACATTAGACGGAGCAGTGTGCCTTAGCAATTGTAGAAACCCAGCTCGATTTACTGTCGCTCCAGAGAACAAAAAGTCAAACATTGTATAAAGATTGCCAGGAAAGTTTTTCAAGGTGTTTCATGAGCATCGCTCGATATTGCTACAGTGGCAAGTTAACCATTCGCCGTGTCACTAATAATGTGAAGATGAACTCTACATGCTATCAGAAAGAGGTTTTAACACTAATTTACAACACAGATATCCCAGCACTGAATGAGAGAACGAAAAATCAGGTATGGATACATCAAGATAAAGCATCGAGTCATACCTCATGGTCGACTCGTCTTTTGTTAGAGAGAATGGTAAGGCGAACTGGAATCCATGCAATTCTTTTTACTGACATTCCGGTGAAGGCATCCGATTGGTCATCCATGGACTTCTGTGCAGTTGAACTCCTAAAAGAGGCCTTAGGAAATAGGCGTCCACGCCCTCCCAATGTCCCTGGAAAGCCTGCCAGGAGGAGTGGGATAAGGTAGACATGCTAGCTATGCGAAAAAGTCTGTCGCAATGGAAATTACGTTGTCGGGCTATAGCCAGAAATGCTGGTTTTCCAATTGAGCATGATAGTAGGTGGAGATATGTCTTTTCATGAGCTAATTACCCTTCAAACATCATCCCCAGGGATCCCGAACGACCTTCTGTATACCTATGCTAGACGTATTTAAATTACGTTACAAAAAAGTAGGTACGTCACTGAAATCAACAACATTCATGTTCCTGAAAAATTTTTATTCACGTGAACGTACACACATCCAATATTGTTTAAAAGTACAAACGTAAAATTTACGAGAATAATTAAAAAATTGAAACAACAAGGAAAAATGACATTGAAAAAGAACAGAGAGAAATCAGACCCTGGCAACAGGAAAATACGTTTTGTCAGCACGGATCATGGAGAAGCATTTGAATGACAAAGCTAATGCCGTCATCAGAAGTGTTGGAACTTCGTTTAAAGGCGACGATAATTTATTTTGTAGGATGATGCCATCAGGTCCAGGAGATGTTTAGTCAGAGCAGGCTTCACCACTATCATGTAGTGCTTTCTTTCAAGCTTCAGTGACATCTCTCATCGTATAACACAGTAGAATTTTGTCTCCGGTTCAGCCGGTGTCCGGACATTTGCGGTCGCCACAAAATCCCGGACATTTATGGTCAATGAGATATGCTTGTGCACACCCCCAGAAATTACCCAACAGCCACAGGACACTTACGGTCACTGCAGCAGGGGGTGAACCTCATTAGCTTAACCTCAGGCTATCCTCGCTAACCTGCCTGCACTCCTGCTCGCTCCTTCTAGATCAACATTCTTCTCTCGCGCGCATTATTTAGAGACTTATACCTTCAGCCATTCTGTACCTGGTGTAAGAACTGTATTTACTGTTGTGTGCTGTAATGGAATTGACATAAGGCAAATAGTTCGAAACATTACAATGGTTAAATGTACAGAAGGTATAGAGAAAGTTAACATGGAATCATCACCTGGATGTGTCTGAAGAAGAAGAACAAGTCAGGTCATGTTTCTGGAAACACGGAATAGATTATATGACGGATTTTTGAGTAACAATATCTTCAAATTAACACATGGTTGAAACACGTTTAAAAAAGGCTCTTTTAGCGTTCCACCCGCGATAAAAATATTAGAATAATTACAAATTCAAAACCTATCGTAAAATTAAACTGAAATGAAAATAGGAAAATGATGACGTCATTGATTTTCTGTAGACCTATTGGTTATTTAATGAACAACCTCCAAACTCGGGTACATATAATAATTTTGGTCGACAGTAAAATATGTCCGCCTCTGTGGTGTAGTGGTTAGGTGCCACTCCCGGAGGCCCGGGTTCAATTCCTGGCTCTGCCACGAAATTTGAGAAGTGCTGCGAGGGCTGGAACGGGGTCCACTCAGCCTTGGGAGGTCAACTGAGTAGAGGTGGGTTCGATTCCCATCTCAGCCATCTTCGAAGTGGTTTTCAACTTCTCCTCAGGCAAATGCCGGGATGGAACCTAACTTTAAGGCCATGGCCGCTTCCTTCCCTCTCTCTTGTATTTCCCTTCCAATCTTCCTATCCATAAGGCCCCTCTTCATCACAGCAGGCGAGGTCGCCTGGGCGAGTTACTGGTCTCCTCCCCAGTTGTATACCCCGACCCAAAGTCTCGTGCTCCAGGACACTGCCCTTAAGGTGGTAGAGGTCTCGCTGAGTACGAGGGAAAAACCAATCCTGGACGGTAAACAGATAAAGAAAGAAAGAAAGAAGTAAATTATATGTATTAAAATGCTGATTCCTATCACACCTTATCCAGAATGTTGATCTACATGGTGGGAGCAGGAGCCCAGGCAAGTTATTGGGGATATCCCGAGATTTAAGCTAATGAGGCCCACGCCACCACATATCTCCTCTGACTGCTGGGGAATTTCTGCGAGCGGGTGCAAATGTCCGGCAACCGTTCAGCCAGCCTACACTTATCCTGTGACTTACATCCTCGTCACTTACACCCAGCTTTGCCATCAGCGACTCAAGCTATTTTCAACGGCGTGCCAAATGCATTGTTTTTCGTTTGCTATTTGCTTTACGTCGCACCGACACAGATATGTCTTAAGGCGACAATGGGATGGGGAAGGCCCAGGAATGGGAAGGAAACGGCTGTGGCCTTAATTAAGGTATATTTGCCTGGTGTGAAAATGGGAAACCACGGAAAACCATCTTCAGAGCTACCGACAGTGGGGTTCGAACCCAATATCACCCGATTACTGGATACTGGCCGCACTTAAGCGACTGGTTTTCTATACCGTGATGTAATTTCACGCAGTGTGTACTACCAGCTTGTGGGAATAGTCACGTTAATTTCTTGAAATGAACAATCCATTTCTCTTTTGTATGACTGACCCGATATACAATCAATCCTCTTAAGTTCCTTTCCTACTGACGCCACTTTTCCGTCAGAAATTAGGAAATTTCAAAAGTTTCAAGCGTCTGGCTCTATGGATAAATTGTTAGCGTGCTGGCCTTTTGTTACAGGGTTCGATTCCCGGCAGGGTGAGCGATTTTCACCATCATTGGTTAATTTCGCTGGCACGGGGGCTGGGTGTATGTCATCTTCATTATCTTTTCGGCCTCATCACAACGCACAGGTCTCCTAAGAGCGTCAAATCAAAAGACCTGCATCTGACAAGCCGAACTTGTCCTCGGACACACCCGACACTAAAAGCCATAAGCCATTTCATTTCATCAGTTTCAAGCCTCGAGATTGCAGGTAGTAGTTTATATGGAGAGTTCTGCGGCCTCCACCTCCACCGGCCCTCCGCAGAGGCATCCTCCACCGCCTTCTCCTCACGCTGGCTAAGAGCGCGACACTAACCTCACATTCGCCATCTTGGAGGGGCTTAACCTAACTTTCTATGAGTAAGAGAGCCATCCTAACCTCATGGAAGGGCCTAACCTCAGTTTTTCAGCTGGATGCCCTTCCCGACACCTAAGAGCGCGACCCTAACCTCACATCCGCCATCTTGGAGAGGCTTAACCTAACTTTTTATGCGTAAAAGAGCTAGCTTAACATCATGGAAGGGTCTAACCCCAGTTTTACGGCTGGATGCCCTTCCGGACGCCAATCGCACAAGATGGCGGCTATGCATGGCTCCTTATGAGATACCGCCTAACCTCACATCCGCTATCTTAGAGGGGTTTAACCTAATTTTTAACGCACAAGACAGCAAGCCTAACCTCATGGAAGGGCCTAACCTCAGTTTTACGGCCGAATGCTCTTCCTGACGCTAATTGCACAAGATGGCGGCTATACATGACTCCCTATGAGACGCCTTAAGGATGTTTGCGCAATAACTTTTGATACGCAAGACAGCAAACCTAACCATATAGAACGCCGTACCTTAGTTTTACGGATGGATGCCCTTCCCGACGCTGATTGCAAGAGATGGCAGTTATACATGACTCCTTATGAGACTCCTTAAGGGTGCTTGCGCAAGAACTTTTGACACGTAAGATAGCAAGTCTAACCTTATAGAAGGGCCAAACCTCAGTTTTACGGCTGGATGCCCTTCAGACGCCAATTACGCACGATGGCGGTTATACATGACTCCTTATGAGACGCCTTAAGGGTGCTTGCGCAAGATGGTGGCTGCAAGATGGCTGCCATACATAGGCTCTTATGGAACCCCTTGGGATGCTTGCGCACAATGGCGGCTACAAGATGGCGGCTATACATGACTCCTTATGAGACGCCTTATGTGTGCTTGCGCAAGATGGCGGCTGCTCTTATGAGACGGCTTAAGGGTGCTTGCACAAGATGACTGCTCCTCTTATAAAACGCCCTAAGGATGCTTGGGCAAAATGGCGGACACAAGATGGCGGCTATACACGGCTCCTTATGAGACACCTTAAGGGTGCTTGCTCAAGATGGCTGCTGCTCTTATCAAGAAAGCTTAGAGGTTAACGTGCCGTGCTGGTTCGATTCATTAAATTTGGGACTTAAATGCAAAATGTTAAATATCTCGAAAACGGTGTGTCGTAGAGCAAAACGGACAAAATTGTTCTGCCCAGAGCCTAGGTTCGCAGTATAAGGAACATGAGAGCATAAGAAAAAAGTTGTCTAATGATGAGATCAGCGGTTCGGTTTCTACACAAGCTCTTTGGCATTTAGTCAGTTTCAGCTTGTATTGAAGCAAGTTTTCGTAACTTGATTAGGTCTTGCTATGGCAGAGATTATAACATGCTGTGCTGGTTCGATTAATTAAATTTGGGGCTTAAATGCAAAATGTTAAATATCTCGAAAACGGTGTGTCCTAGGGCAAAACAGACAAAATTGTTCTGCCTAATACCGAAGTTCCCAGTATCAGGAATATGATAGCATAAGGAAAAAGTAGTCTAAAGATGAGATCAACGGTTCGGTTCCTACTTAGGCCCTTTGGCATTGACAGCTATCTAATTCTACAAGATGGCGGCTATACATAGCTTCTTAGAAGACTGCTTAAGGGGGCTTGCACAAGATGACTTCTATACACAGCTCCTTATGAGACGGCCTAGGGGTGCTCGCAAAAGATGGCGGTGGCTCTTATGAAGAAACCTAGCTTAGAGGCAAGATGGCGGCTGCTGTTATGCATGCAGTAGAGGGCAATTTGAAATTTCAATCCTCTTCAAATATACGTTCTTTTGGACAGCGGCCATATTTAATCAACAGAGCACCGTGCTGCCATCTTTAGCTACTACCTTTCAGATGTGGTGGTGGCAATGTCCACGTGACAGCTGTAATCCGCCATCTTTAATCAACAGAGCACCGTGCTGCCATCTTTAGCTACTACCTTTGAAATGTGGTGGCTGCAATATGAAAAAATTCTACGTGGTTTTGATAGCTGTCGATCACCACCATCTTTAAACAACAATGCATCGTGCTGCTATCTTTACGACACTAAACCTCATACTTATACATGTGGTGGTGGGTAATTTAAATTCCATGTGCTTTTTTGACAGCTCCCATCATTAATCAACAGAGCATAGTGCTGATATCCTTACAGCACTAAACCTCTTACCTTTGAAATGTGGTGGCTGGTAATTAAAAAATTCTACGTGCTTTTTGACAGCTGTCATCTTTAAACAATGGCGGCAATACATAGGCTGTTAAGTCCTCATCCTTCTCCTCCTCCGCCTCCTATGTCAAGGCATAGCTTTATCGAACCATTTTAAACCTGCATCGCGAAGGCAAGAGTGTGCAGCGATAACATCATTGTGCATGTTTAGACGTGCAGATCACAAAAGAAACATAACAACACTAGAATTAAACATTGTACTCGATGTCGTTAACTTCAACATGTGATTAGAACATTGTTTGACGTGTTCAGAACACTACATAAGTGATCAAGACTAGAACCGAACACTGTACTCGATACAATATGTGTTTAGAACATGTCAGGGGATACCTTTGTTCTAAGAAGATCAGATCACAAAAGAAGGGATTAAGACTAGAATCGAACACTGTACTCGATGTCGTTAGCTTCAACGTGTGATTAGAACATCTATTGATGTGTTCAGATCACTAAATAAGTGATCAAGTCTAGAATAGAACACTGTACTCGATACAACATGTGTTCATAACATGTCAGGGGATACCTTTATTCTAAGAAGATGCATTCGAACAAAGAAAAAAATAATAAGAATTCTGTACAGCTTATGCAAGATAGCGGCTGTTATAACGTCCTCCTCCTCTTCCCGCTCGGTTAAGGCATAGCTTTATCGCACATACAACGCGATCTTATGCATAAGGCAGTGCACATACTGCGTAGCCACTCGCTCGGTAAACGATAATACGAATATAACAAAAGTACAACTTCAAATGATGTTCAAGGTGTTTAAAAATCTTGCGAACATAGCAGCAGAAAGAGTAGCAAGGTTTAAAAGCGTGTACATATCACCAATCAATGATGCATGCATCAACTATCGTACTAAACTTCTTCTACTAGAGCGTGCTGACGCAGCATACAACGTGACCGTAACGTCACGACCACGTGCACTTGTTGGTAAACAATGCCACGTGCTTTCTTGACAGCTATCATCTTGACGGACCCTAACCTCACTTTTAAGGACAATAGAGCATTGCTAACCTCACTGCTGCCATCCTTACGGCGCTAAACATCAAGGCTGTCACCTTATGCATGTTGTAGCGCGGAATTTAAAATCCAATTACAGAACATCGCTAACCTCACTGCTGCCATCTTCAAAAGTTCAGTGTTCTAAACACTTAATACAATCAAGCAGATACTGATTTCTGTTAGGAAAACGCAGCTCATCGCACCACTAATAGGTCGGGGATTTTATTAGGTAATTCTGATAAGGCGTGACCCTTGGGTTCCATTTCCTGTTATGTGTGGTATAAATGTCTCCGGTTCTGAACACAAAACCCTTTACCAATAGAGATTAATTTGCTACACTTAACAAAGTAGAATCGTTCTTGCTGGTGACAATCGATGAGGGTGTTGCTGCTATTAAAAATGTACCAAATACAGCTGCTTCCGGGAGGAGGAGGGCGTGGTGAGGTGGTCGAGGAGCCCTTTGGCCCTTTAGCCCTTTAGCCCAAGCAGATAAAGTCACGGGTTCGCCCGCCTCCACTCCCACCGGCCCTCTGCAGAGGCCTCCTCGACCACCTCCTCCACAGGCCCTCAGCAGAGGCCTCCTCCTCTCACGGGAAAAATGAATTTTGGCGCGGGATTTGAATTTGTAAATGAAGCCACGTGCTCTTTGGCAGCTTTCAACAACAACGCATCGCTAACCTCAGTGCTGCTATCTTGATGGGCCTAAAGCTCAGTGCTGCCAACTAAACCTCACTAGCGCGAGATTTTTGAACTGGTAAACAAAGCCACGTGCTTTTTTGACAGCTGTCATCCGCCATCTTTAATCAACAGAGCACCGTGCTGCCCTCTTTAGCTACATACCTTTGAAATACGGTGGTGGGTAATTTAAATTCCATGCGCTTTTTTGACAGCTGTCATCCACCATCTTGCATCGCTAACCTTAGTGCTGCCCTCTTTATGGCACTGTGGGTAATTTAAAATGCACGTGCTTTTTAGACAGCTGTCATCCACCATCTTACATCGCAAACCTCAGTGCTGCACTCTTTAGCTACTACCTTTGAAATTTGGTGGCGGCAATTTGCACGTGCTCGTGTTTGGAAACAAACCCATGTGCTTTTTTGACAGCTGTCGTCCGCCATCCTTAATCAACAGAGCACCGTGCTGCTATCTTTACGGCTACTACCCTAAGCCCGTAGAAGTGGGCAATTTGAAAAATTCTATCCGCTTTATTGACAAGCTGGCATCTTTAATCAACAGAGCACCATCTTTAGCTGCATACCTTTGAAATGTGGGGGTGGGTAATTTAAATTCCATGTGTTTTTTTGACAGCTGCCATCTTTAATCAAGAGAGCCCCGTGCTACTATCTTTAGCTACATACCTTTGAAATGTGGTGCTGGGTAATATAAATTCTATGTGCTTTTTTGACATCTGTCATCTTGAATCAACAGAGCACCGTGCTGCTATCTTTAGCTGCATACCTTTGAAATGTGGGGGTGGGTAATTTGAATTCCATGTGTTTTTTTGACAGCTGCCATCTTTAATCAAGAGAGCCCTGTGCTGCTATCTTCAGCTACATACCTTTGAAATGTGGAGCTGGGTAATATAAATTCTATGTGCGTTTTTGACATCTGTCATCTTGAATCAACAGAGCACCGTGCTGCTATCTTTAGCTACATACCTTTGAAATGTGGTGGCGGCAATTTCCACGTGATAGCTGTTATCTGCCATCTTTAATTAACAGAGCATCGTGCTGCTAACTTTATCGTAGTAGGAGGCAATTAAAAAAATCCGTCAGCTGTCATCCGCCATCTTGCATCGCTTACCTTTGTGTTTCACTCTTATCCACCCAACAGAGCATCGTGCTGCCATCTTTATCGTAGTAGCGGACAATTTTAAAAAATACCGTCACCTGTCATCTTTAGTAACTTAGCAAAAATCCCGGTTATGTTACGTCAGGAAGGGCAACCGGTCGAATCCCGGTCCTTTGGCGTCAGGAATGGCAACCGGCTCTAAAGCAATTGGTTTTTTGACAGCTGTCATCTTTAATCAACAGAGCACCGTACTGCTATCTTTAGCTACATACCTTTGAAATGTGGTGGCGGCAATTTTCACGTGAAAGGTGTTATCCGCCATCTTTAATTAACAGAGCATCGTGCTGCTATCTTTATCGTAGTAGCAAGCAACTTAAAAAATCCGTCAGTTGTCATCCGCCATCTTGCATCGCTTACCTTTGTGCTGCACTCTTTAGCTACTACCTCTGAAATATGGTGGCGGCAATTTCTACGTGCTCTTGTTTTGTAAACAAACCTACGTGCTTTTTGACAGCAGCCATCTTTAATCAAGAGAGCACCGTGCTGCTACCTTTACGGCTACTACCTCAAGAAATTCTAAACAGCTTACGCAAGATAGCAGCTGTTATAACCTCCTTTTCCTCCACCTGCTTTGTCAAGGTATAGCTTTATCGAACATACAACGCGATCTTATGCATAAGTGCGCATATTGCGTAGCTGCAGCGATGCATGTTTAGACTTGAACACATACTGCTGTTCAAAACATATTACAACTAGAATCCCATACTATAGTTCGATGTTGTTGAACACCACATTGCAAGACTAGAATCAAACACTGTTTAAAAACAAATCCTTCCCAACATACTTACTAAGCTGCTCTTCTAAGACGATAACATACTTACGAATCTGCTGAACACCTACTTTCTTGACATACTTACTCTACTTTATCTTCGAGAGAAAGGAGCGGGAGGAGGAGAAGGTAATACCTAATCTAAAATAAAAGAATATGCCAAATCCATTATTTATTTACATCTTATATGTACAAGTTTTATCTTGAATCATTTTACCGTAATGATGTTTGCGTACTTCTCCCTTCTGGACGCAATTCTTGTATGTACATGCTTTATCTTTTGTATGTACAATTTTAAACTTAAATCATTCGCTGTGCTACGCTCTCAGCGTACCTCTCCCTTCTTAGTATCTTTATACAATATACAGTATAGAGTAAATTGTGATGTAAGACAGCTTGGCGTATATATTACAATGTAAACACCTCTAGTATAATATTTTTACACACGCACACACATCAGCTTTATATGAAGTAGTACCTATCAATACTACTATGCCCCCAGGCTAGAGTGTTGGTAGAATTTGGAATGACAAACCGTTTGCAATCATCATTATTAAGGGCTACCTTACTAATTAAATGAGTGTACAACTGATGCTTCTAGCTTGTAATAACAGCTATTTGCTTATGTAAAATAGGTGGATTACTATTAATACAATTTTTATAATTTTCTAAACTTAGCTGATTCTGAACTACATTCTTTTTAATTCCTTACAATCTTTTATTTGTAGTTGTTTTAAGAGCATTATGCAATATGATTTGGATTTAGTACCTAGAAATGAATCGAACCAGCACGCCACGTTAGCCTCTAAGCTAGCTTTCTTGATAAGAGCAGCAGCCATCTTGCGCAAGTACCCTTAAGTTGTCTCATATGAAGCCGTGTATAGCCGCCATCTTGTGACCGCCATTTTGCTCAAGCATCATTAGGGCGTGTTATAAGAGCAGCAGCCACCTTGTGCAAGCACCCTTAAGCCGTCTCATAAGAGCAGTCGCCATCTTGAGCAATCACCCTTAAGGCGTCTCATAAGGAGTCATGTATAACCGCAATCTTGTTCAATTGGCGTCAAGAAGGGCATCCAGCCGTTAAAACTGAGGTTAGGCCCTTCTATAAGGTTAGGCTTGCTGTCTTGCGTGTCAAAAGTTCTTGCGCAAGCACCCTTAAGGCGTCTCATAAGGAGTTATGGATAGACGCCATCTTGTGCAATTGGCGTCGGGAAGGGCATTCGGCCGTAAAACTGAGGTTAGGCCCTTCCATGAGGATAGGCATGCTGTCTTGTGCGTTAAAAGTAGGTTAAGCCCCTCTATGATAGCGGATGTGAGGTTAGGCGGTGTCTCATAAGGAGCCATGTATAGCCGCCATCTTGTGCAATTGGCGTCGGGACGGGCACCCAGCCTTAAAACTGAGTTTAGGCCCTTCCGTGAGGTTAGGCTTGCTGTCTTGTGCGTCAAAAGTTAGTCTAAGCCCCTCCAAGATAGCAGATATAAGGTTAAGCTCACTCTCTTAGGCGTCAGGAAGGATATCCGGCCGTAAAACTGAGGTTAGGCCCTTCCATGAGGTTAGGCTAGCTCTCATACGCATAAAAAGTTAGGTAAAGCCCCTCCAAGATGGCGGATGTGAGGTTGGGGTCGCGCTCTTAGGCGTCAGGAAAGGCTTCCAGCTGTAAAACTGAGGTTAGGCCCTTCCATGAGGTTAGGCTAGCTGTCTGACGCATAAAAAGTTAGGTTAAGCCCCTCCAAGATGGCGGATGTGAGGTTAGGGTCGCGCTCTTAGCCAGCGTGAAGAGGAGGCCTCTGCCGAGAGCGTATGGAGGAGGTGGTGTAGGAGGCCCCTGCGGAGAGCGTGAGGAGGAGGTGGTGGAGGAGGCCTCTGTGGAGGGCCGGTGGAGGTGGAGGCAGCAGAACTCTCCATATATACTACTGCAGTTGTTCAGAAAATCTTGCAATAAGTCATCGGTATAGGCCAAAATGCTTACTGTCATATATTTCGACCAAACCCAATCCTTCCTTGTAATGTTTAACGTTAAATAGATTATAGCCCTACTGCAGGAGCGCGTAAATACGTCATGCAATCATACATTTCTACAGCGCGGTAAGGTAAGCTTCAATTTCCTATACAGATAACCATAGACACAAAGATCGTTGTTGTGATGGATTAAATATGCGGCTGAAAAGCGTGACCAATATAAGGAAAGTAAAGGATAGGTAGAACATTGGGAGATACGAGGTTTTGTTGTAACAGCGACGATATGGTTCAACAACGAATTTATTTGGCAGTATGTTACTTGAAAGAATAGAAAACTATAGAAAATGCACTCGGTGATTCTTTCGTCAATATCCTGACTGGCATTCCTACAAAATTTTACGTTTCGGAGTTACTGGAAAAGTCGCTTACAGCAGGTTCAGAACAAACAATCAAGACAAACATTCTTGTTTTAATGTTATTTATTTGTTATAATATTTATAAATATGGTATAAAAGACGTGGTACGACATCAGTTTCTTGCTCGACCTCCAATGCAGAGAGCAACTGAAACATAAAGGAGAATCATGTCTGTTTGATAAAGATAGACCAGTAACACAAATATTTGAATACAGGAGATAATACAATAAATATCCAAGAAACGAATACGCATACCCGCTATATTAATGTTTATTGCGTGGAGAGGATCATGACCTGCAGCCTCAACTCAAATGAAATGAAATGAAATGGCATATGAATTTTAGTGCCGGGAGGTGTCTGAGGACTTCGGCTCGCCAGGTGCAGGTCTTTTCATTTGACACCCATAGGTGCCCTGCGTGTCGTGAACAGGCTGATATGGTGATGAAAAAGACACATAAACTCAGCCCCCGTGTAAGCGAAATTAACCAATGGTGGCTTAAGTCGCTGACCCTGACGGGAATCGAACCCGAGAACAAAAGGCCAGCACGCTAACCATTTAGACCCGGAGCCGGATAATATTTATACAGAAGAGGCGGTAAAATGGTACTGCAGAAGATCTGGAGAAATTGCTGAATAGAGTCTTTGGTAAGGAGTAGAAGATGGAAATAACAAAACAAAAGTAATGGAGTGAGAAGACTCCACTAGGGGACCTCGAAGTACAAGAAAGGATGTTCCTGAGAAAGACGGTAGGACCGAGGATCCTATCGGATGGAAGGCAATGGTGCAAACGAAATCGTGAACTCTACCAACACCAAGAAACCCTCACAGATGCCATCAGAAGAAAAAATTCTGGCTTTCTACGGACACTTGTATAGAATGGAATCCCACAGACCGTCTTATAAGTAGTCACCAAGGGTAAAGCCACTAGATCCCTGTGGATCCAGCAGCTAGAAAAGGATCTGACAGAACTTAATATTAATCATACCATCATAATTAACAGAAGCAAGTACCGTGAAATTATAAAAACCAGGCCCATCCTAACATCCCTTAAAGAAGCAAACCACACTGAGACGAGGAAATGGTCTGAGGTACTTAAAAAGGAATTCGGCAAGAAAATGAAGGAACAGTGGGCCAGCAGAGAAGGTCAAGGTACCGGGAGGAAAGCACCAGCCAAACCTACCATTAAGAACACCAGAAGTGGCAACAATCGCAAACAACAACACAGCCAAAGCACAAGCACTGTGATTCTCAGGAGGCCCAAACGAACTCAGACCATACATCATACATCATCATTACACATCGTGTCCGGCTCCATGGCTAAATCGTTTGCGTGCTGGCCTTTGGCCACATGGGGCCCGGGTTCGATTCCGGGCAGTGTTGGAAACTTGAACCGTCATTGGATAATTTCCCTGGCACGGGGGCTGGGGGTAGGTGTTGTCTTCATTATCATTTCATCCTCATCACGACCTGCAGGTCGCCTACGGGCGTCATATCAAAAGACCTGCACCTGGCAAGGCGAACCCGTACTGGGATATCCCGGCACTAAAAGCCATACGCCATTTCATTTTCATTATAGACCATTATGCTTTTCAGCGTTCAGTCTGCAAGCCTGTGTGAATTTGTTAAACGTCGCCACAATCCTCTGTTTGAAACTAATGATGTGGCCTCATTTAGTTCTATACCTCTTATCTTCAAATCGTTAGAAACTGAATCTGATCATCGATGTCTCGGTCTCCCTCTACTTCTCTAACCCTCCACAACAGAGTCCATTATTCTCCTAGGTAACCTATCCTCTTCCATTCGCCTCACATGACTCCACCAATGAAGCCGGTTTATGTGTATAGCTTATTTCATCAAGTTCATTCCTAACTTAGGCTTTATCTCCTTATTCCGAGTATCCTTCTGCCATTTTCCCACCTGTTTGTACCACCAATTTTTCTCACTACTTTGATGTCTCTTACTTCTAGCTCTTGAATAAGATATCATGAGTCCACCCAGCTTTCGCTCCCGTAAACCAAAGTTGGTCTGAAAACAGGCCGATGTAAAGATAGTTTCGTCCGGGAGCTGACTTCCTTCTTACAGAATACTGTTGATCGCAACTGCGAGCTCACTGCATTAGCTTTACTACAGCTTGATTAAATCTCACTTACTATATTAGCAGCCTGGGAATGATCTACCCGTTCTAGTTTTGTATCGTCCTACTCGCTGGCTGAATGGTCAGCGTACTGGCCTTCGGTTCAGTGGGTCCCGGGTTCGATTCCCGGCCGGGTCGGAGATATTAACCTCCATTGGTTAATACCAATGGCTCGAGGACTGGGTGTTTGTGCTGTCTCCATCATCCCTGCAACTCACACACCACACACAACATTACCCTCCACCACAATAACACGCAGTTATCTACACATGGCAGATGCCGCCCACCCTCATCGGAGGGTCTGCCTTACAAGGGCTGCACTCGGCTAGAAATACATACATACATACATACATTATCATTATAGACTGTTATGCCTTTGAGCGTTCAGTCTGCAAGCCTCTGAGAATTTACTAAACGTCGCCACAATCCTCGATTTGCAACTAGTGTTGTGGCCTCATTTTGTTCTATACTTCTTATCTTTAAATCGTTAGAAACCGAGTCTAACCAACGTCGTCTTGGTCTCCCTCTACTTCTCTTACCCTCCATAACAGAGTCCACACGAAATTATTATTAGTTTTGTATCAGCAATATGACAGTCAGTGCTCTTGTATTTCCTACCCACAGACATCAATTTAACCTTCGAAAGGCTAATTTTCATACCATACGCATTGCACCTATTTTCAAGTTCCAAGATATTAGACTGCAGGCTTTCGGCACAATCTGCCGTTAAGACCAAGTCGTCAGCATAGGCCAGCCTGCTTACATTTCCACCCAACTGAATCCCTCCCTGCACTTTGTACCTTCCTCTCCTAATCCATGTAAACTAAGAACAACAAAGTTGAAAGTTTACAGACTGTAAGTACCTTGAACCAAGAACTCATTCTACCATCAATATCTCACTGTAACCCAATCGACAACATAAATGCCTTTGATTGGTTTTAATATAATCTACCCTTAATCCCATAGTCCCCCAGTATGGCGAACACCTTTCCCTCGGTAACTTGTCATATGCTTTCTTTAGATCTACGAACATAAAAATATAATAATAATAATAATAATAATAATAATAATAATAATAATAATAATAATAATAATAATAATAATAATAATCGTATGGCCTCAGCTACCACGTTGAGGCATCCTTAAGTGAGCCCACCTAGGTTGTTTGAGTGGTAATTTCGACATTTCGATTTACTTCACGAGATGGCTAAAAAACCGTCCTGTTTAGTGATTTATTGGTATTTCTAAAAAAATTTGTCAGGTAAACAGGTTATTAAAGCCAGCAATTTAGGCTACATTTCTAACAGGAATTAACGCGTATATTGGTAAACTGCGACAGAGGACGACATGGAGTGCAGAATTACCTTTCTGTTCCGCCCTTAAAAACCCAAATACCCAATCCGATGCTGAACCCACTATTTTGTGTTTTGGAGACCGAAACTCTACTCCTAAACGGCAGAGGGAGCTCTCTTCAAAAATTAATCTCCTTTGTCCCTCAGACTTACCGTCCAATGGTGAAGTTTCCACCGTCACATTGAGCACCAGAAGTTCCTGGATGGCCGTCACGATACAAGGTACGATACTCAGGATCTGGGCCTCCACTGCAGCCTGCAGCACGAGCAGTGTTAGGACGATGGTTACTAGACTGGCCATGGTGAGCGCTGTGATGTGCTGTGATCGTGTTACAGTGGAATATATAGTGTACCTGTACAGCGGGGGGCTGTTGTGATAGAAGTTCCCGAGAAATGCACGCGCTGCACACGGAAGTAAATAGTGGGTAGATCCCCAACTTGAGGCCTTGTCAAGCTGATAACAGCGTCCATTTATTCGAGCCTCCTTAATAATAATAATAATAATAATAATAATAATAATAATAATAATTGTTATAATAATAATAATGCAGCTTCGCGCTATTCTTAGTCTACTAGTTATTTCAGCAGAGCGTCTGCATTCCAGAATTGAGGACATATGAAAGAGCTGTGATTTTAATTGAACACAAAGATAAACGGCGAAGTGCCTCCGTGGCTCAGGTGGCAGCGCGCAGTCCCCTCACCGCTGGGTTCCGTGGTTCAAATCCCGGTCATTCCATGTGAGATTTGCGCTGGACAAAGGGACAGGTTTTTCTCCGGATACTCCGGTTTCCCTGTCATATTGCATTCCAGCAACACTCTCCAATATCATTTCATTTCATCTGTCAGTCATTGCCCCAGAGGAGTGCGACATGCTTGGCATCCGGCACAGTTCCTATCCTCGTCAGTAGTATAATTGGACAGTTCTGGCGCCACCGCCACCTCCGGCTCCCAGTGGCCGCCTCCACCTCAGCCAGTGGCCTCTTCCAGTACTGCCAACTTAACCTAACTAGCGCGACAGTACTGCCAACTTAACCTAACTAGCGCGAAATTTGAATTTGTAAACAAAGCCACGTGCTTTTTGACAGCTGTCATCGACAACAACGTATCGCTAACCTCAGTACTGCTATCTTGACGGGCCTAAACCTCAGTAGTGCCAACTTAACCTAACTAGCTCGAGATAAACAAAGCCACGTGCTTTTTGACAGCCACGTGCTTTTTGACAGATTTGTAAACAAAGCCACGTGCTTTTTGACAGACAACAACGCATCGCAAACCTCAGTACTGCTATCTTGATGGACCTAAACCTTAGTGGTACCAACTTAACCTCACTAGCGCGAGGTAAACAAAGCCACGTGCTTTTTGACAGCTACGTGCTGTTTTGACAGCTGTCATCCGCCATCTTTAAACCACAAAGCACTGTGCTGCCCTCTATATCGCAGTAGCTGCAAAATTCGTCACCTGTCATCGACAGTGCTGCCATCTTGACGGGTCTAAACCTTAGTGCTACCAACTTAACCTAACTAGCGCGAGGTAAACAAAGCCACGTGCAGCTGTCATCCGCCATCCTTGAGCACAGTGCTGCCCTCTTTAGCTACTTACCTTTGAAATGTGGTGGCGGATAATTTGAAAAATGCTTTTTTGACAGCAGCCATATTGCATCGCAAACCTCAGTGCTGCCCTCTTTAGCTAGATACCTGTGGTAGCAGATTCCACGTGACAGCAGCCATCTTTAATCAAGAGAGCACCGTGCTGCCCTCTATGTGGTGACGGCAAATTCCACGTGCTCTTGTTTGGAAACAAACCCACGTGCTTTTTTTGACAGCTACCATCCACCATCTTTAATCAACAGAGCACAGTGCTGTACTCTTTAGCTAGATACCTTTGAAATGTGGTGGCGGCAATTTGAAAAATTCTTTGGGAAACAAAGCCGCGTGCTTTTTTTTGACAGCTGTCATCCGCCATCTTTAATCAATAGAGCACTGTGCTGCGGGCAATTTCGTTAGCTGTCATCCGCCATCTTTAATCTAGAGAGAACAGTGCTGCACTCTATGTGGTGGCGGTAAATTCTATGTGCTTTACAAACCTATGTGCTTTTCTGACAGCTGTCATCCGCCATCTTTAATCCGGAGAGAACAGTGCTGCCCTCTATGTGGTGGTGGCAAATTCCACGTGCTCTTGTTTGAAAACATACTCACGTGCTTTTTTGACAGCTGTCATCCGCCATCTTTGAGAACAGTGCTGCCCGGTGACGGTAAATTCCACGTAGAAACAAAGCCATGTGCTTTTTTGACAGCTGTCATCCGCCATCTTTAATCCAGAGAGAACAGTGCTGCCCTCTATGTGGTGGCGGCAAATTGAAAAATTCCACGTGCTCTTGTTTGAAAACATACTCACGTGCTTTTTTGACAGCTGTCATCCGCCATCTTTAATCCAGAGAGAACAGTGCTGCCCTCTATGTGGTGACGGCAAATTCCACGTAGAAACAAAGCCATGTGGTTTTTTGTCAGCTGTCATCCGCCATCTTTAATCACCGTGCTGCCCTGTGACGGCAAATTCCACGTAGAAACAAAGCCATGTGCAGCTGTCATCCGCCATCTTTAATCACCGTGCTGCCCTGTGACGGCAAATTCCACGTAGAAACAAAGCCATGTGCAGCTGTCATCCGCCATCTTTAATCACCGTGCTGCCCGGTGACGGCAAATTCCACGTGGAAACAAAGCCATGTGCAGCTGTCATCCGCCATCTTTAATCACCGTGCTGCACGGTGACGGCAAATTCCACGTGGAAACAAAGCCATGTGCTTTTTTGACAGCTGTCATCCGCCATCTTTAACCACCGTGCTACACTCTATGTGGTGGCGACAAATTCTAAATGCTTTACAAACCCATGTGCTTTTCTGACAGAGCTGTCATCCACCATCTTTAATCACCGTGCTGCCCCGGTGACGGCAAATTCCACGTGCTCTTGTTTGGGAACAAAGCTTTTAATCCAGAGAGAACAGTGCTGCCCCGGTGGCGGTAAATTCCACGTGCTCTTGTTAGTTCGTGATTTAAAATCTAAGCTAGCTGTAAATCCCCGATTCTCGACAGATTCTTAATCCGAGTTGTCAGGAAGGGCAACCAAGAGCTTAGATACTGCTAGTTTTGCATCAGGGAGGGCGACTAGTCTTAAAAACAAATTCTTGCGATTTAAAATCTTAGTCAGGAAGGGCATCCGGCCGTAAAACAATAGTTCGTGATTTAAAATCTAAGAAGTGGATCTAGCTGTAAATTCCCGATTCTCGACAGATTCTTAATCCGAGTTGTCAGGAAGGGCAACCGGTCGTAAAACTATGAGGTTAGATACTGCTAGTTTTGCATCAGGAAGGACAACTCAACACATTCATGTGATTTAAACACATTTTTATCCCCAAGAGAATCGAACCCGAGACTACCGGGTGAGAGGCATGCATACTGTAGGCTATAGATTTGTCCTACAGTCCTCGAAGTATCGGCACAGTCATTCTGAGCGAGTTGTGTGGAATGCATGTGTTAGCTGAAATTGTATACGTATCTTCCGGCTCGACCTTGAACGAAGACACTGATAAGTGGCTTGTAACTCGCGAACGTCTTCTTATGTGAGTACCATTCAAGCTCTTAAAACACAGTACTAATTAAGGTTGTAAAATATTCTGAAATAGTCCACCTCTGTAGTGCAGTAGTTAGCTGCTACCCTCGGAGGTCCGAGTTCGATTCCTGGCTCTGCCACGGAATGTGTAGCATTTAGCCTATGTAAGTTCCTGACGTAAACTATCATGATTGTACGGAGAGGTTAAAACACACACAGTGCCTACTCCTATCGAAAGAACCTGCACGGTACCGGCATGTAGGCTTCTCCTGGTGAAGGAGCTTGCACATAGTTTAACGCCTCCTATCAACAGCCCTTACTTAATGCTGGCTTTTTTGCACACCCCGCCTCACACCATAGTTTTATACGACCGGCTGCCCTTCCTGACTAGGATTTTAAATCGCAGTATACGTGATAAATTTGTTGTAGCGGGTTTTATAACTAGATATCCCGGTACCGATACATAGCCTACTCCCGACTAGAAGAAGCCTGCACAAGGCTTATTGCCTCCATCCGACAAATGAATCAGCATCAACACTCTTGTACTCAAAAAAAATCATTTTCGAAGGAGTCTGCACAAGGTTTAACGTCCCCATCAACAGCCCTTACTTATTGCTAGCTTTTTTGCACACCCCGCCTCACACCATACGACCGGCTGCCCTTCCTGACTAGGATTTTAAATCGCAGTATACGTGATAAATTTGTTGTAGCGGGTTTTATAACTAGATATCCCGGTACCGATACATAGCCTACTCCCGACTAGAAGAAGCCTGCACAAGGCTTATTGCCTCCATCCGACAAATGAATCACTGTCAAGTCTTGTACTCAAAAAATCATTTTCGAAGGAGTCTGCACAAGGTTTAACGTCCCCATCAACAGCCCTTACTTATTGCTAGCTTTTTTGCACACCCCGCCTCACACCATAGTTTTATACGACCGGCTGCCCTTCCTGACTAGGATTTTAAATCGCAGTATACGCGATAAATTTGTTGTAGCGGGTTTTATAACTAGATATCCCAGTACCGACACATAGCCTACTCCTAACTAGATGAAGCCTGCACAAGGCTTATTGCCTCCATCCGACAAATGAATCACCGTCAAGTCATGTACTCAAAAATCATTTTCGAAGGAGTCTGCACACGGTTTAACGTCCCCATCAACAGCCCTTACTTATTGCTAGCTTTTACACACACCCCGCCTCACACCATAGTTTTATACGACCGGTTGCCCTTCCTGACTAGGATTTTAAATCGATATCCCGACATAGCCTACTCCTACCGAAGAAGTCAGCTTAACACCTCCATCCAACAAATGAATCACCCTCAAACACTCTTCAATCATTCTCGCTACTTCGGAAGATAGCGGGTTCGAACTGGAAGCCGTAAATGTTAGGCGAGGGACCTGCGTGATCGTCATTGCATGATCTAGCCGGATGCCCTTCCCGACGGTATAAGTTGCCAGGATTTGAATCGCGTACCCTGACTAGAAGAAGCCTGCACATAGCTTAACGCCTCCATCCGACGAATGAATCACCCTCAACACTCTCCAATCATTCTCACTACTTCGGGGGATAGCGGGTTCGAACTAGAAGCCGTAAATGCTAGGCGAGGGGGGCCTGCGCGATCGTCATTACATGATCTAGCTTTAGCTCAATACCTACAGGTAAGGAATACCGCATATGTACCCTCGAGAAGTCGAGGATCGCGCGCTAACTTTCCAAGGCTCGAACTCTTAAATTCTGACACCTCGGCATCAACAGGAGGTTTGAATACGTCAGCCTGCAGGTGGGAGCTCTTGTTTGCATTCGTTCCGACTGTACCGCAGTTGTCAGCTCAGCGATTATTATATCCGCTTAGTAACAAGCAGAATATTTAGCCGCAGCAGTCTGCGCGAAGTGCTCACAGTTCTCTGTATGCGTTTATTACGCACACACACACATCTCCCGTCTGCAGTGAGTATTATTCTTCAGCCTTTATCTTAAGGTAAGGTAGAACTGTTAATTACCTTTTTTTTAATTTGCAAAGCACCTTCTACGCTAGACATCTACATTCATATATGTTTGTTCTTTTTTAGGTACCGTTCGAAAGTATGCAATTTTATTCATCCGAGTAACAGTCTGCAGCACGTGCATTTTTAAGGTATGTTTTCGAACTTTGAGTTGTAAAGATAATTAGGTTAGATGATGTACCCTACACTACATTCATATATGTTTTCTTCTTTTTTTAGGTACGACCAGAATATTATCATTCGAGTTTCAGGCTTGAACGCACGCATTTTATACATCCGAGTAACAGTTTGCAGCGCGAAGATTTTAAGGTATGTCTGACCTCTATTCGTTGAAACTTGGTTTCTTCTAAAACATCGTAACTTTAGTCTATTGATAAATAGTTGTTCTCTTTAATCCTCACGCGGGGTGCGTACATAGCTATGTCTGCCCTCAACAGGCTGAAACTTGGTTTCTTCCGTAACTTTAAGCTATTCATAAATAATTGTTCTCTTCAACCTACATACTATAGACGTGGTATAATTTCAAACACGCGCACATAGCTATGTCCGTCCTCAACAGGCTTAAACTTGGTTTCTTCCGAACATCGTAACTTTATTCTATTGATAAATAGTTGTTCTCTTTAATCTACATACTATAGACGTGGTATAATTTCAAACACGCACACATAGCTATGTCCGTCCTCAACAGGCTTAAACTTGGTTTCTTCCGAACATCGTAACTTTAAGCTAATCATAAATAGTTGTTCTCTTTAATCAACATACTATAGACGTGGTGCGTACATAGCTATGTCTGCCCTCAACAGGTTGAAAGTTGGTTTCTTCCGAACATCGTAACTTTAAGCTAATCATAAATAGTTGTTCTCTTTAATCAACATACTATAGACGTGGTATGATTTCAAACACGCACACATAGCTATGTCTGCCCTCAACGGGCTGAAACTTGGTTTCTTCCGAACATCGTAACTTTAAGCTAATCATAAATAGTTGTTCTCTTTAATCAACATACTACAGACGTGGTATAATTTCAAACACGTACACATAGCTATGTCTGCCCTCAACGGGCTGAAACTTGGTTTCTTCTGTAACTTTAAGCTAATCATAAATAGTTGTTCTCTTTAATCAACATACTATAGACGTGGTATAATTTCAAACACGCACACATAGCTATGTCCGTCCTCAACAGGCTTAAACTTGGTTTCTTCCGAACATCGTAACTTTAGTCTATTGATAAATAGTTGTTCTCTTTAATCTACATACTATAGACGTAGCATAATTTCAAACACGTACACATAGCTATGTCTGACCTCAGCAGGCTGAAACTTGGTTTCTTCCGAACATCGTAACTTTAAGCTAATCATAAATAGTTGTTCTCTTTAATCAACATACTATAGACGTGGTATAATTTCAAACACGTACACATAGCTATGTCTGCCCTCAACGGGCTGAAACTTGGTTTCTTCTGTAACTTTAAGCTAATCATAAATAGTTGTTCTCTTTAATCTACATAGTATAGACGTGGTATAATTTCAAACACGTACACATAGCTATGTCTGCCCTCAACGGGCTGAAACTTGGTTTCTTCTGTAACTTTAAGCTAATCATAAATAGTTGTTCTCTTTAATCAACATACTATAGACGTGGTGCGTACATAGCTATGTCCGTCCTCAACAGGCTTAAACTTGGTTTCTTCCGAACATCGTAACTTTAGTCTATTGATAAATAGTTGTTCTCTTTAATCTACATACTATAGACGTGGTATAATTTCAAACACGCACACATAGCTATGTCTGCCCTCAACAGGTTGAAAGTTGGTTTCTTCCGAACATCGTAACTTTAAGCTAATCATAAATAGTTGTTCTCTTTAATCTACATACTATAGACGTGGTATAATTTCAAACACGCGCACATAGCTATGTCTGTCCTCAACAGGCTGAAGCTTGGTTTCTTCTAAAACATCGTAACTTTAAAACTTGGTTTCTTCCGAACATCGTAACTTTAGTCTATTGATAAATAGTTATTTTCTTTAATCTGCGTGCTATAGAAGAGGATAATCTTATAATTTCAAACTCACAGCAATGTCCGACCTGTACAGGTTCAAACTTGGTTTCTTCTGAACATCGTAACTTTAGTCTATAGGTAAATAGTTATTCTCTTCAATCCTCACGCTATAGAAGAGGTTAATCTTATAATTTCAAACTTACAGCAATGTCTAACCTCTATAGGTTGGAACTTGGTTTCTTCCGAACACCGTAACTTTAGTCTATTGATAAATAGTTATTTTCTTTAATCTGCATGCCATAGAAGAGGATAATCTTATAATTTCAAACTCACAGCAATGTCTGACCTGTACAGGTTCAAACTTGGTTTCTTCTGAACATCGTAACTTTAGCCTATTGGTAAATAGTTATTCTCTTCAATCCTCATGCCATAGAAGAGGTTAATCTTATAATTTCAAACTTACAGCAATGTCTAACCTCTATAGGTTGAAACTTGGTTTCTTCCGAACATTGTAACTTTAGTCTATTGATAAATAGTTATTTTCTTTAATCTGCATGCCATAGAAGAGGTTAATCTTATAATTTCAAACTTACAGCAATGTCTAATCTCTGTAGGTTGAAACTTGGTTTCTTCCGAACGTCGTAACATTAGTCTAATGATAAATAGTTGTTCTCTTCAATCTTTCATGCTGTAGAAGAGGTTAATCTTATAGTTTCAGACTCACAGCAATGTCTGACCTCTATAGGTTGAAACTTGCTTTCTTCCGAACATAGCAACTTTAGTCTATAGATAAATAGTTATTCTTTTCAATCTTTCATGCTGTAGAAGAGGTTAATCTTATAATTTCACACTCACAGCCATGTCTGACCTCTATAGGTTGAAACTTGCTTTCTTCCGAACATCGTAACTCTAGGCTAGCACACTTACCCTTTTATATCCTATTATTACTATGTGTGATGCAAGTGCTAACGCTATATTTATTCTTTTTAGAAAAACCATGGAGAAGATTAACCAGCTAGGTCATATTTCAACTCCAACTACCAAGCCGTTAACAAGTCTACCGCTAAATGAGCAATTTAAAGTAATTTCACTACGAAGATTAAAAACGAAATTTGGAGAAAGGATTTTATGTGTCTGCGAAGACTTTCAAGTTTTTTTACCTAATAGATTTAGCGTGCTAACTGATTTAGAAATAGAAGAACTAAATCAACGTTCTATTTTCATTATATATCACGGCATAGAGAACAAATCTTGTGTTATTAGTTTTACTGATGCGTAAAAGCATGTACATACAAGAATTACATCGAGAAAGCAAAAGTATGCAAACATCACTACAAGTAAAATCATTCATGATAAAACTAGTACATACAAGATGTGAATAAATACTGTAGAATTGGCATATTCTTTTATTTTAGATTAGGTATTACCTTCTCCTCCTACTCCTTCCTCTCGAAGAAGAATAAGAGCAAGAAAGAAGATGTTGATTAAATTCGTAAGTATGTTATCGTCTAGCACAGTAAGTATGTTGAGAAGAGATTTTTTTCCTAAACTGTGCTTGATTCTAGTCTTGTAATATAGTGTACTACAACATCGCACTATAGTATGTGTATATATGTTTTTTGAACAGTGGTATGCATTCAAGTCTAAACTTGCACACTCTCGCTTTGCGATGCATGTTCGATAAAGATGTACCTTGACAGAGTCAGTAAAGGTAAAGGAAGTTATACACATCAATTAATGTTCTGATCACATGTTAAGGTTAACGACATCGAGTGCAGTGTTCGATTCTAGTCTTGACTACTTATCTAGTGTTTTGAGCACATCAATTAATGTTCTGATTACATGTTAAGGTTAACAACATCGAGTGCAATGTTCGATTCTAGTCTCGCTATGTTTTTAATCTCATTTCATATTCTAATCACATGTTGAAGTTAACAACATCGAGTGCAGTGTTTGATTCTAGTCTTGTTATGTTTTACAATCTTGTTTTTTGCAATGCATGTTCGATAGAGGTGTACCTTGAAAGAGTAGGAAGAGTTCGATTCTAGTCCTGCTATGTTTGAACCTGATTTAATGTTCTAATCACACGTTGAAGTTAACATCAAGTGCAGTGTTCGATTCTAGTCTTGTTATGTTTTACAATCTTGCTTTTGCAATGCACGTTCGATAGAGATGTACCTTCACTGAGTAGGAAGAGCAGCTCAGTAAGTATGTTGAGAAGAGAATTTTTTGTTTTTCTAAACAGTGCTTGATTCTAGTCTCGCAATGTTGTGTTCTGCAACATCGAACACTAGTATGCAGTTCAAGTTGTAATAAGTTTTGAACAGTAGTATGTATGTGTTCAAGTCTAAACATGTATCACTGCGGGTATGCGAGCGGATAACAGCTGTCAAAAAGCACATGGCTTTGTTTCCAAACAAGAGCACGTGGAATTTGCCGTCACCACATAGAGGGCAGCACTGTTCTCTCTGGATTAAAGATGGCGGATGACAGCTGTCAAAAAAGCACATGGCTTTGTAAAGCACGTGGAATTTGCCGTCACCACATAGAGGGCAGCACGGTGATTAAAGATGGCGGATGACAGCTGTCAAAAAAAAGCACATGGCTTTGTTTCCAAACAAGAGCACATGGAATTTGCCGTCACCACATAGAGGGCAGCACGGTGATTAAAGATGGCGGATGACAGCTGTCAAAAAAAGCACATGGCTTTGTTTCCAAACAAGAGCACATGGAATTTGCCGTCACCACATAGAGGGCAGCACGGTGATTAAAGATGGCGGATGACAGCTGACAAAAAACCACATGGCTTTGTTTCTACGTGGAATTTGCCGTCACCACATAGAGGGCAGCACTGTTCTCTCTGGATTAAAGATGGCGGATGACAGCTGTCAAAAAAGCACGTGAGTATGTTTTCAAACAAGAGCACGTGGAATTTTTCAATTTGCCGCCACCACATAGAGGGCAGCACTGTTCTCTCTGGATTAAAGATGGCGGATGACAGCTGTCAAAAAAGCACATGGCTTTGTTTCTACGTGGAATTTACCGTCACCGGGCAGCACTGTTCTCAAAGATGGCGGATGACAGCTGTCAAAAAAGCACGTGAGTATGTTTTCAAACAAGAGCACGTGGAATTTGCCACCACCACATAGAGGGCAGCACTGTTCTCTCCGGATTAAAGATGGCGGATGACAGCTGTCAGAAAAGCACATAGGTTTGTAAAGCACATAGAATTTACCGCCACCACATAGAGTGCAGCACTGTTCTCTCTAGATTAAAGATGGCGGATGACAGCTAACGAAATTGCCCGCAGCACAGTGCTCTATTGATTAAAGATGGCGGATGACAGCTGTCAAAAAAAAGCACGCGGCTTTGTTTCCCAAAGAATTTTTCAAATTGCCGCCACCACATTTCAAAGGTATCTAGCTAAAGAGTACAGCACTGTGCTCTGTTGATTAAAGATGGTGGATGGTAGCTGTCAAAAAAAGCACGTGGGTTTGTTTCCAAACAAGAGCACGTGGAATTTGCCGTCACCACATAGAGGGCAGCACGGTGCTCTCTTGATTAAAGATGGCTGCTGTCACGTGGAATCTGCTACCACAGGTATCTAGCTAAAGAGGGCAGCACTGAGGTTTGCGATGCAATATGGCTGCTGTCAAAAAAGCATTTTTCAAATTATCCGCCACCACATTTCAAAGGTAAGTAGCTAAAGAGGGCAGCACTGTGCTCAAGGATGGCGGATGACAGCTGCACGTGGCTTTGTTTACCTCGCGCTAGTTAGGTTAAGTTGGTAGCACTAAGGTTTAGACCCGTCAAGATGGCAGCACTGTCGATGACAGGTGACGAATTTTGCAGCTACTGCGATATAGAGGGCAGCACAGTGCTTTGTGGTTTAAAGATGGCGGATGACAGCTGTCAAAACAGCACGTAGCTGTCAAAAAGCACGTGGCTTTGTTTACCTCGCGCTAGTGAGGTTAAGTTGGTACCACTAAGGTTTAGGTCCATCAAGATAGCAGTACTGAGGTTTGCGATGCGTTGTTGTCTGTCAAAAAGCACGTGGCTTTGTTTACAAATCTGTCAAAAAGCACGTGGCTGTCAAAAAGCACGTGGCTTTGTTTATCTCGAGCTAGTTAGGTTAAGTTGGCACTACTGAGGTTTAGGCCCGTCAAGATAGCAGTACTGAGGTTAGCGATGCGTTGTTGTCGATGACAGCTGTCAAAAAGCACGTGGCTTTGTTTACAAATTCAAATTTCGCGCTAGTTAGGTTAAGTTGGCAGTACTGTCGCGCTAGTTAGGTTAAGTTGGCAGTACTGGAAGAGGCCACTGGCTGAGGTGGAGGCGGCCACTGGGAGCCGGAGGTGGCGGTGGCGCCAGAACTGTCCAATTATACTACTCTCGTCGCTAGATGGAAGGTACTGGTAACCAAGTAACAAGTTATCTGCTCCAGAATGGAAAATCTACAGTGAATAAGAAAATGGCACTGGTTACTAGAGTTACTCTGCGTGTGAGGAACTACCTTCAGAATCCATCTACAACAGAGGAAATCAACCAGACCACATAAAACTGCAGGGCTCGATGGACTGAAGTTTTGACGATAAAGAATGTCTGGCCAAAAACGTCACTAAGGCTGTTAGGACTAATAAGATATTGCAACACAAACCTAAAGATCTTGAGATCAGGGGGAAAGGCACGTTATAGCTCTATAAAAAACTAGGGAAAGAAAGTAATTTATGCCAATATCATTGTTGTGTCATAAATTCAAACTGCTGGAAATAATGATTAAAATAGAATAATCACAGACTTGGAGGAGAAATTCATAAAAGAGTAAGCTTGTTTCAAAGCTGATAATTTTGCTGCAGCCAAATTCTTAATGTGACACAGAACACCGAAGATGGATTTAACAGTAGAATGGTAACTGGAGTATTCCTCGATTTATGTGCGGCTTATGGCACTGCAGAAGATCGATTAGCTTGGCATAAGATTTATCAGCTAAGGACTTTCTTTGTTACTTTTCAAGGCACGATCAGCACGCGAGGTTTTGAACTGAATTCAGGCTTTTGACACACAACTCCGTGGCGTAGCCTAACGGTTAGCACTATTAGCTGCCGTCCCTGGGAGCCCGGGTTCGATACCCGATACTGCCAGGAACTTAAGAATGGCAGGAGGGCTGGTATGTGGTCAAAATGGTACATGCAGTTCACCTTCACTGAGGGTGTGTCTGAAAAGAGCTCCACCACCTCAGGATGAGGACACGACCTTGAATCTAGTGATTAGAAATTGTATACGAGCATTTTTCCTCTCCTGCCGGTCAACATTCTGATGGTGACGTTATTTTCCCACCAGCAGGACTCGAACCTGTTCAACACGGCGTCAGATCAAGGCCTTCAGGCGGGCGTTATTCTTAACGATGTTATTATTTTCGATTCATAAGCACTGAGGCCAATAATCGGCCGTTCTTACGCTGAGAAGTTCTATAAATACCGAGCTTGATAGCCGCAGTCGCTTAAGTGCGGCCGGTGTCTAGTATTCGGGAGATAGTGGGCTCGAACCCCACTGTCGGCAGCCCTGAAGATGATTTTCCGTGGTTTCGTTTTCTCACATATAGCAATTAATTAAGGCCTCGGCCACTTCATTCCAACTTCTAGCACTTTCCTGCCCCATCGTCGCCATAAGACATATCTGTGTCGGTGTGACATAAAGCAACTTGTAAGAAAAGTATAAAGTATAAGAAGTATAAAATTCTGCGCAGTCATTTATTTTATGGATAATAGCTATATGTGAAAATACAATACTTCAATATATAAATTTATTTAATTAAATACTTTGACATCAGGTCTAAATCAGCTCGATTGAGCGGAATGCATTGCAAGAGCTACTAAAATGGAGTAAATTCTTAATCTAGGGTGATTACCCGAACGTTAGAACGTATTTTTTTTACAAATGGTGTTCTTTGTCTTATGAAAATCGGCACTGCTTGAAGAAACATAAATAATACATCCGTGACAATATAATGCTGAAGGAACACATTAGAATGATGAAAATAGACACTGGTGTCATTTCCAAGGATTTAGCTGGCTGCTAGAAATGATTCAATCAATGCCTAAGGGGAAGTTTAAGCAAAATTTCCGAATTGGTGGAAAAGCAATGTCGGCAGCTATCTTTACCCAACAAGTGATGTCACACTGGGAGTTTCATTGTTAAACGATTTTGTAATGGGTATGCTTCACTGTGTGAAGTCCTGATAACTTGTCGCTATAAAAGAGCGCAAATTCCGTCTCGGAGTCACTCACTGCTACCATGGCTTCCTACTACTCCGTCTGCTTGTTGCTGGTGTCCCTGGCTGTGGCAGTCAGTGGTCAGACAATACTACAAGCGGTGGACCATCTGCTGCAATGTATCCTGGACATTCCGCTAATAGAGACGCTGCTGGGAAACATCACCAGGACGGACTGTAAGTAGCTGAATAAATATTGACCATAGAAGACAAACTGTGATAGAACACTTTACACTTCGGGGATGGAGGAGAAGACACTTGGCAGTATAGAATCAATCGGCTGATGAAATAAAAACTGAACTCGTTTCGATGTAAACAGTCTCCACAGCTTCGAAACTTTATCCTGGGCTTAGAATCTACTCTCATTTTAGCAGCTCTTGCTATTGATTTCGCTCAAACGAGCTGATATAGACCTAATGTTAAAATATTTTAATATTTTCAATGCCAGTTTCATTAACTACTGTTAAAAATAGGTTAAAAGATTGTGAGCAACTGCAACGTGACCTCGATAATGTTGTGAGATGGACAGCAGGCAACGGTATGTTAAAAGTCGGGTTGTAAGTTTCACAAATAGGAAAAGTCCTGTGAGTTTTAATTACTGTATTGATGGGGTGAAAGTTCCTTTTGGGGATCATTGTAGATGTTAATATAAGGAAATATCTTCATTGTGGCAATCACATAAATGGGATTGTAAATAAAGGGTACAGATCTCTGCACATGGTTATGAGGGTGTTTAGGGGTTGTAGTAAGGATGTAAAGGAGAGGGCATATAATTCTCTGGTAAGATCCCAACTAGAGTATGGTTCCAGTGTATGGGACCCTCACCAGTATTACCTGAATCAAGAACTGGAAAAAATCCAAAGAAAAGCAGCTCGATTTGTTCTGGGTGATTTCCGACAAAATAGTAGCGTTATAAAAATGTTGCAAAGTTTTGGCTGGAAAGAATTGGGAGAAAGAAGACGAGCTGCTCGACTAAGTGGTATGTTCAGAGCTGTCAAAGAAGAGATGGCGTGGAATGACATTATAAGACGAATAAGTTTGAGTGGCTTCTTTAAAACTAGGAAAGATCAGAGTATGAAGATAAAGTTGGAATTTAAGAGGACAAATTTGGGCAAATATTCATTTATAGGAAAGGGAGTTGGGGATTGTAATAACTTACCAAGGGAAATGTTCAATAAATTTCCAATTTCTTTGGAAACATTTAAGGAAAGGCTAGGAAAACAACAGATATGGAATCTGCCACCTGGACGACTGCCCTAAATGCAGATCAGTATTGATTGATTTATTTGAGGATCACTGAGCATTAGTTAACACCTTTTTAAGATTTTAACGTGGCGATAGATAATCGCGAAGCTCATTAACTAACGTAGCGTTAACCTGAACAGTGTGTAGCATTAACATCATTTCCCTCTTCTGAACGGTGCCGGGCATAACGTTATGCATTTGTCACCTTTTTCCGGTACAATTTTTGCGCAGAATGAGAGGTTCCGCTTGAAATAACTGTACGACAACCTAAGAAAGAAGCGCAAAGAAATAAGATTATTCGAAGAACGAGTTGATGCGGTCCAAGTCCGAAGGTCGTATATTTGTTTCAGCATTTAAATGGAGGACTTCAAAGATTATTGTATTATTTCGGCGACGCAGTTGAGCCTCTTCCTAATGACGACTTCTGATGCAGAATATCACAATATCAGAATATAGTTAATTGGACAGATCATTATTAACTACAGTAGCACAACCATATTAGATTTAGGCCTACCAGATTATACATGTTGTGCGCTACATGCGATTATGATGCCCTTCCTTTGAATGTATATTTTAATACAAAATATAATGTTTGTACTGTAAGGTAGGTCTACCAGGTTATACACACTGTGAGCTACTTGTGATTATGTTCTCCCTTCCTTTGAATTTATATTTCAGTACAAAATGTGATGTTTATTACATGTTAATTAGTTAATGAAATATCAGTATAATACATCTCTTCTATGCAATTGCTCTTTGGTTTAAATCATTCTTGTTATTGTGTGAGATCACTCTTTCGTATTACCATTCAGAGGGTTTTAAGGTGAATGTTATAAACTGGACACACCATTAATAACTTCAGTACCGGTAGCAAAATCATATCGTCCCTGTTCTGGCAAAACGGCGAATGTTACAATGCTCTTCCTATCCATTATTTCCCTTAAGACTGGTCACCCCTTCAAGCCATATATTGATATGCGCTCCATCACAGCCATTTCTGTTGGGTTCATTTTCCTATGCGCGCGTGTAAAAAAATGAACATTACTGTACCATACTCAAGGAATATATGTTTGAATGACGTTTACCCACTCCCAGAGCGTGATGTATTTAAGGTTCATTTTCCTTTACACACGCGGATAGGAAAATGAACTCAACGAAAATTGTTCTGATGGAGCGTGGCTGGAAGGCGTGACCAGTCTTAAAGGAAATAATGGATAGGAAGAGCATTGTAAAATTCACCGTTTTGCCAGAACAGGGACGATATTAGAAATGAGGCCTACCAAGTCATACTTTTTGTGCACTCCATCTGAATTATTATCTTCCTTCCTTGGCATTTATATTTCAACTCAATGTTTCCTTCATATGAGTAAGTTAATGTTATACAATTTTAAGAAGGCCTACCTATCCCTCTTCCACAATTTACAATACTGGTGTCCCGCGTAACGATCTGAATGTCCCCGTTTCATAATATCATCAATTGCTGCATTGGAAACAGGCGTCAATTCCGTCCTGTAGGCCTACGGCTTTTTAACCTTCTGTTCTGTTTCTTCGAGTACTTTCCCCGCGACTGTTTTAGATAACATTTACCGCTCAAAAAACTGCATTTCTGTTAGTTCAAATATGTCATTCCCTCTCTGTGAAACCTCCAGTCTCTCAGCATTTTGAAGGCGCTCTATGCAGCACCTGAACACCAAACACAAAATCTCTTCCAGTCAGTTTCATTTTAACACGACGTTAAGCAGCTTAACGGGACGAGAGTGCTACGTTAAATTAACAGATAATTTAAAGGCACGTTAGCGTTAACGAAAGGTTGACGAAACAGCCATTCCATTAACTATCCCATTAAAGCAGTTTAACGTGACGTAAAATCCTTAACGGAGTTTGATGAAACTGGCCCTCAGTGTTTTTCCTTTCTTTATCCGTAATACATCGCACAATCTTTCGTTTTTTCCTCTTCTTAATCGATTTACCGTCCAAGGGCTCAGTAAAGGATCTCAACTCAACTGCCACAAGGGCAGTGTCCTGGAGCGTGAGACTTTGGGTCTGGGGACCAGTATCTCGCCCAGGCGGCCTTACCTGCTATGCTGAACAAGGGCCTTGAGGAGGGATGGGAAGATTGGAAGAGATAGACAAGGAAGGGGCCGCGGTCTTAAGTTAGGTACCATCCTGGCATTTGCCTGGAGGAGAAGTGGGAAGCCACGGAAATCCACTTCTAGGATGGCTGAGGTGGGAATCGAAATCCCTCTAATCAGCTGACTTCCTGAGGCTGAGTGAACTCCGTTCCAGTCCTCGTACCACGTTTGGTGGCAGAGTACAATGTTAATTGAAATTAACAGCTCTGGCAAACACATCATTTTTTTGCACTGAGACAGTAAGTTCCACTACTAGAGTCTACGACTTAAACATATATTCCACTCAAACGCCTTAAATGCACTTCATTGCATATCAACACCAAAAAATGTAAACTTAGCAAGCCGTTCTTCCATTTTTTTCCGTTACAAAATTGAGATATTTGGATCAAAAGTTGAAAATCTATATCAAGCTGATCAATTACGATTTACATCACCCTCCTGCGGCCAGTTGACAAAGCATGAACAGGCTCATTGGCACTGGACAGAAGTAATGACGTTCAATTGTGACTAGGAAGCTCTCCTCGCACCATTCCTTCTTGTTCACAATTTTTTTACGTTGCACTGACATGGCGACCATGGGCGTAATTAAAGTACACTCCAGCCCTTGCCTGGTGTGAAAATCTCACGGTTCTGGGAAATGTTCATTGGAGCCAAGTATTTAAAGCAAAGACAATATAATTGCAAGAAAAACCGGATATTTTGAAATATTCGGGTTTGATTTATGCTGCAATCGACGTTAATAGACATTGTTTTATTTTCCTGTGCACGATGGTCGGAAACAACGTGAACGGAGTATATTAGCGTTAGAGGGTTGGTAATACTGATAAGTAATATGAAAAAACACGTCGATATCTCGCGCCTTTGTCGATTTATCAGCTGCTGAAATTAGCCAATCAGATCGCTACACGGACGAATTCGCATGGGCTTTGCGACACGGTATTGCTAAATCTACTCGTGGATTATGACCGACTTTGAGAGAGTCAATAGAAGAAATTAACTTGTCCAGGGGAGAGACTTGAAGAAGGACCTCCCTGCTGATAGGCTCGACCTACACCGAGCACGCTACGGTAGCACTGCCTGTTACGGTGTGTTACTGTTTGATGCTCACCTGTCGTTACAAGTTTCGCGTTACGGTGTATAAATACGGAAGTTGAAGCGTGCAGTGTACGATGTACAATTTATTGGATGGCAACGACAATAAGAAAAGTAAAATTCCTGTCATTCATTCAGTAGAACGAAATATAACGCAATACAAGGTTAATGTTTGATTTCCCAATGTTGTAATGAAATGAAATGGCGTATGGCTTTTAGTGTCGGGAGTGTCCGAAGACAAGTTCGGCTCGCCAGGTGCAGGTCTTTTGAAATGACACCCTCTGGCGACCTGCGCGTCGTGATGAGGATGAAATGATGTTGAAGACGACACATACACCTAGCCCCACTGTCAACGAAATTAACCAATTATGGTTTAAATTCCTGATCCTGGCGGGAATCGAACCCGGGACCCCAGTGGCCAAAGGCCAGCACGCTAACCATTTAGCCATGAAGCCGGACTCTGTTGTAATGCTATGTGACCCTCCCTGCCCATTGAGTTTCTGAAAATATTTTTTTACCCTTACCATCAGACGTCCGTTGATAACTAGCCTCTAAATAGCGAGTCTGTTTCATCGGTAGTGAAGGTACAGATATTTACTATCCGTACAACAACGCTTTAAATCCAATACCAAGTAGATATACAGTTTGTCTTCAAATAAACAATTTGACAAATGCTATTTCCGATAAACATGATCGGACTGTTGATGAGTTTATCAGATCATTAACCGCGTTTCGCCCCAGTGTAGCAGTGGTATCATCAGTTGGATTACTACATCTTTCCAAGATGCTACTACGCCGTTGAGACACCACTACAAGCCGCATATGTAGGACAATGAAGTGACGGTGCGCTAGGAGGAGCATGCGCCTCCATTTGCATAAAAGCCTGTCTTTGGCTTTCATATCAAGAATTAAGTTCCCAGAAGGGAACCATAGTTTAATTATAATTCAATGTTGAGCTCACTGCTGGTAATTTCACAAATGAATTCAAATATGGTGTCCTGCGAACTTAATTTTTGATTTATTTGGAAAGTTTCTAAAGCATGGGCCTTTTAAAATATAATGGCGAAAATTGTGATTCATTGCGGAGTGCACAACCATATTTTGAGGTACTGGTAAACTCGTTATTGTATCCGGTCAATATACGTAAACAGAGTAAAAATAAGTAATTTCTTACAACTTAAGTCACGCTGAAAATAACCTGGATTTCTGTTCACTGAAAAAAAAAAAAAATAAATAAAAAACTATTTCCTTTACAAGCAAATAAATATTTACCGTCCATTGACTTTCAAGGCCTGTGACATAACCATGACCTTGCTGCCGCGAAACGCATACACTGATCACTCGTCCTGTTTTTCGGGGGAGGGAGGAGAAGCTGCTCACCCCCGCGTGGCTATCAGAAAAATGTACATCGTCTCCGGCATGCTGTTAATTCTAAGAAGAGAACGAGACAGCATGGAGGATTGGGATGATGTGATACTATGAAAGTATCGGCCTGTCGCGTTATCAAACATGCTACCAGGCAGGTCAGATATTGGGTTGCGTGGAACAGGAGGTTTGTAGTAAGGACCAGCGAAATCCACTTTGGTGGAAATAGGAAGGTGCCTAGGTGTGGTCTGGAAAAGTCCAGGTAATGTTATTTGGGAAAAGTTTCAGGCACATGTTATTAGCCCGATCCATGTCAGTCCACTTATTCAGGGAATCCGACCTTCTAGACATTGCTGTGGCTAGCGCGGGCCTTGCAGGTTACCAAGCCATGCCGCGAGATACCCTAAGACATGCTACACAGCCTGATCCTCTTGGAGTCCCAGGTACATAGTCTCCTATCCCGGAGAACGAGGCCACGCCTTTCGAGGTTGGGACCCGCTGGATGTTAGTGGCACACGACGCCGGGCCACGGCCCAGTATACTGGGCAACTGCAATGAGAGGATGGGTATGTCCCCTCACATTTGTCGCTACACGGTGCAGGCTGTAGCGATTGGAGCGCACTTGGAGTCCACAGCTAACCTGACAGTGGCCCGGCCACTTATATTCTGTGTCCCCCTGGGACGAGAATTATTCATCTATCGTTAGCCTCTACTTGAAATAGCGTACGGTAACAAGGGAAATACGCTTGCACTCTGCATATATCACTGAACAACAATGAAAATGTTTCGGCCCGAAAAATAGCCTATTCTTACGTATTTCCAGGTGGTGAATTCAAAAATCACCATGAAAATAACCGATTAGCTCTTGCTTCGGAGATACAGTGACATATACTCTTTAGAGTCTACATTTTCAGTTTCGTGGAAAATTTGTTTTGTAAGTAGGCCCACCTGTCAACTGACAAAACTCAGCTGCTGTTTGTAGGTTATAAACATAAGTACCGTTGCTGTGAATGTGAGTTTCTGTTTTAATTAGTGCAGAATTTCTGGTTTTGGAGTGTTTTTAACGTGTAAAATTTGTTAAATCAACATGCCACGGAAATGTGTAAATTCCGTGAATAATTGTTGTTACATTTGTGGTGAAATAACATTTTAGTCGGAGAAACGCAATGTGACGCCTCTTGTGAAGACTTCCTATCATCATTATTTTGGTGACAAAGTAGGGGAGCAGGATAAGCCATGGTCTCCACATATACTGCATGTTGCAACTCGTGTTCAGTCATACTACGAGATCTATGGGATTAGCTGTGCATATGGTTTGGCGGGAGCCTACAAACCATACAGATGATGGCTATAACTGCTTGACATCACCAATTAAGACAGGATTTTCAATGAAGGAAAGAGGAACCGTTGAATATCCAAATCTTCGATCTGCTATTCAACCTATTCCACATTCAGATAGTTCACCAGTTCCTACTCCACCTCAAAATTATTAAATGGAAATAGAAAATGAAGATAGTGTAGAAGTAGAAGAACCCAAGGAGCCTTATCCATTCCATGACCCGGGTTTTGAGGAAAAAGATGATAATCCGCACAGACTGAGTCAAGCGGAATTGAGTGATCTCATTCGAGACCTTAACTTAACACAGGATAAGTCAGAAATTCTAATGTCAAAGACTACAGCAATGAAATCTTCTCCAACATGATGTCACGGTCTCACAGTACAGACGTCAGAGAGAACTGCTTCCTGTTATGGTCAGAAGAAAAACAATCTTGTATTTACTGCGACATTAATGGTTTGATGAAAAGTTTTAATTTGAACCATGATTCAAGTGAATGGAGGCTATTCATAGAAGCCTCCAAGCTCAGTTTGAAAGCAGTATTCCTTCACAACGGCAGACACCTTCCATCTAATCATGTCGGTCATGCATTTTACACGAATAAGACTTATGCAAACATGACAGCAATCAAATACACTGAACACAAGTGGAAAATATGTGGCGATCCAAAAGTCATAGCTGTACTCTTAGGAATGAAATTGAGGTACACTAAATACTGCTGCTTTTTATGTACGTGGGACAGTAGGGATAGAAAATTCACATTATATGAAAGCAGACGGGCCTGCAAGAAATCTTAACTCAAGAGAGAAAAATGTTGTTGCTGAGCCTCTTGTGGACCCAAAAGATGTTCTTCTTCCACACCTACATATAAATCTCAGTTTTATGAAAACGTTTGTCAAAGGTATAAACCAAAAAGGACAGGCCTTGAAGTACATAAGAGACATATTTTCAACGTTAAGTGACGCGAAAGTTAAGGAAGAAATCGTCGCTGCCTCGACAAAACCTCCTATGTGACACGTTTTAGCTTAGAAATTTGGCCGGCAAGGTTCTGTCATCTAAGGTGCAATATTGTGTGAATATTGTCAAGGCATTCTCGCTCTTCATAATGCATGTGCTGCGGGTCAGTATATCTCCAAAAATATTATCACATGGGAGGTTTTGTCCCGGCAACGACGATATTTTTGTTGGGCCACAAATTCGTCGACTTATAAGTCCTTTATAAAGGTTCCTGAGTTTGAACGAGTTTTGAAGGGTGAGAGGAAGGGAAGCTTTGGAAGCCTTCAAGGGAGTTATACATGGGGTTTTTATGCAACACAAGAGATGATTACACTCAGTTGGTGACAGTGCTTCTGCAAAAATACCATCAACTCGGATGCAACACGTCTCTTAAAATCCATTTTCACCACTCCCACCTAGACTTTTTCCCTTCTGGTTGTCGATCTCTCAGTGGTGAACACGGAGAAAGGTTCCATCAGGATATTTCTGTAATGGAACAAAGATATCAAGGCTGCTGGAATGAAGTAATGCTTGCGGATTACTGCTGGTTTCTGTGTAAGGACGCACCGGAACTCGCTTATAAGAGGCAAGCCAAAAGACAAGGATCTCACGAAGCCACCACGTGCTTCTCTTCAGACTCAACCACCTGCTAGGTATTCTTCCATTACTTTACAACTCTTAGAAAGTTACTGTCTTTTTAAAAGTTTCAAATGGACTTTCAATGTTGTTGGCATATGTAATTAAAATGTATCGTTTTCTCTCGATCCGTTAAAATGAAATACTTCCAGGTATTGAATATCACAGAAACTAGAGCTAGTAAAAAATTTTCTTTGTGATATTCATTTTTCTAAACCCTCAATTAGTAAGAATTGACTCACGAAGTGAATGAAATATTCAACTTTTTTGTTGTTGTACAGTGAAATGTGTTTATATCAATAACATAGAATAATTGTCTAATGAATCCCTCTCTGGTTTGTTCACAGTGCAGATCTGCCTCGGTGTTGACTCGTGACGAAGATCACGGGATATGACTGTACAGTGATGTGTATATAGATATAAAATATTAATAAAGACGATAATTTGTTCCACTTCACCTTACATGATGACTTGTTTGCTGAGCAATCAGTGCGATTCCCAGGTGGACTAACTGATTCTTAATTTGCTCCGAAGAACATCACCTTTCCCCTCCCCAGTTTAATAGAAACATGACTGTCTACAGCAGGGTTCACCATCTTGATACCTATCGAGGGCCCAATCTAACGTAGAGAAATCCATCAGGGACTAGACGATGCTATGTGTATATTTCCTTTTATCTGTGCGGAAAGAATAAAAAATCTAGATGTAGAGATAGCCTAATTTCATAAATAATATGCAGGTGCGAAAACTTTCATTACCCCTGTCGTTGACTTTGCATCATGTGTAACTCAAGAGGACATTTTTATTAAACTACTACCGAATTTCTCCACGTCAGTCTTAAAAACCGCAAAAATCCGAAGGTTCAAGAACCCCGAAGGGCCATGGCTTACCAAGCAACCGCTACTCAGCCGGAAGGCCTGCAGATTACGTGTCGTGTGTTCGGCACGATAAATCCTCTCGGTCGTTCTTTTTTGGCTTTCTAGATCCGGGCAAACGTCGCAAATTTTCACATACTCCAAAACTTCCTTTTTGAGGTTAGGCCAGAAGCAGTACGAGGGATACGATTTAAGGTTTTATATTGGCCCAGATGTGCACCCAGATAGGAGTCATGATAAAAATTGATCAGCATGGACCGTAATTTGAGAGGAACGTAGATTTTGTCTCTACCGGTTTTGCGATTCCGTCGAATCAATAGTGGTGGTGGTGGTGGTGATTTTTGTTTTAAGAGGAAGTGCAACGAGGTAACCATCCTCTCTGAACAAATAAGTGGAAAAGAATTTAAAACATAAAACAAAATTATTTATTCAACAAAGGAATTTGGAAACGCAGTAGAAAATAAAACAAAAACAATTATAGAACTAGGCCGAAAGGATTACTAACGTATCAAAAGGGAACGTACGTTCCCTGAGTAACAGTGCACTTGTAATATATATACACTTGATATGTCCACTGTCGCACATAAAGCGGATGACGACATCAGCAGTAGTCGCGTCATCGGCTAGTATGCGTTCGAGTGTTTCCTGCAGGCCGAGGCTCCGTCTTAGGCCAGAGAGATCGGCGCACTCTGTGAGGATGTGGGCCACGGTGAATTCGGCACCACAAGAACACACTGGGGGTCTTCCCTCTTTAGGAGATAAGAGTGCGTGGATCGTAAATGACCCATCCTCAGCCTGCATAGTACTATGGCCTCTCTCCGTGAAGGTCGGAAAGAGGACCGCCACACGGTAGTTGTCTTCTTAATTGTTCTCAGCTTGTTGGGAGTTCGGATATCTAGCCACTCCGATTCCCAGGACGCCAAGATCGTTCGACGTAGCTGAGAACAAATATCCTTAGCAGGTACATTGACTGGTCTTGGAGGTAAAAGTACAGCTTCCTTTGCAGCTTAATCCGCAAGTTCGTTTCCCGCAATCCTAACGTGATTTGGAAGCCACGCGAAATTGATTCTGGTGCCAGCATCTCCTAACCTGGCTAGAAGGTCATGTATCTGTTGTACCAGTGGATGTTGCAATAAACATGTTTCAATAGACTGCAGAGAGCTTAAAGAATCAGTACACATAAGAAAGTGGCTTCTTTCGTCACACAGTGCAAACTGCAGAGCCTCTAAGATGGCGTAAAGCTCTGAAGTATACACGCTACATACTTTAAGGGGCGAGACCTTCGTGCTCATATCATCAATGACGAAAGAGCAACCAACATTATCTCCGATTTTAGGACCATCCGTGCAGATAAGTCTCGCAGCCGGATATTGGTGAACGAAGTCCTGGTAATACCTCCGATAAACAGAGGAATCCGTGTTCCCCTTCGGTCCACGGAGCAGATCTAGACGTATATCCGGTCACGGAACCAACCACGGAGGTACCTGGCTAAACGTTTGTTCAAGATAACCACCGATGTCGACATTCAAATCATGACACAAGCTATCGATTCGAAACCCAACCGGCCGTGTGGCATTCGGCCGTTCTTGGTACCTCTGGTGGTATTGGATACGATAGATGCATTGATAGCTTAGATGTAGTGGCATTTCACGAATTTTGGCAGCGTACGTGAGGAGTAACTGCTGCCTCCTTATCCGTAAAAGTGGAACTCCGGCTTCAGCGAGTAAGCTGGGAATGGGGCTAGTACGGAAAGCTCCCGTTGCCGTGAAAGCTCCCGTGAATACTGTCCAAAAGGCTCAGCGTAGATTTTGATGCCGAGCCATAAGCCGCACTTCCATAGTCTATTCGGGAGAGGACCGTCGCCGTGTAAAATCGTAGCAGTACCGCACGGTCAGCCCCCCACGAGGTGCCGCTTAGAAACTTAAGCATGTTCAGTCTCTTCATGCAGGCAACCTTCAACTGACGGATGTGGGGCTGCCACGTAAGTCTCTTATCAAAATGGAGACCCAGGAATCTGCAGGTGTCAACCACTGGTAAGACACTGTTTCGCAAGCGGAGCTCTGGTTCGGGATGCACAGGCCGACGTCGACAGAAGTGTACAACTGAGGTTTTTGCTGCTGAAAATCGAAAATCATGTTGCAGGGCCCAACTGTCGACTCGGGTAATAGCTTGCTGTAGCTGTCTTTCAGCAAACGCCACCCTTTCGGAGCTAAGTCGTCTACATACAGCGAAGGAACGACTGGGGGCCCAGCAGCGGCAACTATTGCGAACAGCGTGACACTCAGTACCGATTCCTGAACGTAATATTAAGAAAATGCATTCCCTACTCGGGCTCGAAGAGACGGAGGGACATGAAGTTCTCAATAAACGTTGGCAAATTTTTTCGAAATCCCCACTGGTGTAGTGTGGAGAGAATCCCATATCGCCAGGTAGTGTCGTAAGCTTTCTCCAGGTCAAAAAACACAGCGACTAGGTGTTCTTTCCGGAGAAAGGCCTCCTGAATGGCGCTCTCCAGTCTGACCGATGAGAGCGAAACCCACACTAGTAGTTAGACAAGAGACCTTCCTTTTCCATGGCCTACACAAGACGCCGGTTAACCATCCTTTCAAATAGCTTACAGAGGCAATTTGTAAGCATATTGGCCTATAACTTTCCAGGAATTTTGGATCATTACCTGGCTTGGGAATTGGTATCACAATTCCCTCACGCCATTGAGACGGAAATACTCCCTCACTCCATATTCTGTTGAATAGGGTGAGGATATCCTTGAGACATATGTCACTCAAATGCTTAAGCATTTGATTATGGATTTTGTCCGGTCCAGGAGCCGTATCCCTGCATAGCGCGAGTGCACTCCGCAACTCCCACTCCGTGAAGGGCATGTTGTAGGGATGCGAAGCACTGGAGGCGAAAGAGAGATGGTGTGCCTCTGCTTCGCGATTAATTTGCCACTATACGACTCGTCTTCGAGAGACCCATCCGCAATTCGTTTCAACATTTCTTGACACTCTGAGTCATCCTTCTGATATTCGGAAATTTCTGTGAAGGACCAAGAGTAATTTGGTAAAATGTTGAAGCTGTCAGGGTCTTCCTCAGGTCCAACCTCACTCTCCTTTACCCCGTCAAACATGCGCGACATACAGTGGGCTACAAGATTATCTTTCCCACGAACATGAACCACCGTGAATTTGTAAGCGGACAACCGGAGGATCCACCTAGCAGTTCGACCAAGTCTTTTTACATTGGCGCTCATCCAAGATAGGGCCTGATTGTCGGTGTGGACATAGAAATGGCGGTGTTCCAAATATGAGCGAAACTTCGAGACACCCAAAACTACGGCTAGGCATTCTTTTTCGTAAATTTAATACCTCAGTTCAGCTCCATGTAACAATTTACTAAAGTACGCGACGGGGGCTAGCCTACCTTCCTCATCGGCTTGGTTAAGTACAACAGACATAGCGAGCTCACTGGAGTCACATTGGAGGACGAAGTCACGGGAGAAATTCGGACTGTGCAACACAGCGCCTCACAAAGTACTTTTTCAGTTGCTCGAAGGCATGATTTTAATCGTGGCTCCAGACAAAGCGACAGCTTTTCTTTTTCAGCAGGTTTAAGGGGGCCGAAATCTGAGATTTTTTTTTGATAAAGCGGCTGTAAAAACCGACCATACCCAGAAATACTCTCACACCACGAACGCTTTTAGGCTGAGGAAAATCCTTGATACATTTGACCCTGTCCAGGATTATGGCGATTCCGGAATCAGATATGATGTGACCTAGGAAATTTAGACGATTGGAGCAAAGAGACACCTTCTTGGGGTTGATCGTGAAACCGTGCTTGCGCAAACGACTGAGAACTTTGCGAAGGTGAGCCAGGTGTTCATCAAAGCTTGGTGAAAAAATCAGAAGGACATCCAAAAAATTAAAGACACATGAAAATTTGAGATCTCCGAAGATCGAATCCATCACGCGACTAAGCGCCTGTCGTCCAATCGAAATGCCCATCGGGACTTCATTAAATTCGAACAATCCAAACGGAGTAGCAAAGGCAGTATAAGGGCGAATTTTGAGATCCAAAGGGATTTGGTGATATGCCGAACTGAAGTCAAACACGGTAAAGTATTTTGCGCCATGAAAGTGTTGGAAGGCGCTTTCGATGGTGGGTAAAGGGAAGCTGTCAAAGACGATGTGCTTATTGACCTTGCCATAGTCTACGATGAACCTGAATTTACCGTACTTTTTAGGGACTAGGAAGGCGGGGCTACTATAGGGAGACTTGGAGGGACTGATGACCTTCTCATCCAGCAGGTCGTTGACACATTCTCTCATCGCGGACAATTTCGGGGGCGAACAACTGAAAGGAGGGGATCTAACAGGTGTATCATCTTTGAGCTCAATGGAATAAGATAAATTATTTGCACACCCAAGCTTATCGGTCAACACATTAGAAAATTCCCCCGATAAGCAGTTTAACATGAGGTTTTGATTATCAGAGTGTTCACACGAGGCGTCGGTAAGTGGAGATTTCGACAGAGCGCACACAGTGGGACGTTGAAATGGGGCCCTCAAAGGGTTGTTTGACATCAAATTTAAAGCGAAAGGCGAAAGTCCGATTGATGAAATCAATGGATAAACCGGTAGCCAGCATAAAGTCAGTCCCTAGTATCATGGGCGCGGACAGGTTGGGTACAACATTGAACGTCAAATCCCACGAAAGACCATGAATTTTTATATGACACTTGGTCCGACCTACGGAACATACCTCGCGGCTATCGACAGACACGTACTTTTTCTGACTCTCACACTCAGGCAGATACTCTAAATTGGTAGAAAGCACAAGGGATTGGTTCAGAAGGGAAGCACACGAACTAGTGTCTAACAAGGCATACAGTATACGAGTTCCAATATAAACTTTTGCCCATGGGGTAGATGAGGGAAGGCCCCAGATCCTCTTATTCAGACCAACATCAGGCGCCAACGGCGGGCCATCACGTCGGGGCGCCCCTAGTTTCCCTGCTGAGGGTTGCAACGGGGACATACACGCACAGTGACACCACCAAGACCACACTGAGAGCACTTAACAGGGGACTTAGACCAACAGTTCTTCGAGATGTGACCTAATTTTCCACAATTCCAGCACGACCTGGCTCTACTGCCATCTACAGTAACCGAGTTGGACGGTTAGGTTTCACTGACGTAACGTTGGTGCGGAGTTTCCAAGTTGGGCTTGCTTTCGGGACCACGGACGGTACGAGATGGAGAAGGGGGGTACCAAAGGTAACGGATTTGACGGGCGCACGACAAGCAACGTCAGGAAATAAGCAATCGGACGAACAGGAGGCGGACGGTATTGTTTGTTTTGACTCACAATGGACTCGAACTCGCGAGCTAGGTTAATAATGTCCTCAACGCTTTCTACTTGAGATCGGTTTATATGCAGTTTGTAGTCGGGCGCTAGATTCATGTAAAAATGGTCGAAAACCTCGGTTTCGGGCACTTTAACACACATGCGGTTAAATAGAGTTAGGATTCCGGTGGCATAATCGTCAATACTTTCACCCACTCCTTGCGTATCGGAAGATTTCCTCCTTCAAGCAGTAGTCCATATCGGACACTCCAAAGCGCTGTTTAATGCGACTAGTAAACTCGTCCCACGTCAGGACGCTACCTTTTATAAACCTAAACCATTTTAGAGCTAGCCCTTCCAGCATTCCCGGGATAACAGGGACAAACAAATCAAGAGGTAACGAGCTGCACTCAGCGATACCTTCAACCCGTTCCAAGAATTCAATCACACTGGAAGTTTTCCCTTCCCCAGAGAAATTTAACCTTCTCTTTCTCACAACATCAAATACCGGGTTCACGTTAGCATGGCGATCTGAAGTAGGCCTAGAAATGGGGGAAGTCTGTTCCACACGATTCCCGCCAAGAGTACAATTACGACAAGCAACGGCATTATCATCATCAGGGCATTTATTAGAGCTGTTACTCCCTACAGGCGAACCATCGAGTTCATTGGTACCGTGCCTCATTTCACTTTCCAAGTTCGACATATCTCCAGTAACACTATCAGTAAGATTACTCATTACCAAAGCATTTTGAATCTCCATATCGTAATCCAAGTTTCAAAGATATCAAACACGAGACACATATGCAAGACGACAACAATGCACATAAACTACAAATTAAACTGAAGATTAAAACCAGAAATTAACAGCATCATAAGGTTAAATTAAGTCGACCAGAACTGACTTAAAATGCATTTCCAACTCTACCCCGTCTGATTTCTTCTCAGAGGAGGTATCCTAATCGAGCACGCTTCTGTTACCATTTGTGCCAAACTCCCCCGGCCCTCACAACTATCCCTAGAATAAATCAATGATTCATACAACATCGACGTTAACACATTCATAGGGAATAATTTGAGGCGTGGATTTTCGGTTAGGAAAGGCGCAAACACGACCCCGAGCTGGAAACGCCCCTCGTAGTTGGTGAACAATGGATAAGACTGTAACTACTACCAATAAAGAAACCAATTCTTAAAACTACGGTTTATTAGTAAAATTTAAAAAATAAGACAAGGAACCCGTAAGTGAAATCAATAGGGCAAAAAATAACGGTAATAAATATGGCCTACCTTGCATAAAATAACATCTCAATGTCGTGGCGTGAGCTCAAAACCAACACTCATATAAATACATTACCACTCATTATAAAATGCTCAGCGCCTCACAATTTCCTTTTTGGTTACGTCATTGCAGTGTAATGACAGTATTCACATTACAATCATGTTGCTCGTTTTTGCGATAAACCCATTCATTCACGACACGGCTCTTCATACACCATTATGTAACCAACAATGTATAGCTCTCTCAACAATCCGCCCATCGCGTAGAACAAAGCAGATAAGAAGAACGGAGATATCGGCTTGAGGCTAAGACCAGCATCCATGGACCAAAAGCAAAGAATGATAGATCAAAGAATACTACAGGTACGCCCCATGCATAAATACACAGCCAACATGGCGGCTACCGGACTGAGCGTCAGCCACAGATTAAATAAATAAAGAGATATGTACCGAGAACAAAATAAGGTACAGATACAAACAGGACAATAAACCAGGTCGACCGACATACTTCCTTTTCTCTCCCTCACACATTAACACACACACATCCAGCATTTACACTCACAAATGAGGTATCGGAAAATAAAAGTGCGAATGGCCGTTCGGACAACATTGTCAAATACAAACCATAAATTATGACCCCACGGTCATCAGCAACAGGTCTCACATATTCAAGGCATTTGCGTGCATCGTGCAATTATATTTTAAGGCCAGGATGAACCATCACTTTATTCAAATCTAAGAACATGACGCGCCTCGTGCGATTTGGATGTAGCTGCATGGTCGAGACGAGAGGCATATTTCAGGGATTACGAAGTATGAAAGTACGTAGTGCACTAAAATGTAGCCACACAGAGACCTTCTTTTTGCCATCATCTCAAGATCACAGTCACACCCACACGAAACATATCATGCAACGGAGCGAAAAGGTGCATGTCAATCAACCGTGACAGTTGGAAATGAATCATCACCAAAACAACTATTGGAAAAGCACCAACATACCTGTAATTACCAGTAGTTATAATTAAAAGTAATAAGCATTAAAGACCCAATCTTGAAGACGTTAAATGAATATTTATGACACAAAAACGCTACTTCAAAAATCGTAGCTTCCATTGTTGTTATCTGCCACATATACACAGAGAAGATGAACTCCAAAGAGAAAAATCGCCGCTCTCGCAAAACGAACGACCTCTCAGTTTAAACACAGCAGGTGCTGCCCCCTACTGTACAATACTTGACATACATAGGTAAATATGGAAAGATGAGGCTGATAGAAGACATTTGCATAAAGAAGTGCCAAATAAATAAACAAGCATGGTTCAGAAGGTAATGTATGATTTATTTAAGTCCCTAAATTAAATGAAGTGTGAAGCCCTATAATGTTTAAAAGGGATTTTTAATATTTAGTAAAATGACTCCTGATAACATTTTATAAATCAGCATGAATCTTCAAAATATTCTGAGATTATTTATCTTGCACTTCACACGGAGTTAGACAGTTCCTCCCATGTAGTATAAATTTGCTGGACCAGAAGATGAAGAAAATACAGTGGGTGGTAACTATGCTTATTTAGCTCGTGAGTGTTTATGTACATTTGTCCCGAAGGGATAGGATTTATTCTTTAAGTTTGCATGTGTTTTATATACTGTGAAAAGTGTCGGAGCTTTTTATGCAGATTGGTGTTTAGGTGCGATGTCATGTGAGAATATGAGTTTCCCCAAATGAGTGGTTAATGAGGGATATGATTAAGGCTAGGTTAGAGCCAGTATGCGAGAGAATGCCAGTAGCATCTAGGGCAATTAAACATACATACATTACATACATTTTCATTATAGACTGTTATGCCTTTCAGCGTTCAGTCTGCAAGCCTCTGTGAATTTACTAAACGTCGCCCAATCCTCGATCTGCAACTAGTGTTGTGGCCTCATTTAGTTCTATACTTCTTATCTTTAAATCGTTAAAAACCGAGTCTAACCATCGTCGTCTTGGTCTACCTCTACTTCTCTTACCCTCCTTAGCAGAGTCCATTATTCTCCTAGGTAACCTATCCTCCACCATTCGTCTCACATGGCCCCACCACCGAAGCCGGTTTATGCGTACAGCTTCATCCATCAAGTTCATTCCTAATTTATCCTTTACCTCCTCATTCCGAGTACCCTCCTGCCATTGTTCCCAACTGTTTGTATCAGCAATCATTCTTGCTACTTTTATGTCTGTTACTTCTAACTTATGAATAAGATATCCTGAATCCACCCAGCTTTCGCTCCCGTAAAGCAAAGTTGGTCTGAAAACAGACCGATGTAAAGATAGTTTCGTCTGCGAGCTCACTTCCTTCTTACAGAATACTGTTGATCGCAACTGCGAGCTCACTGCATTAGCTTTACTACACCTTGATTCAATCTCACTTAGTATATTACCGTCCTGGGAGAACACACAACCTAAATACTTGAAATGATCAACCTGTTCTAGCTTTGTATCACCAATCTGACATTCAATTCTGTTCAATTTCTTACCTACTGACATCAATTTGGTCTTCGAAAGGCTAATTTTCATACCATACTCATTGCACCTATTTCCAAGTTCCAAGACATTAGACTGCAGGCTTTCGGCACCATCTGCCATTAAGACCAAGTCGTCAGCATAGGCCAGTCCGCTTACTACATTTCCACCTAACTGAATCCCTCCCTGCCATTTCATACCTTTCAGCAGATGATCCATGTAAACTACGATCAGGAAAGGTGAAAGATTACAGCCTTGTCTAACCCCTGTAAGTACTCTGAACCAAGAACTCATTCTACCATCAATTCTCACTGAAGCCCAATTGTCAACATAAATGCCTTGACTGTTCTTAATAATCTACCTTTAATTCCATAGTCCCCCAGTATGGCGAACATCTTTTCCTTCGGTGCCATGTCATATGCTTTCTCTAGATCTACGAAACATAAACACAACTGCCTATTTCTCTCGTAGCATTTTTCAATTATCTGGCGCATACTGAAAATCTGATCCTGACAGCCTCTCTGCGTTCTGGAACCACACTGGTTTTCATCCAACTTCCTCTCAACGACTGATCGCACCCTCCATTCCAAGATGCCAGTGAATACTTTGCCTGGTATACTAATCAATGAGATACCTCGATAGTTGATGCAATCCTTCCTGTTCCCTTGCTTATAGATAGGTTCATTTACTGCTTTTGCCCAATCTGAAGGTACCTTACCAACACTCCACGCTAAGTTTATTACTCTATGAAGCCATTTCATCCCTGCCTTCCCACTATACTTCACCATGTCAGGTCTAATTTCATCTATTCCTGCTGCCTTATGACAATGGAGTTTACTTACCATCCTTTCCACTTCCTCAAGCATAATTTCACCAACATCATTTTCCTCCTCCCCATGAGCTTGGCTGATCACAACACTACCAGGATGATTTCCTTTTACATTGAGAAGTTGTTCAAAATATTCCCTCCACCTCTCCAGTTATTATTATCTGCATCCGGGAGATAGTAGGTTCGAATCCCACTATCGGCAGCCCTGAAAATGGTTTTCCGTGGTTTCCCATTTTCACACCAGGCAAATGCTGGGGCTGTACCTTAATTAAGGCCACGGCCGCTTCCTTCCAACTCCTAGGCCTTTCCTATCCCATCGTCGCCATAAGACCTATCTGTGTCGGTGCGACGTAAAGCCCATAGCAAAAAAAAAATCTCCAGTTATTCCCTGGGATCTATTATGAGTTCACCTGAATTACTCAAAACACTGTTCATTTCCTTTTTCCCTCCCTTCCTAAGATTCTTCATTACTGTCCAGAAAGGTTTCCCTGCTGCTTGACCTAGCCCTTCCAGGTTGTTACCAAAATCTTCCCATGACTTCTTTTTGGATTCAACAACTATTTGTTTCGCTCTGTTTCTTTCTTTTACATACAAATCTCTGTCTGCCTCGGCCCTTGTTTGGAGCCATTTCGGATAAACCTTCTTTTTACGTTTACAAGCTGCTCTCACTTCATCATTCCACCAAGATGTTCGCCTTTTCCCATCTTTACACACAGTTGTTCCTAGGCATTCCCTTGCTGTTTCTACTACAGCATCCCTGTATGCCACCCATTCACTTTCTATATCCTGAACCTGCTTACTGTCTACTCTTCGAAACTTCTCACTAATCATATCCATGTACTTCTGTCTAATTTCCTCGTCCTGGAGATTTTCTACCCTTATTCGTTTGCAGACAGATTTCACTTTCTCTACCATAGGCCTAGAGATACTTAGTTCACTACAGATCAGATAGTGGTCTGTATCATCGAAAAATCCCCGGAAAACTCGTACATTCCTAACAGATTTCCTGAATTCGAAGTCGGTTAAGATATAGTCTATTATGGATCTAGTACCCCTAGCCTCCCATGTGTAGCGTTGAATAGCCTTATGCTTGAAGAATGTATTCGTAACAGCTAAACCCATACTAGCACAGAAGTCGAGCAAACGCTTCCCATTCCCATTAGCTTCCATGTCTTCCCCACATTTACCAACCACCCTTTCGTATCCTTCAGTTCTATTCCCAACTCTCGCATTGAAATCGCCCATTAGCACTATTCTATCCTTGCTGTTGACAATGACCACGATGTTACTCAATGCTTCATAAAACTTGTCAACCTAAAGAAATTAAATAATTAGTTGCGAGAATGAGAATTGCCAGTGTAGACTGTAGTGCACCGTTATGTTGAAATTGAGAGTAGTAAGGGACAGTCAGCTAGCATGCTTGATTTAAGGCTCGCCGTCAGAATGACCGCCGCACTGAGGCACGCCGGCTCTCTTTCCGTTCCCGATATAACAATCACATGCTATCTTTTAACCCTCCAAGTGGCAAACGCCTGATATCAGACGTTTTATGCGTTTGCCCAGTGGCAACGCCTGATAACAGGCGTTTTGACATGCTCTTCATTTTATTTCGATAATCGAATTATTATTTATCGAAAAATGCTAATTACGAATCAATTGAAGTAGAAATGTTCGGTCATAATCATGAAATAGTTTGTATAATAGCATCTTGCACTAATCTAGTGTAAATCGTTGGCAAAGTAATGTCATAATCCCGCTGTCTTGTGCTAGCAGCTACATACTCAGCGGCCGGCCACACGTATGTCTCAGCTGAGCAGCTATATTTAGTCGCCAGTTTTCCTTCTGATATCAATGTAACCGGGCGAGTTGGTCGTGCGGTTAGGGGCGCGCGGCTGTGAGCTTGCATCCGGGAGATCTTGGGTTCGAGCCCCACTGTCGGCAGCCCTGAAGATGGTTTTCCGTGGTTTCCCATTTTCACACCAGGCAAATGCTGGGGCTGTACCTTAATTAAGGCCACGGCCGCTTCCTTCCAACTCCTAGGCCTTTCCTGTCCCATCGTCGCCATAAGACCTATCTGTGTCGGTGCGACGTAAAGCAACTAGCAAAAAAAAAAAAAAAAAAAAGATATCAATCTGAAGTGTTGATATGCATTCGCGTCATCAATACTGAATATTTTCCTCACAGGGGCAGTGATAAATCTTCAAAGGGACTGTCTCAGATTGTTTTAGGTACAATACTTGAACCTAGGCAAACCGTTTACTTTAGGCAAGATGACGTTCTACTGGTTGCTTATAAAGAGACGAAAACACGGAAACCAGTTTTTGCCTCACAACTGGATGTCACGCTGAGGACAATGTTGTAAGGAGCCTAAAGGGAAATGAAGGGTTGAAACCACTGCTGATTCATAAGTACAATATCTTCATGGAAGGTGTAGATAATAAAGATAAGTGCATTTTCCATGCCACTTGTTTCAGACCCACCAGAAGGTACTGGAAGCAAATTTTTTCAAATCTTCTAGATATGACATTATTTGACGCATACATTCTGCAAATAAAGGACACTGATAAGCTTTTAGCAAGATGAGACTTCACGGTCAGTACAGTTAGGGGATTGCTAAATGAACAGTTCCCAATTCCAGTTGTGAGGCCAACAGGTCATGCAGGAGGCCTCCCTCACGCTCTCGAAAAATTGCCACAGAATAACAATCGCCTGTGTTGTGTGCTTGCAGGAAAAGAAGAAGAAGAAGTCTATATTCTGGTGTCCAGGATGTAATGGTGGTATTCAAATTCACCAGAGGTGTTATCATAAACTAGTGCACTTCTGGAGGCCTGACAATCGTGGAGTAAAAAGGAAGACCCACCCAAGGGACTCTGAATGAAATGTACGAGTGGTAGCATGCAATTGTTGTATATATTGTTGTATCATTTTTCCAGCTAAGAACATTATTATAAACTGTATACCGGTACGCAACTTTTTACTATGAACTGGTGCTCCTTTTGTATATGTCATTTTTTAAATTAACCTAAATATAAACATATTATTATATAGCAAAACTTCTGCAAAAATAAATAATATAAACAAATTCAATATATTTTTGGTCTTACACTTTGTGTATGATAAATAACAGTTTTAGTATCACCACCATCTTATTCCTTGTACTTTTTAGGATAAAAGGGTGTGCTGTTTATGTATGTATAACATGCACAACATTTTTAACACAATTTATACTAAGAGTCTGCAACACCGGTAAAATATCGCTGCCACTACAGGATAAATGACCGCCACTTCGAGGGTTAAAGAGTACCGCCGTCGGATAGATTCACAATTTATGGAGATGAGAGAATGTCCCTCCTTTTTATTCACTTTAAAATTAAGGCGTAGAATGATTACAGGTGAACTACACACCCCACGTTGTCAGAGGAGCTTGGGTTTACTCCCAGGCAGCAGTGGACGATAAGCCCACTGTTGTCACCTGCAGATGAACTGTACCATCCGTGATTCGTCGTCTAAACATGAAAAGCACTATTGTTGTTTCCTTTATATTTCAGGAAGTTATATTTCATATCTTTATTGTACTGGTTTTGTTTCACCATATGTATTGTTCCAGGACACAACGTTGTAAATGTCTTGTGTGTGTGTGAATTAGTATTTAAGTGATATCCGATTAAACATGCGTCATATAAGATGGATGATATATTAGATATTCAGATAGGTTTCCAAGCGAATGCTGAGATAGACTTTCATGTGTCTTGAATGTGCTCATAACATTTTCGCAATACAACTCTGTTAACTTGATGATAGGTTTCTAAACTTGTTATTTGTATATGTTAATTCACGATACTCTCAGGACGGAACATCGCAAAATATGCTCTTGTTTATTTATCCTTGTGTAGAGTGTTATAAGTGTAAAATGTGACAAGTGCTTTCTATAGTTAAATGACCAGGGAAGAGACCCCTTCTCGTGTTTATAAAGCTACAGAGTGTAATGCGGCTTTAGCAAACAGACTAGAAAGACATTGAATCACTCAAGAAAAAGGGTATATAATTTCATGTATTTTCACAGTATGGCATATCTGTGCAGATAGTGTACAAGTGCTTTCTTAGTTATTAAAATTATGTTGTGAAAGATTCATTCTTCTCATTTCTCAGTGCAGATGAATTCCTCTGATAGTTAAGGTTCCCTACTGTATACATAATTAATTTATTGCCCTTTCTCGGACGGTCCACAGACCCGTAATTCTCTCCTGAGCCCAGCCGCGGACAGACTCCAGTAGGAGAGATGGGACTTCGTCGCCGGGCTTGTTCGAAGGTCTCATTAAATATATCCCATTCAACCACTGAATTAGAGATCCATGCTAATGTTGTTTATGCACTATAGCCCTGGACAGGTGCAATACACCAAAACAATCTAAAGATGTTGCAAACATGGAAACAGGTATTTGGAATCTCTTTAAAAATAAAGAAACACGTATTTGTGGGGGGAAGCAACGTGGTAGGGGGAGATGAAAACAGAAATGAATTCCTTTTTACGAGGATACATATATTTCAAAAACTGAAGATGTTATAGACGTGAAAATTAGTATTTGAAATCTCTTTTAAAAATAAAGAAACATGCATTTTGTGGGGAAATCAACCCGGGGGCCGGGACAGTTGGAATGTAGTTCAATTCCTTTTTATGAGGATACTTATATCTCAAAACTGATGATGTTACAGTCGTAATAATTGACATTTGGAAGCTCCTTTATAAATAAAGAAACGAGTTATTTTCGGTTTTCGGAAAATTCACTTAAGGAGGAGGGTGAAAGAAAATGGAAGAAAATGGAAGAAATTATATCTCAAAAGCTTAAAGTTACACGCGTGTAAATTTGTATTTGAAATCTCCTAAAGTAAAGAAACACGCATTTTTGGAGGAGGAGGCGGGGAATTAACTTGACGGGCTGCGGTGGAAAAGGAGTTGTGTCGCGAGTACCGATTCGCAACACGTCCTTCCTTGGGAAATTATGGGGCGAGCGCATCGAACGAGATTTGATCCGTGACCTTCCAGTCAGAAATCCCTAATAATCATGAGTAGTTTAAGCGTAATATATAAAGGGAAGATACAGCAAAACAGTGGAAGTTAGTGATTAAGTGCAATAGGATATTAGTGCAGTGAATAGGTGCATAATTACAATTATAATTAAAAGCACATCTTAATGCTAGTCTCAACTTGGGATATTTCCGTAAGCAGAGTATGAGGCAAATTTGTGCAATCAGAATATTTGTCGGAGAAAGATGTAAACGGAGTAGAGTGTCATAGTTAGAAGCTTTTATTGGGTGGACCAGGAAAAACAAACCTGTTGTTAGTCACGTAGCAAGATGCCCTGTAAAAATAAGAACGCATGCTGTGGTGTAACAATTCTTTCCAGAAGGAATCTCGGGAAGTTCGCCTGTCACATGTACATCCATGAGACGCGTGGGACCACACTTGAAGCAACCAATAGGAAGCTAACAGATCAGTTATGTGAGGGAACATAGTAGTAGGGGATGACTTGTTCCAGAAACTCAGAGAAGGGATAAAGGGGAGTGACAAGGGAGCCTCTTGGTCATTTTGTGTCATTTTGTGGTCATTCTTGGTCATAATTCTGGTGTCATTCAGGAGGTAATTCTGTTAACTTTGAAAGGAGGGTTCTCTTAGGAAGGAACGGACAGTAGATCACTTGGCAGAGAACAGCCTCTGTAGAATAAAGTCAGTGAAGTTAGTAGCAGTAGTTGAGCCTGCAATCAGTTAGTGAAGACAGCAGTATAAGAAGTTATTCAAATTAGGCAGCAATTAAGACTGCCAAGCAGTAGAACTGGTTAGCAGTGTCCCACAGTACGTAGAGAACTCACTGAGTGTTAGAAGGAGACTGCAGCTTCAGTTAGTATTCACATTAGAGTTCTGTGTTCGATATTCGAACCCAAGTCCTCAGCCTGTTCTGTTCATAGAATACGACAGTTGAATACTTTTTATGAAGATACTTATATCTCAAAACTGAAGATGTTAGAGGCATGAGCATTTGTATTTGGAATTTTCTTTCAAAGTAAAGAAACACGTGTTCTATTGTCTTTGGAAAATCCACTTAATTGAATTGTAAAATTTGTCGAATTCTTAGTATGAGGATACTTGCATCTCAAAAACTAAAGATGATAAAGTCGTAAAAATTGGTATTTAGAATCTCCTTTAAAAATAAACACGCACTTTTGGGGAGGAGGGAACCAACCGCTAGGAAGGGGAGGATAAAAAGCAGTTGAATTACATTTATGAGGATACAAATATATTGCAAAAACTGAAATTGATACAGACGTGAAAATTAGTAATTGGAATCTCCTTTGAAAATAAAGAAACACACATATTGTTTTTTTTTTTTTTTTTGGAAAATCGACGCAAGTAGTATAATTTGATGGTTCTGCGGCCGCCACCGCCACCGGGCTCCCAGAGGCCACCTCCACCACCACCACAGCCAGAGGCCTCCCAGATGCCTCCTCCACCACCACCACAGCCAGAGGCCTCCCAGAGGCCTCCTCCACCACCCGCGGGAAATTTGAATTTGTAAACAAAGCCACGTGCTTTTTGACAGCTGTCATCGACAACAACGCATCGCCAACCTCAGTACTGCCATCTTGACGGGCCGAAACCTCAGTACTGCCAACTTAACCTAACTAGCGCGTGGTAAACAAAGCCACGTGCTTTTTTGACAGCTGTCATCCGCCATCTTTAAACCACAGAGCACTGTGCTGCCCTCTTTATCGTAGTAGATGTAAAATTCGTCACCTGTCATCGGCAGTGCTGCCATCTTGGCGGGCCTAAACCTTAGTGCTACCAACTTAACCTAACTAGCGCGTGGTAAACAAAGCCACGTGCTTTTTGACAGCCACGTGCTTTTTTGACAGCTGTCATCCGCCATCTTTAAACCACAGAGCACTGTGCTGCCCTCTTTATCGTAGTAGATGTAAAATTCGTCACCCGTCATCGGCAGTGCTGCCATCTTGGCGGGCCTAAACCTTAGTGCTACCAACTTAACCTCACTAGCGTGAGATATACAAATCCACGTGCTTTTTTGACAGCTGTCATCCGCCATCTTTAATCTATAGAGCACAGTGCTGCCCTCTTTAGCTACTGACCTTTGAAATGTGTTGGCGGATAATTTGAAAAATGCTTTTTGACAGCAGCCATCTTTAATCTAGAGAGCACCGTGCTGCCCTCTTTAGCTAGATACCTTTGATATGTGGTGGCAGGCAATTCCACATGACAGCAGCCATCTTTAATCATGAGAGCACCGTGCTGCCCTCTATGTGGTGGCGGCAAATTCTACATGCTCTTGTTTGGAAACAAACTAACGCGCTTTTTTGACAGCCGTCATCCGCCATCTTTAATCAACAGAGCAGGGTGCTGCACTCTTTAGCTAGATACCTTTGAAACGTGGTGGTGGCAATTTGAAAAATTATATGTGCTCTTGTTTGGAAACAAAGCCACGTGCTTTTTTGACAGCTGTAATTCGCCATCCTTAATCAATAGAGCACTGTGCTGCTATCATGCGGACAATTTCATCAGCTGTCATCCGCCATCTTTAATCCACAGAACACCGTGCTGCCCTCTTTATGACATGTAGTAGCGGGCAATTTGAAAAGTTCTGTTAGCTGTCATCCGCCATCTTTAATCAAGAGTGCACCGTGCTGCCTGCTGCCATCTTTAGCTAGATACCTTTGAAATGTGGTGGCGGCAAAATTGAAAAATTCCACGTGCTACTGTTTAGTAAACAAACACACGCGCTTTTTTTTTTGTCAGCTGTCATCCGTCATCTTACATCGCAAACCTCAGTGCTACTTTCTTTAGGTAAATACCTTTGAAATATGGTGGCGGATAATTTAAAAAAGAAAAATTCCACAGCAGCCATCTCTCGACGCTAATTGCACAAGATAGTGGCTATACATGACGCCTTGAAGGTGCTTATGCAAGATGGCCGCTATACATAGGTTCTTATGAGACGCCCTTGGGATGCTTGCGCAAGATGGCGGTTATACATGGCTCCTTATGAGATGCCCTAGGGATGCTTGCGCAAGATGGCGGACACAAGATGGCGGATATACACGTCTCCTTATGAGACGCCTTAAGGGTGCTTGCGCAAGATGGCTGCTGCACTTATGAAGAAAGCTAGCTTAGAGGCTAACGCATCGTGCTAGTTCGATTCATTAAATTTGGGGCTTAAATGCAAAATGTTAAATATCTCGAAAGCGGTGCATCGTAGAGCAAAACGGACAAACATTTTCCTGCCCAGTACCTCGGTTCGCAGAACGAGGAACAAGAAAAACATAGTCTAATGATGAGATCAACGGTTCGGTTCCTACTTAGGCCCTTTGGCATTCGCTCTGTTTTAGCTTGTATTGAAGCAAGTCTTCGTAACATGATCAGGTTTAGCTATGGTAGAGAGTATAACGTGCCGTGCAGGTTCGATTCATTAAATTTGGGGCTTAAATGCAAAATGTTAAATATCTCGAAAACGGTGCATCGTAGAGCAAAACCTGATACCTAGGTTTGCAGTATCAGGAACAAGAAAAAAACATAGTCTAATGATGAGATCGACGGTTCGATCCCTACTTAGGCCCCTTGGCATTGGCAGCTATCTAATTCTACAAGATGGCGGCTATACATAGCTTCTTATGAGGCAGCTTAAGAGCGCTTGCACAAGATGGCTGCTGCTCTTATGAGACGCCCTAGGGGTGCTTGCGCAAGGTAGCAGCGACAAGACGGTGACTATACACAGCTCCTTATGATACGGTCTAGAGGTGCTCACACAAGATGGTGGCTGCTCTGATGAAGAAAGCTAGGTTTGCATCGTGCAGGTATCTTTACAGCACTAAACCTCATACCTTTGAAATGTGGTGGCGGGTAATTTGAAAAATTCTACGTGCTTTTCCTTAACAGCAGCTATCTTTAAACAATAGCGGCTATACATAAGCTGTTAAGGCCTCCTCTTATGTCAAGGCATAGCTCTATCGAACAAGTTTAAACCTGCATCGGGATAGCTAGAGTAAGCACGTGCTGCAGTGATGACGTCATTATGCATGTTTAGACTTGCAAATCACTAAAGAAACATAACAAGACTAGAATCGAACACTGCACTCTATGCCGTTAACTTTATCATGTGATCGGAACATTGATTGAAGTGTTTAGAACACTAAATAAGTAGAACCGAACACTGTACTCGATACAACATGTGTTTAGAAAATGTCAGGGGATACCTTTCTTCTAAGAAGATTAGGTTACCGCACATTCCTTGTAGGGCTAATAGGCTAAAGTGCTAATGGGCAAAAGGGCAAAAGAGCTAAAGTGCTAATGGGCTAAAGGGCTAAAGGGCTAAAGGGCTAGGGTGCCTCTCCTCTCTTTATCCGGGCTTGAGACCGGCTCTACAACTAGAGGCGGAGTTAACACCCTAAGTAAGGGAGAATGTTGGGAAATAATCTATACGAATATAGCTACTCGATCGACTATATACTACAGATGGATGACTTAGGTGAGGGTAAGCGCTTACTTAATAATACCTACACGACGTAATTCATACTCTATTTCAAAAATATCTTCTTTGTACTGTGTGTAACCAGCATCATGATAGCCTCTTAGCAGTTGTAAACGTTTTACGAGTACGTTGGGGTCTTTACAGTAGCTTATATCTACATAGGGTAACAGAGGCTTGTTGTGAACTTTGAGTCTATATGCAGACAGTTGATGTTCAGGGACTTGTTTTGATGTAATACGTGCTTCAGCAGTAGCGTTTCTAGGTACAAACTTAACTTGTTTCGATAGCGATGAAGCGTTGAAATTTCCTTCTTCTTTACCTTGCATCTCTTCTTGAGATGTTTGCACTTCGACAGAAAGTGTAGTAGGCTTAGGAAATGAAGTAAAATCATCAAGCTGTAATGGCAATGAATTTTCTTCTTCTTCTTCTACTCTCCCTTTACTACTGTTTTGATCAACATCATTATCCTTATTATCATAATCATGATCTTGCCTCTCTTTATCTTGAAGTTTGTGCTTAGTAACAGAACTTGCAGCAGGCCTAGTCAACAAGGGAGAATTAAAAATCTCTCGCAGAGGTGTACTTTTTAAACATAAATCAGTGTTCGCTGGAATATGGTTGAGCTCTTTGTATTTTGTTCCCGATGAAGCTACATTACACGCGGCTTCATGGCGTTGAGCGTTGTATGCGTTCTTGAACTCTCTTCAACAATGTTTGCATTGAAAAATTGTCCTACATGATATCTCATGACGTCTCCTGTGATAGCTTCGGGAAAATGCTTTTCCACACTCTTCGCAAATATACCTAGACATAGGTTTTTCCATGACGGACTTTTATCTTCTGCTAACAGATTCTTCTTTAAATCTACTCGACATTTGTTACTCTCTACTTCGATGATGCGAACAGCTTAGCGATTAACAGTAAACTAACACAAAAGCGTATAACCAAGGTAGGAACAGTAAGGTTTAAGCCCATCAAGATGGCAAGAGTGAGGTTAGCGACGTTCTGCTGTTGGATTTTAAATTCCGCGCTATAACATGCATAAGGTGGCAGCCTTGAGGTTAGCGACGCTCTATTGTCCTTCAAAGTGAGGTTAGGGTTCGTCAAGAAGACAGCTGTCAAAAAAGCACGCGGCTATGTTTACCAAACAAGAGCACGTGGTCGTGACGTCACGGTCACGTAATCAATACTTAGCTCACCGTCGTTAAGAGCAGCATTAGGATTAGCTATGTTTAAAAATCTTAGGAACAGAGCAGCAGTATGAATAGCCATGTTTCAAAGCGTGTACACATTACCTATCGATTTTGCATGCATCGACTCTCGTACTAAACTTCTTCCGCTAGATTGTGCTGCTATCTTAGCATAACCTATACGCATGACCTTAAAGTACAAAGAATAGCTATGTTTCAAAGCGTGTACACATCACCTATCGATTTTGCATGTATCGACTATCATACTAAACTTCTTCCGCTAGATTGTGCTGCTATCTTAGCATAACCTATACGCGCGACCTTAAAGTACAATGAATAGCTATGTTTCAAAGCGTGTACACATTAACTATCGACTTTGCATGCAACAAATATCGTACTAAACTTCTTCCGCTAGGTTGTGATGCTATCTTAGCATAACTTATACACATGAACTTAAAGTACAAAGAATAGCCATGTTTCAAAGCGTGTACACATTACTTATTGATTTTGCATTCATCGAATCTCGTACTAACTTCTTCCGCTAGATTGTGCCGCTATCTTAGCATAACCTATACCCATGAACTTAAAGTACAATGAATAGTCATGTTTCAAAGCGTGTACACATCAACTATCGAATTTGCATGTATCGACTCTCGTACTAAACTTCTGCAGGTAGATTGTGCTGCTATCTTAGCATAACCTATGTGCATGAACTTAAAGTACAAAGAATAACCATGTTTCAAAGCGTGTACACATCACCCTGAACTTCTTCCGCTAGATTGTACTCCTATCTTAGCATAGCCTATACGCACGAACTTAAAGCACAAAAAATAACGATGTGTAACAGCGTGTACACATCACCTATCGACTATTTTTTACCGCCAGAGTGTACAACGATCGCATATGTGTATTGCTAACGTATGTGCATAAAGTTAAAGCACAAAGAATAGCCAAGTTCAAAGCGTGTACACATCACCTATCGATTTTGCATGCATCGACTATCGTACTAAACGTCTGCCGCTAGAGTGTACAACGTTCGCAATTCTGTGCTGCTACCTATGTGTGTGAATTTAAAGAATAAAGAATAGCGTGTACACATCACGTATTGATGATGTATGCGTCGACTATCGTACTAGGCTTCTTCCGCTAGAGCATGTAGCAATCGCTTTTGTGTATCCCTAACCCATGTGCACGAACTTAACGCACAAGGAAGAGCTATGTTCCAAAGCGTGTACACATCACCTATCGATGATGTATGCATCGACTATCGTACTAAAATTCTTCCACAACAGCGTGCGATCATCGCTCGTGTGTGCTGCAATCTTAACATAACCTATGTGCATGAAGTTAAAGCACAAATAATACCCAAGTTCAAAGCGTGTACTCATCACCTATCGATTTTGCATGCATCGACTTTCGTATTAAACTTCTTCCACTAGAGTGTGCGACAACCTTATAAGTATGCTGCTAACTTAGTATAACTTATACACATGAACTTAAAGCATAAAGAATACTGATGTATAAAAATCTTGTGAACATAGCAGCAGCAGTAAGAATAGCAATGTTTTAAAAGCGTGTACGCATTGCCTATCGATTATACATGCATCAACTAGAGTACAAAACTACTCCCGCTAGAGTGTGCTGCTATCTTAGCATAACCTATGTGCACGGATTTAAAGCACGAAGAATAGTTAAGTTTCAAAGTGTGTACACAACACCTATCGATTTTGCATGCATCAACTATCGTACTAAACACATCCTACTAGAATGTACAAGGTTCACATGTGTTTGCTCTGCTACTTTAGAATGACCTATGCGAACGAACTTAAAGCACAAAGAATAGCGATCTTTGAAAATCTTGCAAACATAGTAGCAGTAAGAATAGCAAGGTTTAAAAGCGTGTACATATCACCTTTTGATAATGCATACATCAAATATCGTACTAAACAACTTCTACGCAAGCGTGCGACCATCGCTTGTACGTGTGCTGCTATCTTAACATAACCTATGTGCACGAATTTGAAGCATAAAAAATAGTTATGAGTAATAATTTTGTGAACATAGCAGAGTGTTTACTACGTAGGTGTAGACATTGAACTTTGCATGCTGAAGCAGCATACTACGTGACCGTGACGTCACGACTACGTGCTCTTGTTTGGTAAACATAGCCGCGTGCTTTTTTGACAGCCGTCTTCTTGACGAACCCTAACCTCACTTTGAAGGACAATAGAGCGTCGCTAACCTCACTGCTGCCATCTTTACGGTGGTAAACCTCAAGGCTGCCACCTTATGCATGTTATAGCGCGGAATTTAAAATCCAACAGCAGAACGTCGCTAACCTCACTCTTGACATCTTGATGGGCTTAAACCTTACTGTTGCTACCTTGGTTATACGCTTTTGTGTTAGTTTACTGTTAATCGCTAAGCTGTTCGCATCATCGAAGTAGAGAGTAACAAATGTCGAGTAGATTTAAAGAAGAATCTGTTAGCAGAAGATAAAAGTCCGTCATGGAAAAACCTATGTCTAGGTATATTTGCGAAGAGTGTGGAAAAGCATTTTCCCGAAGCTATCACAGGAGACGTCATGAGATATCATGTAGGACAATTTTTCAATGCAAACATTGTTGAAGAGAGTTCAAGAACGCATACAACGCTCAACGCCATGAAGCCGCGTGTAATGTAGCTTCATCGGGAACAAAATACAAAGAGCTCAACCATATTCCAGCGAACACTGATTTATGTTTAAAAAGTACACCTCTGCGAGAGATTTTTAATTCTCCCTTGTTGTCTAGGCCTGCTGCAAGTTCTGTTACTAAGCACAAACTTCAAGATAAAGAGAGGCAAGATCATGATTATGATAATAAGGATAATGATGTTTGTACCGGGCGGTACACCTCTACTCTGTTTACTTAAAAGTTGCGCCAGTTGAAACTCCTCTTCTGGAGGAAGTCTGAACTTTATCTACACTATTAATCTACTAATTTCTCAGAAGATGTCACCACGTGGAAAATTTTGAGTTTTTGAACTGTGTCACTTTTGATGTGTTTTTGTTTCGCTTGAAGTAAGAAGTGTGAACTTTCTCTTCTAGAGGACACTACTGAAGAATTACAATAGTGCAACCTAGTGCGAAATCAAAGAACTATTTTGTTGGAGAAATTTTTATTTCAAGAGTTTGTTCTTTGTTAAATTTCTTTCTGTCATGGTTTAAGTTGGCTGTATACCCCTTTTTTTCCCCTTATTTTGGATCTAGCCAATCCCGAATTTCTTTAATTAATTTTCCACCAATAATGTGTTTCTTCTTCCTCTATGTAGGGGTTTCTTTTCCCTAGCCAATAAACACTTTGAGGGAGGGTGTTTTATTTCCCCTAACGCCTAGAATCTTCCGCGAGAGGATATAAACTGCTGATTTTGGGGTCTCCGGGCCACTTCTGTTCCATCTTTCAGTGTATTAAGTACATAGCAGGAGGCGGGAAGCGCCTCTTTCTTCTTCAGCCGTTCAACACCAGGTAATGGCCTATTAATAACTTCTTTTCTTGCTAGGTCGGCAGTTTAACACTCGCGGCGGGTTCGAAGCATTTCCATCATGTAACCTTTTCCTAAAATGTAATTACTCTTTTCATCTTTTTCTTGTAAAGCTACATATTGGGATAGAGAGTGCTAACCCTCTCGAGCTCCCACTCACATTTGTTTTGAGGTGAACTTATTTTATCAAACTATTCTTCGTTTATGTAATGTAAAGTGTTCTTCTCTAAGTCACCTCTGTAGTATGCGATTAGCCCTTGCGTTAGCGGCCCAGAGCCAGATTAGGTTTTAAAAAAAACAAAGTGTATTAGGAGTGCAAGATCGCCTCCTCTCAAATTGTTAGTTTAGAGGTCATGTAATCAACCTTCTTTTCATGTAATAGACCTCTGTAGGTTGGGTATTTTACCCCTGTGAATACGTCCTTAGAGGACAGCTTGAAGGTAGAGTTTGGTGTGGCCTTTGAGAGGCTTAAATTTTAAGAGCGGATCGCTCTTTTGAAAATGGAGTGTCATATGCCTCGTGGAGGCTTTTCTGTGTAATTCGGAGCCAGGGGCTCCTAGGGATGAATGGGGTTTTCTGCCCCTCTGTTAAAACTTGTGTTTGTGGTAAAACTGAGCTGATCGCTGAAGTCAGGGCGTGAAGCCCAAAACCTGTAAATATTGTAACTCCCCTTGTTTTGCTACATTGTACAGGCCATGTCTGTTATTGCTTTGTTTTTGAAAAGAAAATATAACCTTGTTAAATTTTAAATTAATTTTACATGCACTATAATTTCGTAGCTTGAAACCCATTCACACCCGCACCTTCTTTTACGCATAACTACCGCTAAAACACGGTAACAAGTGGTAGCAGAGCGTGGTTGAATGGGTCTCAATTTAGCCCCTTTTGACGGCTAAACATTGCTTTGATTCGAACTCTAACAATTGTCTCAGTTGCTGGAATTTTTTGAGTTTTTCAAAATTGTTCTGTCATCATGCCCGGCCCTCGCGATGTTCTCCTCCTTAACTATTTGCGCAAAGAGGAGTTGATATACGAGTTAACTATCAGAAATGTGCAATCTGGAGGCACGGTTGCAATCGACACCAACAAGCTTAGAGAGTCCCTTGATTTGCCCATTTCCATCCCCAATTTGGGAGAGAAAGAAATTGATGACTCTCTTTCCACGATCGTCGAGAATATTACTGGGCTAGCATCTGTAGTCAGCTTTTTTGATGAAAACGATCCGTCTCCTAATCAAATTAAGCGTGTGCAAGGCAGGCTGTATCACTTTGCAAATAGAGTTAATGATCTGTTGTCTCTAAAGGTGAATGACGTTCAGAGGAAGGACGCTAATACGCTCCTTGAAACTATTTCTGAATTGTCTAATAAGGTCACTCAATTGCTAACCGGCGAAGTTCCTCCCAAAACTGATCAACCCGCCACAGTGAACGTAGGTAGTGATGAAGAGCCTCCTCAGGGAGAAGTCAATAGGATAACCGTTGCTGCTCAAACTATCTCTGCCCCATCGAACAACGAATCTGAACGCCGTGCGTCATTGGGTAACATCCGCTCTGAATTAACTTCTTTGCCATTGAAACCTTTAACGACTATGTCACCTGGGTTCAGTAGCTTGCCTCATCCATTGGCAATGTTGCTTAGAGGTATCTCTAAGTTTTCCGTCAACACCACCAGTGATGTAATTTCATTTTTAAGATTTCTAGTGGAATTTCAGGATCATGCTCTGGTTTTTTCTCTTTCGCCATGTCAAATTTTGCAAATTATCTATCCGTATGCTATTGGTATTCTCTCTGATAAAATCGTAAGAGCCATTGCCGAGCAATCATCTATTGAGGATTTCCATGCCCATTTGCTAGCTAACTTCATCCCGGCTAGGGCCAGGTCCTCCCTGATTCAGAAGTACTATTACCGTGTACAGCGCTTGGATGAAAACTTGGCTGATTTCATACAAGATATCAAATTCTACACTAGGGTGTTTGCTCTGCACTTTCCTGAAGATCAGATTGTGCAGGCTATTGTAGAAGGTATTTCGCCATCCTACAGGTCATATTTGTGTTTCGCGGCGTGTCCGCAAACCTTCTCTGAACTTGAAGCATTGGCCGTCTCAGCGGAAGGAGTTAGATACGCCGATTCTTTGCGTGTCGCGAAAGAACCCCCGCCTTCCTTTAGTAACACTCGGCCTCCACCTCGCCGACCAGTCAATCCCCGTAAATGTTATGCTTGCGGGTCGCCTGACCATCTGCGCAATAAGTGTCCTCTGATCAAGTCAAGTGGGACAAGGAATGGAGCAGGGTCATCACAAGGCTGTTTTAAGTGTGGGGCTTTCTCACATATCGCCAAGAATTGCCCAAACTCAAATAGCACCCCCTCCTGCTCTGGTGCAAATTCCACCTATGCCAATAATAAAAAGTGACTAGCGGCGTCGGCTGAGCCGACTAATCCATCTTCCCGAGACTTAGCCCCTAGTAAACAGGTTGTAAATGCAGAGAGCGACCAGCCTTCAAATTCATCTTTTGAATGCCCCAGAGAGTGTCTTAGGATTGCGGCGGATACCCCCGCACCTGTTCCTTTTCTTAGGATTGAGTTGAATAATGAGCCTATAACAGCTCTCTTAGATTCAGGCAGTGTTTGTTCCATTATTTCGGCTGATTGGTATTCTAAATTGAAATCTGTTTGTAAACTCCCTGACTATGACTCATCTCCTGTTAAATATGTTTCGGCTAATTCATCTCCATTAGAAATTCTAGGTTCCATACATGTCAAAATTCGGGTTTTTAAATTTACATGGAAGATCAAATTGTTTGTGGCCAAGCGTTTGTCTTGCCCCATCATATTGGGAGCGGACTTCATTTCTCACACTGGTCTTGTGCTCGATCTCCAGAGTAGGTCGTGCACATTCAAATTTGCGTCCAATTGTAGAATTCCCTTGTTAAAGTGTAATTCTGTATCATGTTCATCTATTTCGCCTACCCAGGATGAGATGTTGTTAGACCTTAGACATCTACCTGAGGAGCAGGCTGATAGTATTCGGAAACTGTGTCAGTCGTTTCCCGAGGTGTTCTCTGATACTCTTGGTGTTACTGACCTTATTGAATACAAAATTGAGGTCACGGATTCGATTCCTGTCCGTTTTCCACCGTATAGGCTATCTCCACCTAAAATGAAGGCTCTGAAAGAAATCATCGATCAGATGTTGAAGGATGGTATTATTAGGCCCTCTAAGTCAGCGTATTCTTCGCCTATTTTTCTAGTCCCGAAACCCCAAGGAGGCTTCAGGCCTGTCATTGATTACAGGGCTCTCAATCGGAAGGTGGTGTTGCAATCTGTGCCCCTTCCCGACCTTCATTCTTGCTTTTCATGGTTTCGTAAGGCCAAGTTCTTCACCATCTTGGACTTGAATCAGGCCTATAATCAAATTCCCCTTGCCGAAGAGTCTAAACATCTTACGGCGTTTGCCACGGACTGGAATTTATATGAATACAACCGCGTGCCTTTCGGGCTCCCCACGGGGGCAGCTGTGCTCACTAGGCTACTAGATAGGGTCTTTTCCGACATCAAATTTGAGTACTTATATCACTACTTGGATGATGTCGTCGTATTTTCCGAGACTTTTGAAGAACATCTAGATCATCTGCGAGAAGTTCTGAATCGCCTTCGTAAGGCTGGGTTAACTGTCAAGTTGTCCAAGGTTGCCTTTGCTAAGCCCTCTATGTCATTCCTAGGGCATATTGTGTCACCCGATGGAGTAGCAGTCGATCATTCTAGAACACAGGCCATCCGTGATTTTAAACCTCCCAAGGACATCAAAGGTATCGCCAGGTTCATTGGTATGGTGAATTTCTTCAGGAAGTTCATTCCTAACTTTGCTAATAGAGCGGCGCCCTTAAACCTTCTTCGTAGGAAAGGCATCAAATTCGAGTGGGGACCTTCTCAACAAGCCGCTTTTGAAGATCTAAAATTAGCTCTCTGTAATGCCCCTGTACTTGCTATGCCTGATTTCTCGAAGAAATTCATCGTCCAAACCGACGCATCGTCGTCAGCAGTAGCTGCAGTTCTTCTTCAAGAGGCTGAACTAGGGAGGCGACCCATCGCCTATGCGTCTAGGACATTGTCAGCTCAAGAAGCAAAGTACTCCATATATGAGCTTGAAGGTTTGGCAGTCTTATTCGCCTTAGAAAAGTTCCGTCTCTATCTGGAACACGTCAAATTCGATCTGGAGACAGATAATCAAGCCTTAAGCTGGGTCTTAGGTAGGCCGCGTCGTACAGGTCGTATAGCCCGTTGGGCCATCCGTATTTCTGCCTTCCAATTCGATGTACGGCATATCAGAGGTACTGAAAATGTTGTTGCCGATGGACTCAGCCGTATGTTTCATAACGACGTAGAGACCCACGAACCGGTCGACAGTTCATCACCTTCCGAGTCCATACTATCTGGTGTTAATGCCATCTTAACAGATGCTCCCATGCTTTTTAGGGATATCGAGAAATACCAACGTGAAGATCCGACGCTGGGTCCGATAATGGAAACCCTTTCTTCTGGGGAACATGTCGTCCCTTATGTTCTGAGGAATGGTGTTTTATGTTGCCCATCGAGGCATGATAAGATGATGAAGGTTGTCGTGCCAGCGGTTCTTGTGCCTATGATCTTCAAGTATTATCATGAGACCCCATTAGGAGGGCATCTTGGAATCTTTAAAACCCGTGAAAAAATTCGTGAAATGTTCATTTGGAAAGGTATGGACGGTGAAATCCGTGAACTTGTAAAAGCTTGTAAATCTTGTTTGCTTAGTAAACCCACCATGTCCACCAAGGTAGGCCTTTTGTCTTCGCATCAAGCGTCGCGCCCCATGGAACGCCTGTATATCGATTATGTAGGACCCTTCCCCCAGTCAAAGGGTAATGCTAACAAGTTCATCTTTGTGTGCGTAGATGGCTTTACTAGATTTTCTTGGTTATTTCCGACTAAGCTGGCTACCGCTCAGTCCACCATTACTTGCCTAAATTCTATTTTTGCTTCTTTTGGTCCGTGCCAATACATTGTATCTGATAATGCTAAAGCTTTTACATCAAATCTGTTTCGTAAATTCTGTTTTGACTTGTCCATCTCTCATGTAACTACATCTGCTTATTACCCTCAACCATCTCTGGCTGAACGGGTTAACCGTAATCTCAGGTCCGCACTTATTGCCTATCATCATGAAGATCATTCTAGGTGGGACACGTCCCTGCATTGGTTAGCTTTTGCTTTGAATTCGGCGGTTCATGAATCACACAAATTCACTCCAGCTTCTTTGATGTTTAAGTTCGTTCCCAACACGCCGCTCTCTAACCTCTGGTCTCTGAATGACATTCTGCCCGAGACAATAGATCCGGACAACATTAAAGATCTTTGGAAGAAGGCTAAAGCTAATCTTAAAGTATCTCATGAGAAGGTTAGGGAAAGGTATGATCGTGGACGGAGACCCACCACCTTGAAGGTAGGTGACCAGGTTATGGTCAAAAATTTTGTTCCCGCGGGCAAGCTTGCCCCCAGATTTCATGGGCCTTGTATCATTCTCGATTTTCTTACACCGGTTACCTTATTGCTAAGTAATCCAGCCACCGAGAGGATATTTAGAGTTCACCTGTCCCAGGTGAAACCGGTGTAATTTCTGTGTTAACTTGCTTCATATTATTTTGAAAGGATATGAAGGTTATATTTTTTTTGAGTTTCACTTTTAAGGCATTCTGCCCCTTCTGTAATATTTTGGTTTTAGATGTAAGCCTTGTGTAAAACCTGCCCCGACCCGTTAAACTGCCATCCTGTTCTTGCCACGGCCATTACCACGCTCCCGTCTCCTGCTCCACCTTACACTGTGGCTTCATAATAGTAAATGCCATGGATATCTACACGCCGCTGGCCCCTCAACCTCTCCACAAGCCTGTACCCTCAAAGAAGATGATAGTCCAACACAATTCTGCCGCCTAGCTTTAATGTTTCAGCGCCCCCGCAGCCGCGCAGCGCCGTGCAGCGACTGGGGAGGGGGATGGGCCCCCTCCTCTCCAGCGAGGACGACATGTGCACGGCGAGCCGGAACTCACCTCCCGGCCAAGGCTGATGTGCGGCGCACGACCTGCTACATGCCCGCAGCCTGTATCTGTTCACCGCGGGCGCGGCGTACTTCAACACCTCTGCTCCCCTCATAGTGCGGGCGAGCGGTATCTCAGGGTACTTGAGGGGTCCGAGCGGCCTCCTTTGGACGCAAGCTGCAACGGCCGGTCTGGCCACCTCACTTCATCAACATCAACTACATGAACAGTTACTATAAGTCATGATTACACTGGGGAATTCAACAACAATATTTGGTGGACATTGCCAAATTTTTCATCACCTTCAAGTATTAAAAGTTTATCTTCAGAAATTCAACTTCTACAAACAGAAAGACTTTACTTCACCTGCAACAACAAATTGTGAAACTGAATCACACAACATTCTGAAAATCTTGTAATCTATTTTCATATTCACCTTATAACTTGGAACTTGTTTCAAACTGATTTCATGTGTCACCCCTGGAGGAACTTTTGGGGGGGGAGGTCTGTACCGGGCGGTACACCTCTACTCTGTTTACTTAAAAGTTGCGCCAGTTGAAACTCCTCTTCTGGAGGAAGTCTGAACTTTATCTACACTATTAATCTACTAATTTCTCAGAAGATGTCACCACGTGGAAAATTTTGAGTTTTTGAACTGTGTCACTTTTGATGTGTTTTTGTTTCGCTTGAAGTAAGAAGTGTGAACTTTCTCTTCTAGAGGACACTACTGAAGAATTACAATAGTGCAACCTAGTGCGAAATCAAAGAACTATTTTGTTGGAGAAATTTTTATTTCAAGAGTTTGTTCTTTGTTAAATTTCTTTCTGTCATGGTTTAAGTTGGCTGTATACCCCTTTTTTTTCCCCTTATTTTGGATCTAGCCAATCCCGAATTTCTTTAATTAATTTTCCACCAATAATGTGTTTCTTCTTCCTCTATGTAGGGGTTTCTTTTCCCTAGCCAATAAACACTTTGAGGGAGGGTGTTTTATTTCCCCTAACGCCTAGAATCTTCCGCGAGAGGATATAAACTGCTGATTTTGGGGTCTCCGGGCCACTTCTGTTCCATCTTTCAGTGTATTAAGTACATAGCAGGAGGCGGGAAGCGCCTCTTTCTTCTTCAGCCGTTCAACACCAGGTAATGGCCTATTAATAACTTCTTTTCTTGCTAGGTCGGCAGTTTAACACTCGCGGCGGGTTCGAAGCATTTCCATCATGTAACCTTTTCCTAAAATGTAATTACTCTTTTCATCTTTTTCTTGTAAAGCTACATATTGGGATAGAGAGTGCTAACCCTCTCGAGCTCCCACTCACATTTGTTTTGAGGTGAACTTATTTTATCAAACTATTCTTCGTTTATGTAATGTAAAGTGTTCTTCTCTAAGTCACCTCTGTAGTATGCGATTAGCCCTTGCGTTAGCGGCCCAGAGCCAGATTAGGTTTTAAAAAAAACAAAGTGTATTAGGAGTGCAAGATCGCCTCCTCTCAAATTGTTAGTTTAGAGGTCATGTAATCAACCTTCTTTTCATGTAATAGACCTCTGTAGGTTGGGTATTTTACCCCTGTGAATACGTCCTTAGAGGACAGCTTGAAGGTAGAGTTTGGTGTGGCCTTTGAGAGGCTTAAATTTTAAGAGCGGATCGCTCTTTTGAAAATGGAGTGTCATATGCCTCGTGGAGGCTTTTCTGTGTAATTCGGAGCCAGGGGCTCCTAGGGATGAATGGGGTTTTCTGCCCCTCTGTTAAAACTTGTGTTTGTGGTAAAACTGAGCTGATCGCTGAAGTCAGGGCGTGAAGCCCAAAACCTGTAAATATTGTAACTCCCCTTGTTTTGCTACATTGTACAGGCCATGTCTGTTATTGCTTTGTTTTTGAAAAGAAAATATAACCTTGTTAAATTTTAAATTAATTTTACATGCACTATAATTTCGTAGCTTGAAACCCATTCACACCCGCACCTTCTTTTACGCATAACTACCGCTAAAACACGGTAACAATGTTGATCAAAACAGTAGTAAAGGGAAAGTAGAAGAAGGAGAAGAAAATTCATTGCCATTACAGCTTGATGATTTTACTTCATTTCCTAAGCCTACTACACTTTCTGTCGAAGTGCAAACATCTCAAGAAGAGATGCAAGGTAAGGAAGAAGGAAATTTCAACGCTTCATCGCTATCGAAACAAGTTAAGTTTGTACCTAGAAACGCTACTGCTGAAGCACGTATTACATCAAAACAAGTCCCTGAACATCAACTGTCTGCATATAGACTCAAAGTTCACAACAAGCCTCTGTTACCCTATGTAGATATAAGCTACTGTAAAGACCCCAACGTACTCGTAAAACGTTTACAACTGCTAAGAGGCTATCATGATGCTGGTTACACACAGTACAAAGAAGATATTTTTGAAATAGAGTATGAATTACGTCGTGTAGGTATTATTAAGTAAGCGCTTACCCTCACCTAAGTCATCCATCTGTAGTATATAGTCGATCGAGTAGCTATATTCGTATAGATTATTTCCCAACATTCTCCCTTACTTAGGGTGTTAACTCCGCCTCTAGTTGTAGAGCCGGTCTCAAGCCCGGATAAAGAGAGGAGAGGCACCCTAGCCCTTTAGCCCTTTAGCCCTTTAGCTCATTAGCACTTTAGCTCTTTTGCCCTTTTGCCCATTAGCACTTTAGCCTATTAGCCCTACAAGGAATGTGCGGTAACCTAATCTTCTTAGAAGAAAGGTATCCCCTGACATTTTCTAAACACATGTTGTATCGAGTACAGTGTTCGGTTCTACTTATTTAGTGTTCTAAACACTTCAATCAATGTTCCGATCACATGATAAAGTTAACGGCATAGAGTGCAGTGTTCGATTCTAGTCTTGTTATGTTTCTTTAGTGATTTGCAAGTCTAAACATGCATAATGACGTCATCACTGCAGCACGTGCTTACTCTAGCTATCCCGATGCAGGTTTAAACTTGTTCGATAGAGCTATGCCTTGACATAAGAGGAGGCCTTAACAGCTTATGTATAGCCGCTATTGTTTAAAGATAGCTGCTGTTAAGGAAAAGCACGTAGAATTTTTCAAATTACCCGCCACCACATTTCAAAGGTATGAGGTTTAGTGCTGTAAAGATACCTGCACGATGCAAACCTAGCTTTCTTCATCAGAGCAGCCACCATCTTGTGTGAGCACCTCTAGACCGTATCATAAGGAGCTGTGTATAGTCACCGTCTTGTCGCTGCTACCTTGCGCAAGCACCCCTAGGGCGTCTCATAAGAGCAGCAGCCATCTTGTGCAAGCGCTCTTAAGCTGCCTCATAAGAAGCTATGTATAGCCGCCATCTTGTAGAATTAGATATCTGCCAATGCCAAAGGGCCTAAGTAGGGATCGAACCGTCGATCTCATCATTAGACTATGTTTTTTTCTTGTTCCTGATACTGCAAACCTAGGTATCAGGTTTTGCTCTACGATGCACCGTTTTCGAGATATTTAACATTTTGCATTTAAGCCCCAAATTTAATGAATCGAACCTGCACGGCACATTATACTCTCTACCATAGCTAAACCTGATTATGTTACGAAGACTTGCTTCAATACAAGCTAAAACTGAGCGAATGCCAAAGGGCCTAAGTAGGAACCGAACCGTTGATCTCATCATTAGACTATGTTTTTTTTGTTCCTCGTACTGCGAACCGAGGTACTGGGCAGAAAAATGTTTGTCCGTTTTGCTCTACGATGCACCGCTTTCGAGATATTTAACATTTTGCATTTAAGCCCCAAATTTAATGAATCGAACTAGCACGACGAGTTGGCCTCTAAGCTAACTTTCTTCATAGGAGGAGCAGCCATCTTGCGCAAGCACCCTTAAGGCGTCTCATAAGGAGACGTGTATATCCGCCATCTTGTGTCCGCCATCTTGCGCAAGCATCCCTAGGGCATCTCATAAGGAGCCATGTATAACCGTCATCTTGCGCAAGCATCCCAAGGGCGTCTCATAAGAACCTATGTATAGCGGCCATCTTGCATAAGCACCTTTAAGGAGTCATGTATAGCCACCATCTTGTGCAATTAGCGTCGAGAGATGGCTGCTGTAGAATTTTTCTTTTTTAAATTATCCGCCACCATATTTCAAAGGTATGTACCTGAAGAGTGTAGCACTGAGGTTTGCGATGTAAGATGACGGATGACAGCTGACAGAAAAAAGCGCGTGAGTTTGTTTACTAAACAGGAGCACGTGGAATTTTTCAATTTTGCCGCCACCACATTTCAAAGGTATCTAGCTAAAGATGGCAGCAGGCAGCACGGTGCACTCTTGATTAAAGATGGCGGACGACAGCTAACAGAACTTTTCAAATTGCCCGCTACTACATGTCATAAAGAGGGCAGCACGGTGTTCTGTGGATTAAAGATGGCGGATGACAGCTGATGAAATTGTCCGCATGATAGCAGCACAGTGCTCTATTGATTAAGGATGGCGAATTACAGCTGTAAAAAAAGCACGTGGCTTTGTTTCCAAACAAGAGCACATAGAATTTTTCAAATTGCCGCCACCACATTTCAAAGGTATCTAGCTAAAGAGTGCAGCACCCTGCTCTGTTGATTAAAGATGGCGGATGACGGCTGTCAAAAAAGCGCGTGAGTTTGTTTCCAAACAAGGGCATGTAGAATTTGCCGCCACCACATAGAGGGCAGCACGGTACTCTCTTGATTAAAGATGGCTGCTGTCATGTGGAATTGCCTGCCACCACATTTCAAAGGTATCTAGCTAAAGAGGGCAGCACGGTGCTCTCTAGATTAAAGATGGCTGCTGTCAAAAAGCATTTTTCAAATTATCCGCCAACACATTTCAAAGGTAAGTAGCTAAAGAGTGCAGCACTGTGCTCTATAGATTAAAGATGGCGGATGACAGCTGTCAAAAAAAGCACTTGGATTTGTTTATCTCACGCTAGTGAGGTTAAGTTGGTAGCACTAAGGTTTAGGCCCGCCAAGATGGCAGCACTGCCGATGACAGGTGACGAATTTTACATCTACTACGATAAAGAGGGCAGCACAGTGCTCTGTAGTTTAAAGATGGCGGATGACAGATGTCAAAAAAGCACGTGGCTGTCAAAAAGCACGTGGCTTCGTTTACCACGCGCTAGTTAGGTTAATTTGGTAGCACTAAGGTTTAGGCCCGCCATGATGGCAGCACTGCCGATGACAGGTGACGAATTTTACATCTACTACGATAAAGAGGGCAGCACAGTGCTCTGTGGTTTAAAGATGGCGGATGACCGCTGTCAAAAAAGCACGTGGCTTTGTTTACCATGCGCTAGTTAGGTTAAGTTGGTACTACTGAGGTTTAGGCCGTCAAGATGGCAGTACTGAGGTTAGCGATGCGTTGTTGTCTGTCAAAAAGCACGTGGCTGTCAAAAAACACGTGGCTTTGTTTACCTCGCGCTAGTTAGTTTATGTTGGCACTACTGAGGTTTAGGCCCGTCAAGATGGCAGTACTGAGGTTAGCGATGCGTTGTTGTCGATGACAGCTGTCAAAAAGCACGTGGCTTTGTTTACAAATTCAAATTTCCCGCGGGTGGTGGAGGAGACCTCTGGGAGGCCTCTGGCTGTGGTGGTGGTGGAGGAGGCATCTGGGAGGGCTCTGGCTGTGGTGGTGGTGGTGGAGGTGGCCTCTGGGAGCCCGGTGGCGGTGGCGGCCGCAGAACCATCCAATTATACTACTGACGCAAGGGATGTGGGGTTGAAAATAATTAAATAAGGAGTTAAAATATGCTTATGAGGATACTTTATCTTAAAAACTGAAGCTGTCACAGACGTGAAAATGGTATTTTGAAGTTCCTTTCAAAATAAAGAAACACGTATTATTTGTTTTCGGAATGTCCATTTAAGGTGGGAGAGGGGTGGAAAGAAGTGAAGCAGAAGAAGAAGCTAAATTATTCTTATGCGTATACAATTATCTCAATAACTGAAGGTGTTACAGACGTACAGATATGAAAACTGGTATTTGGAAACTCCTTAAAAATAATGAAACACGTATTTTTTTGTTTCTAGAAAATCCAGTTAAGGGGTGAAAAGAATTGGAAAAGCGTGAGAATTTTCAAAATGAGTACCAGTATATGTAGATTATATGTCAAACACTTAACACGGTAGAGACAAGAAACTTGGTATCTGGAAAGTCCTTTAAAAATGCACTTAACGGGGGTGAGAAGAAGTGAAAAGTAGTTGAATTATTTTTATGGGGATACTTATATCTCAAAAACGCGAGAAATTGGTATTTGGAATCTCCTTTAGAAACAAAGAACTAGTATTTTTGTTTTCGGAAAATGCACTTAAAGTAGATGGGTGGGGGTGTCGGGAAAGGACTGATAAAGGGGTTGAATTCTTTTTATGGGGATACTTATGTATATCTCAAAAACTGAAGATGTTACAGATGTGGGAATAGGTATTTGGAATCCTTTTTAAAATAAAGAAACATGTATTTATTTCTTGACTTGATAGAAGACTTTTCTCACATGTACCGTTCTATATCGCATGGTCGTCTTAGCCCCAAAAGGTAATACCACAAACATGGTTTACAAAGAATTCCTCGTGTAAATGAAACTAAATTTTTGGGTGAGGTTTTATACTTTAGGAAATTTCAGATAATATCATAGTACAATGCCGGGGAACGATTACGTTGATGAAATTACGAAATCCACGCGAGTGAAGCCGCCGGTTATTACTAGTATATAGATAAGAGTTTCGTCTGTATATTGCTCAGAATGGTATTTCTGTATCAGTCGTGTCTACAATAACAAGTAAATGAACGTTCTAATTTTCCGTTATCTCTGTCTGTCTGTCTGTCTGTCTGTCTGTCTGTCTGTCTGTCTGTCTGTCTGTCTGTCTGTCTGTCTGTCTGTCTGTACGCGTAACACAAGAAAATGGCTAAAGAAAATTTAATGAAAATCGGTATGTAAAGTTGGAGAATGAGTCACTACAATCCAGGCTAGAAAAGTAATTTTATTCATGCTGGATGAAATGATAGTTTAGAGGAAGGCACCTATAAATTATTGGTCCTATCGAAGAGTAATACATAATAAAAGTTATAGAGAATACTATTTACAATAATTTATGTCTTATACAGTCTTACCGAACCGACTATGATAACAGAATTCATGAATTTAGACTTCTGTTGCTTAGTCCATGTTATGTACTCGATATCAAAGCCAAGCATTGCTAAGAAGGAGATGTAGTTCAATCGTGTGAACTGACAGTGGTTCAGGTCATGGTTGTCGTTAGGTCTAAAACCGCGTGGTCAACGCGCCGTATCACCAGGGATATTGTGAAGATGATTATAAAACATGAGAGAGACAAAATCGCAAAAGAACAATCACTTGAGGATTAAGACAAGAGGGAATCGTGAAAGGAAGGAGGACTGCCCTTACATTGGATGATCTAATATTACATAGTTGGAAGAAAACTAAATGTGAAGGCCTACAATATCGAAAGTACGTAAAACTCTTCAACAATAACATTACATTGATCATTTTGTGATATCTGCATGTCAAATTCCGAGTTATTAATGTTCGGCTATTGCTAATGGCCTGTTGCAGTCTCACCGTGCATGACTTGATAACTTCCATGAATGTACTCGACAGGAAAAGTAGCTCTGTGATTATCCAGTCAACCACGTGTACTACTGCTAGGAATCATGTAAGACATAAAAACACGGGTCTTCGAAAAAAGTTTGTTTGGAGTCTGCTTTTGTACGGGAGTGATGCTGGCTCAGTCCGGTGGCATTTCAAGGTGAACATTTACGTCAGCCGCGTGTTGGTAGATTTACTGGCAACTCCTGCCAAAATGCCGGCACCACGGCGTCTCCGAAAACCGTAAATGTAGTTAGTGGAACGTAAATCAAATAACATTATATACTGATTTACAGCGTAACGGATAACGCGTTACATGTACCAGAGCATCTCAAAAGGAAAGCGAGGACTGTTGCTTTCTCCCTGCGAATATATTTATGAAATAGGGAATGTTAAGCAGCTATTTTAATAACTCTCGGACACATAAATGGCTTATCCTATTTCTTTCTTTCATAATACAAAATCAATTAAATTATACTATATCTTAATCACGAGAAATTATGGGTGCCTAAGAGGGGTGGGGGTGTTCACTCATTGTAGATTCATAAGAGCTCTACTGTTTTCTTATCGAGGAATGATCTACAGCTGAAAAGATTAGCACAGGATAGTATTTAGTAAACATTACAAGCTGCCGCCCAATACATGTTCTTATTCACATCAGGTTACAAATTAAAATTAATTAAAATAAAATAAGTAAAATAAATTAAATTCTATATCTATATGGGCCTTGAACAACTCCTTCTCGGAGGTCCAGTGGCCATGGCATTTCGGCAAACAGCATATGAGCTAACAATGGCAATTGGCAAATTAAAATTGCACGATAGAATAAAATACTTAGCGTAAAGTTAAGGCATGTGATAATAAGGAGCAAGATGTCGCAACCATGTGAACCTACTTCTACCTCCTACCCTGTTAGCATGTCTAATGGAATTATTACCACATGCTGACGTCTTAGCCTCTAAAGTACTGAGTGCCAATCTCTTTCTGACCTATTTATGCTGGCTACTTAACTATTTATATTCCATGCCATTACATCATATACTACCTCGTATTGCTCTGAGACATTGTTTTCTCACTGCGCAAAAAACTTATTCAAGCCACTGTCATTCTTCCACTGATTTGCTATCCATACAGTAATTTTTTGTTCATCTCTTTGTCTACACATTTTTTGTTGCTTAGCATTTAAGAATTTTGCTCTTAATTTCTCTGTTCGTATACAATCACATAGAAAATTTTAAATCATCATGTTCCATCAGGTTAGGCTAGCCCTCTTACGCATAAAAAGTGAGGTTAAGCCCCTCCAAGATGCGGATGTGAGGTTAGGGTCGCGCTCTTAGCCAGCGTGAGGAGGAGGCCTCTCCCGAGAGCGTGTGGAGAAGGTGGTGGAGGAGGCCCCTGCGGAGAGCGTGAGGAGGGTGTGGTGGAGGAGGCCCCTGCGGAGAGCGTGAGGAGGAGGTGGTGGAGGAGGCCTCTGCGGAGGGCCGATGGAGTTGGAGGTCGCAAAACTCTCCATATATACTACTGCAGGTGTTCAGAAAGTCTGGCATAAGTCATCGGTATAGTCCAAAATGCTTACTGTCGTATATTACGACCAAATTGGATCGTTCCTTGTAATGTTTACCGTTAAATAGATTATAGCCCTACTGCAGGAGCGAGTAAATACGTCATGCAATCATACATTTCTACAGCGCGGCACGGTAAACTTAAATTTCCTTTACAGATAACCATAAACACAAAGCCGTTGTTGTGATGGACTAAATATGCGGCTGAAAATCGTGACCAATATAAGGAATGTAACGGATAGGTACAACATTGGGAGATTCGAGGTTTTGTTGTAACAGCGACGATCTGGTTCAACAACGAATTTGTTTGGCAGTATGTTACTTGAATGAATAGAAAACTATAGAAAATGCGTTGGGATATTTTTTCGTCAATATCCTGACTGGCATTCCTACAAAATTTTACGTTTCGGAGGTAATGAAATAGTCGCTTACAGGAGGATTTGTTTGTTCTGAACAAACAATCAAGACAAACATTCTTGTTTTAAAGTTATTTATTTGTTATAATATTTATAAATATGGTATAAAAGACGTGGTACGACATCAGTTCCTTGCTCGACCTCCAATGCAGAGAGCAACTGAAACATAAAGAAGAATCATGTCTGTTAGATAAAGATAGACCAGTAACACAAATATTTGCTAGTTGCTTTACGTCGCACCGACACAGATAGGTCTTATTGCGACGATGGAACAGGAAAGGGCTAGGAGTGGGACGGAAGCGGCCGTGGCCATAATTAAGGTACAGCCCCAGCATTTACTTGATGTGAAAATGGGAAACCACGGAAAACGATTTTCAGGGCTGCCGATAGTGCGGTTCGAACCTACTATCTCCCGAATACTGGATACTGGCGGCACTTAAGCGACTGCAGCTATCGAGCTCGGTTCATATATTTGAGTACAGGATATAATACAATAAATATCCAAGAAACGAAGACGCATACCCCCTAAATTAATGTTTATTGGGTGGAGAGGATCATGACCTGCAGCCTCAACTCATATGAAATGAAATGGCATATGAATTTTAGTGCCGGGAGGTGTCTGAGGACTTCGGCTCGCCAGGTGCAGGTCTTTTCATTTGACGCCCATAGGCGCCCTGCGTGTCGTAAGAAGGCTGAAATGGTGATGAAAAGGACACATAAACTCAGCCCCCGTGCAACCAATGTTGGTATAAGTCACGGTCCCTGCCGGGAATCGAACCCGAGAACAAAAGGCCAGCACGCTAACCACTTAGACCCGGAGCCGGATAATAGTTATAAAGAAGAGGCGGTAAAATGGTACTGCAGAAGATCTGGAGAAATTGCTGAATAGAGTCTTTGGTAAGGAGTAGAAGGTGGAAATAACAAAACCAAAGTAATGGAGTAAGAAGACCCCACTGGGGGTCCTCGAAGTACAAGAAAGGATGTTCCTGAGAAAGACGGTAGGGCCAACGATCCTATCGGATGGAGGGCAATGGTGCAAACGAAATCGTAAACTCTACCAACAACAAGAAAACCTCACAGATGCCATCAGAAAAAAAAGGCTGGCTTTCTTCGGACACTTGTGTAGAATGGACTCCCACTGGCCGTCCTATAAGTAGCCAGCAAGGGTAAAGCCACTAGATCCCTGTGGATCCAGCAGGTAGAGAAGGATCTGGCAGAACTGAATATTAATAATACCATCATAATTAACAGAAGCAAGTACCGAGCAATTATTAAAACCAGACCCATTCCAACATCCCTTACAGGAGCAAACCACACTGAGAGGAGGAAATGGTCCGAGGTACGTAAAAAGGAGTTCGGCAAGAAAATGAAGGAACTATGAGCCAGCAGAGAAGGTCAAGGTACCGAGAGGAAAGCACCAGCCAAACCTACCCAAGGTAACTAGAATATAAGGTAGGCTACTCCGGCGGTTGAAGCTTCCATTGGCTGGAGCGCTCTGACGTCACGCGGTATGAACGATAGCGAGTAAGGAACACAGTCGCAGTACAGCAAGCCTGTGAATTCTCGTGCCTGTGAAACATCTTCTCAATCTTTCATCAAATAGTAGTCTGGTTTAGTCCGATTCGATAAGTAACGGCACTTCCAATAGATTTAAAAACGTGAAAATGCGTTAAATTTCGTCACATGCTGAGCAGGTAGAACATCAACTATCAAATACATGACATATAATACGATAAGAAATAAAATATTGCCATGCAACTCAAAATAATAAATTTATTTCCTGATGAAGTAAATATTTAGATTAAATGGCATAGGAAAATATGCATCATATCGACATCTTTATGGAATTATATTAAATTATTAAAACGTACGTGTCAGGATACTTAATTACTTGATGAACCAGCCCAAGGCTTAGCCTTCTTATTGGCATATTTTCTCAGTGCTAGCTCCTTACTCTTCGCATTAAAATGCCATATCCTAATAAATGTCCTGGTCCTTACGTAGAGACAAATTATTTTGTCATGGAATACTGGAAATTTTGATTTAATAATAGAAGTATTTTTTGCATCTGGATACAGTTTTACCGTGAAACACACCAAATGAAATTTCGAACTGGGCTATATTTCTTAACCACTCATGACTGGGAAGTGTGAGGGCCCCTTTTGAAATAACAGAGATCCAGTAACAGGTCTCTTCTCGCACGACATTTTTGTCTCTTTCTTCGTATTTACTGTATATCGGATCACGGATACTGTATTATTTAACGAGCTTCGAAATATATTCAGAAATATAAGTTATTAGCACATAATAACGTTAATGTTATTGGATTTTACGTCCCACTATGTTTTTGAGCACCTTCACCACCGGACTGAGACAGGATCGAACCTGCCAAGTTGGGCTAAGAAGGCCAGCGATCTACCATTTGAGTTGATACTCAGCCCTGCTATTAGCACATAACAATAATTATAGAAAATATGATTTTCATTCACTCGTTTATATCTGACACCTTTTTACCGTACGAGCTGTAATAATGGAGATATTCAAGAGTTTATTACAAAATGTTTCAATAACCAAGCATTGCTGACGAGGAAGTATTGTTATGCCATCACAGTAGCAAACTAACTGGCTATGATGGTTGTTGTCGTTATTGACTTTATAATATGCGAAATAATAATAATGTTATTTGTGTTACGTCTCAGTAACACTTACGGTTTTCTGAGACTCGAGGTGCCGTAATTTTGTCCCACGGGAGTTTTTTTACGTGCCGACAATTTATAGCGCCACACACGTTTCCATAATATGTTGACTGCATTTTAATCAGTACAGTGGCTCTACTTCAGATACTGACAACACGAACACTGTTCACGTAGTGAACCACTATAAAATTACTATATGTCCGTGATCCGATATACAGTAAATACGTAGAAAGAGATAAAAATGCCGGTCGGTCGGTCGGTCGGTCGGTCACTTGCTTTCTTGGCTTACGCTGCGTGGACCATCAACGATAGACCCCAAGTGTAAGCGTACGAAATGTAGAGCACAGAATCCTCTACAAAAAAGTCCCGGATGGCACATACCTATTTCCAACCGGCTGCCCTCTAGAAGCGATTTTATGCTACAGTCCGCGGTAAAAAAATGTAACTCCTTAAAATTAAATAAATACTTCGATATTATCCTCGAGTTCCTCATCAAAATAAATTGTTTGACCTCCTCCAGTATTTTATAAGGATTACAATAACCTTGTCAGGACATTATTTGTGTGAATGGTTCAGAAGTTATGACCATTTTAGACTGTAGTGGCAATACCTGTCAGCAGGACGGGCGACCGCTGTCTCATACCACATGACGTCACGCAGAAGGCGGACAGGGAGAGAAACAAGTGAGCGCGATGCGGGAAGAGACCCCTGTGAAACCTACCATTAAGAACACCAGAAGTGGCAACAATCGCAAATAAACAACACAGCCAAAGCACAAGAACTGTGATTCTCAGGCGGCCCAAACGAACTCAGAACATATATACATCATCATTATAGACCATGTGCGGCTCCATGGCTAAATTGTTTGCGTGCTGGCTTTAGGCCACATGGGGCCTGGGTTCGATTCCCGGCAGGGTTGGTAACTTGAACCATCATTGGATAATTTCCCTGACACGGGACCTGGGTATATGTGTTGTCTTCATCATCATTTCATCCTCATCACGACCTGCACCTGACAAGGCGAACCCGTCCTGGGATATCCCGGCACTAAAAGCGATACGCCATTTCATTTTCATTATAGTCCATTATGCCTTTCAGCGTTCAGTCTGCAAGGCTGTGTGAAATTGTTAAACGCTGTCACAATCCTCTGTTTGAAACTAATACTGTGGCATCATTTAGTTCCATACCTCTTATCTTCAAATCGTTAGAAACTGAATATGACCATCGTCGTCTTGGTCTTCCTCTACTTTTCTTACCCTCCACAACAGAGTCCATTATTCTCCTAGGTAACCTATCCTCCTCCATTCGCATCACATGACTCCACCAATGAAGCCGGTTTATGTGTAGAGCTTCATCCATAGGGTTCATTCCTAATTTAGGCTTTATCTATTCATTCCGAGTATCCTTCTGCCATTGTTCCCACTTTTTGTACCAGCAATTTTTCTTACTGCTTTGATGTATCTTACTTCCAGCTTATGAATAAGATATCCTGAGTCCACCCAGCTTTCGCTCCCGTAAACCAAAGTTGGTCTGAAAGCAGACCGACGTAAAGATAGTTTCGTCCGGGAGCTGAATTCCTCCTTACAGAGTACTGTTGATCGCAATTGCGAGCTCACTGCATTAGCTTTACTACACATTGATTCAATCTCACTTACTATATTAGCATCCTGGGAAAAGATACATCATTAGTATTTAAAATTATCTACCTGTTCCAGTTTTGTATCACCAATATGACTGTCAGTGCTCTTGTATTTCTTACCTATTGACATCAATTTAATCTTCGAAAGGCTAATTTTCATACCATACTCATTGCACATATTTTCAAGTTCCAAGATGTTAGACTGCAGGCTTTCGGCGCAATCTGCCGTTAAGACCAAGTCGTCAGCATAGGCCAGCCTGCTTACAACATTTCCACCTAACTGAATCCCTCCCTGCCACTTTGTACCTTCCAGCAGATGATCCATGTAAAGTAAGAACAACAAAGTAGAAAGATTAGAGACTGCAAGTACCCTGAACCAAGAACTCATTCTACCATCAATATCTCACTGCAGCTCAATTGACAAGATGAATGCCTTTGATTAGTTTTAATATAATCTACCCTTAATCCCATAGTCCCCCAGTATGGCGAACACCTTTCCCTCGGTAACACGTCATATGCTTTCTTTAGATCTACGAACTCAAAAATATAATAATAATAATAATAATAATAATAATAATAATAATAATAATAATAATAATAATAATAATAATAATAATAATAATAATAATAATAATAATCGTATGGCCTCAGCTACCACGTTGAGGCATCCTTAATTGAGGCCACCTAGGTTGTTTGAGTGGCGATTTCGATATTCCGATTTACTTCACGAGATGGCTAAAAAAACGTCCTGTATAGTGATTTATTGGTATTTCTAAAAAATTTGTCAGGTAAACAGGTTATTAAAGCCAGCAATTTAGGCTACATTTCTAACAGGAATTAACGCGTATATTGGTAAACTGCGACAGAGGACGACATGGAGTGCAGAATTACCTTTCTGTTCCGCCCTTAAAAACCCGAATACTTAATCCGATGCTAAACCCACTATTCTGTGTTTTGGAGACCGAAACTCTACTCCTAAACGGCAGAGGGAGCTCTCTTCAAAAATTAATCTCCTTTGTCCCTCAGACTTACCGTCCAATGGTGAAGTTTCCACCGTCACATTGAGCGCCAGAAGTTCCTGGATGGCCGTCACGATACAAGGTACGATACTCAGGATCTGGGCCTCCACTGCAGCCTGCAGCACGAGCAGTGTTAGGACGATGGTTACTAGACTGGCCATGGTGAGCGCTGTGATGTGCTGTGATCGTGTTACAGTGGAATATATAGTGTACCTGTACAGCGGGGGGCTGTTGTGATAGAAGTTCCCGAGAAATGCACGCGCTGCACACGGAAGTAAATAGTGGGTAGATCCCCAACTTGAGGCCTTGTCAAGCTGATAACAGCGTCCATTTATTCGAGCCTCCTTAATAATAATAATAATAATAATAATAATAATAATAATAATAATAATAATAATTGTTATAATAATAATAATGCAGCTTCGCGTTATTCTTAGTCTACTAGTTATTTCAGCAGAGCGTCTGCATTCCAGAATTGAGGACATATGAAAGAGCTGTGATTTTAATTGAACACAAAGATAAACGGTGAAGAGCCTCCGTGGCTCAGGTGGCAGCGCGCCGTCCTCTCACCGCTGGGTTCCGTGGTTCAAATCCCGGTCATTCCATGTGAGATTTGCGCTGGACAAAGGGACAAGTTTTTCTCCGGATACTCCGGCTTCCCTGTCATATTGCATTCCAGCAACACTCTCCAATATCATTTCATTTCATCTGTCAGTCATTGCCCCAGAAGAGTGCGACATGCTTGGCATCCGGCACAGTTCCTATCCTCGTCGCTAGATGGAGGGTACTGGTAACCAAGTAACAAGTTATCTGCTCCAGAATGGAAAATCTACAGTGAATAAGAAAATGGCACTGGTTACTAGAGTTACTCTGCGTGTGAGGAACTACCTTCAGAATCCATCTACAACAGAGGAAATCAACCAGACCACATAAAACTGCAGGGCTCGATGGACTGAAGTTTTGACGATAAAGAATGTCTGGCCAAAAACGTCACTAAGGCTGTTAGGACTAATAAGATATTGCAACACAAACCTAAAGATCTTGAGATCAGGGGGAAAGGCACGTTATAGCTCTATAAAAAACCAGGGAAAGAAAGTACTTTATGCCAATATCATTGTTGTGTCATAAATTCAAACTGCTGCAAATAATGATTAAAATAGAATAATCACAGACTTGGAGGAGAAATTCATAAAAGAGTAAGCTTGTTTCAAAGCTGATAATTTTGCTGCAGCCAAATTCTTAATGTGACACAGAACACCGAAGATGGATTTAACAGTAGAATGGTAACTGGAGTATTCCTCGATTTATGTGCGGCTTATGGCACTGCAGAAGATCGATTAGCTTGGCATAAGATTTATCAGCTAAGGACTTTCTTTGTTACTTTTCAAGGCACGATCAGCACGCGAGGTTTTGAACTGAATTCAGGCTTTTGACACACAACTCCGTGGCGTAGCCTAACGGTTAGCACTATTAGCTGCCGTCCCTGGGGGCCCGGGTTCGAAACCAGATACTGCCAGGAACTTAAGAATGGCAGGAGGGCTGGTATGTGGTCAAAATGGTACATGCAGTTCACCTCCACTGAGGGTGTGTCTGAAAAGAGCTCCACCACCTCAGGATGAGGACACGACCTTGAATCTAGTGATTAGAAATTGTATACGAGCATTTTTCCTCTCCTGCCGGTCAACATTCTGATGGTGACGTTATTTTCCCACCAGCAGGACTCGAACCTGTTCAACACGGCGTCAGATCATGGCCTTCAGGCGGGCGTTATTCTTAACGATGTTATTATGTTCGATTCATAAGCACTGAGGCCAATAATCGGCCGTTCTTACACTGAGAAGGTCTATAAATACCGAGCTCGATAGCCGCAGTCGCTTAAGTGCGGCCGGTGTCTAGTATTCGGGAGATAGTGGGCTCGAACCCCACTGTCGGCAGCCCTGAAGATGATTTTCCGTGGTTTCGTTTTCTCACATATAGCAATTAATTAAGGCCTCGGCCACTTCATTCCAACTTCTAGCACTATCCTGCCCCATCGTCGCCATAAGACATATCTGTGTCGGTGCGACATAAAGCAACTTGTAAGAAAAGTATAAAGTATAAGAAGTATAAAATTCTGCGCAGTCATTTATTTTATGGATAATAGCTATATGTGAAAATACAATACTTCAATATATAAATTTATTTAATTAAATACTTTGACATCAGGTCTAAATCAGCTCGTTTCAGCGGAATGCATTGCAAGAGCTACTAAAATGGAGTAAATTCTTAATCTAGGGTGATTACCCGAACGTTAGAACATATTTTTTTTTTTTTTTTTTACAAATGGTGTTCTTTGTCTTATGGAAATCGGCACTGCTTGAAGAAACATAAATAATACATCTGTGGCAATATAACGCTGAAGGAACACATTAGAATGATGAAAATAGACACTGGTGTCATTTCCAAGGATTTAGCTGGCTGCTAGAAATGATTCAATCAATGCCTAAGGGGAAGTTTAAGGAAAATTTCCGAATTGGTGGAAAAGCAATGTTGGCAGCTATCTTTACCCAAGAAGTGATGTCACACTGGGAGTTTCATTGTTAAACGATTTTGTAATGGGTATTCTTCACTGCGTGAAGACCTGATAACTTGTCGCTATAGAAGATTGCAATTTCCGTCTCGGAGTCACTCACTGCTACCATGGCCTCCTACTACTCCGTCTGCTTGTTGCTGGTGTCCCTGGCTGTGGCAGTCAGTGGTCAGACACTACCACAGGTGGTGGACCATCTGCTGCAATGTATTCTGGGCATTCCGCTAATAGAGACGCTGTTGGGAAACATCACCAGGACGGACTGTAAGTAGCTGAAGAAATGTTGACCATAGAAGACATACTGTGATAGAACACTTTACACTTTGGGGATGGAGGAGAAGAAACTTGGCAGTATAGAATCAATCGGCTGATGAAATAATGACTGAACTCATTTCGATGTAAACAGTCTCCACAGCTCCGAAACTTTATCCTGGGCTTAGAATCTACTCTCATTTTAGCAGCTCTTGCTATTGATTTCGCTCAAACGAGCTGATATAGACCTAATGTTAAAATATTTTAATATTTTCAGGGCCAGTTTCATTAACTACTGTTAAAAATAGGTTAAAAGATTGTGAGCAACTGCAACGTGACCTCGATAATGTTGTGAGATGGACAGCAGGCAACGGTATGTTGATAAAAAGGGTTAAAAGTCAGGTTGTGAGTTTCACAAATAGGAAAAGTCCTGTGAGTTTTAATTACTGTATTGATGGGGTGAAAGTTCCTTTTGGGGATCATTGTAGATGTTAATATAAGGAAAGATCTTCATTGGGGCAATCACATAAATGGGATTGTAAATAAAGGGTACAGATCTCTGCACATGGTTATGAGGGTGTTTAGGGGTTGTAGTAAGGATGTAAAGGAGAGGGCATATAATTCTCTGGTAAGATCCCAACTAGAGTATGGTTCCAGTGTATGGGACCCTCACCAGTATTACCTGAATCAAGAACTGGAAAAAATCCAAAGAAAAGCAGCTCGATTTGTTCTGGGTGATTTCCGACAAAATAGTAGCGTTATAAAAATGTTGCAAAGTTTTGGCTGGAAAGAATTGGGAGAAAGAAGACGAGCTGCTCGACTAAGTGGTATGTTCAGAGCTGTCAAAGAAGAGATGGCGTGGAATGACATTATAAGACGAATAAGTTTGAGTGGCTTCTTTAAAACTAGGAAAGATCAGAGTATGAAGATAAAGTTGGAATTTAAGAGGACAAATTTGGGCAAATATTCATTTATAGGAAAGGGAGTTAGGGATTGGAATAACTTACCAAGGGAAATGTTCAATAAATTTCCAATTTCTTTGGAAACATTTAAGGAAAGGCTAGGAAGACAACAGATATGGAATCTGCCACCTGGACGACTGCCCTAAATGCAGATCAGTATTGATTGATTTATTTGAGGATAACTGAGCATTAGTTAACACCTTTTTAAGATTTTAACGTGGCGATAGATAATCGCGAAGCTCATTAACTAACGTAGCGTTAACCTGAAAGTGTGTAGCATTAACATCATTTCCCTCTTCTGAACGGTGCCGGGCATAACGCTATGCATTTGTCACCTTTTTTCCGGTACTATTTTTGCGCAGAATGAGAGGTTCCGCTTGAAATAACTGTACGACAACCTAAGAAAGAAGCGCAAAGAAATAAGATTATTCGAAGAACGAGTTGAAGCAGTCCAAGTCCGGAGGTCGTATATTTGTTTCAGCTTTTAAATGGAGGACTTCAAAGATTATTGTATTATTTCGGCGACGTAGTTGAGCCTCTTCCTAATGACCACTTCTGATGCAGAATAGCACAATATCAGAATATAGTTAATTGGACAGATCATTATTAACTACAGTAGCACAACCATATTAGATTTAGGCCTACCAGATTATACATGTTGTGCGCTAAATGCGATTATGATGCCCTTCCTTTCAATATATATTTTAATACAAAATATAATGTTTGTACTATAAAGTAGGACTACGAGGTTATACACACTGTGAGCTACTTGTGATTATGTTCTCCCTTCCTTTGAATTTATATTTCAGTACAAAATGTGATGTTTGTTACATGTTAATTAGTTAATGAAATATCAGTATAATGCATCTCTTCTATGCAATTACTCTTTGGTTTTAAAGCATTCTTGTTATTGTGTGAGTTCTGACTTTCGTATTACCATTCAGAGGGTTTTAAGGTGAATGTTATAAACTGGACACACCATTAATAACTTCAGTACCGGTAGCAAAATCATATCGTCCCTGTTCTGGCAAAACGGCGAATGTTACAATGCTCTTCCTATCCATTATTTCCCTTAAGACTGGTCACCCCTTCAAGCCATATATTGATATGCGCTCCATCACAACAATTTCTGTTGAGTTCATTTTCCTATGCGCGCGTGTAAAAAAAAAAAAAACAACAACATTACTGTACCATACTCAAGGAATATATGTTTGAATGACATTTCCCCACTCCCAGAGCGTGATGTATTTAAGGTTCATTTTCCTTTACACACGCGGATAGGAAAATGAACTCAACGAAAATTGTTCTGATGGAGCGTGGCTGGAAGGCGTGACCAGTCTTAAGGGAAATAATGGATAGGAAGAGCATTGTAACATTCGCCGTTTTGCCAGAACAGGGACGATATTAGAAATGAGGCCTACCAAGTCATACTTTTTGTGCGCTCCATGTGAATTATTATCTCCCTTCCTTGGCATTTATATTTCAACTCATAGTTTCCTTCATATGAGTAAGTTAATGTTATACAATTTTAAGAAGGCCTACCTATCTCTCTTCAACAATTTACAATACTGGTGTCCCGCGTCCCCGTTACATAATATCATCAATTGCTGCATTGGAAACAGGCGTCATTCCGTCCTGTTGGCCTACGGCTTTCTAACCTCTGTTCTGTTCCTTCGAGTACTTTCCCCGCGCCTGTTTTAGATGACCTATACCGCTCGAAAAACTGCATTTCTGTTAATTCAAGTATGTCATTTCTTCTCTCTGAAACCTCCTGTCTCTCAGCATTTTGAAGGTACTCTATACAGCACCTGAGCACCAAACACAAAATCTCTTCCAGTCAGTTTCATTTTAACACGACGTTAAGCAGCTTAACGGGACGAGACTGCTACGTTAAATTAACAGATCATTTAAAGGCGCGTTAGCGTTAACGAAAGGTTGATGAAACAGCCATTCCATTAACTATCCCATTAAAGCAGTTTAACGTGACGTAAAATCCTTAACGGAGTTTGATGAAACTGGCCCTCAGTGTTTTCCTTTCTTTATCCGTAATACATCGCACAATCTTTCGTTTTTTCCTCTTCTTAATCGATTTACCGTCCAAGGGCTCGGTAAAGGATCTCAACTCAACTGCCACAAGGGCAGTGTCCTGGAGCGTGAGACTTTGGGTCTGGGGACCAGTATCTCGCCCAGGCGGCCTTACCTGCTATGCTGAACAAGGGCCTTGAGGAGGGATGGGAAGATTGGAAGAGATAGACAAGGAAGCGACCGTGGTCTTAAGTTAGGTACCATCCTGGCATTTGCCTGGAGGAGAAGTGGGAAGCCACGGAAATCCACTTCTAGGATGGCTGAGGTGGGAATCGAAATCCCTCTAATCAGCTGACTTCCTGAGGCTGAGTGGACTCCGTTCCAGTCCTCGTACCACGTTTGGTGGCAGAGTACAATGTTAATCGAAATTAACAGCTCTAGCAAACACATCATTTTTTTGCACTGAGACAGTAAGTTCCACTACTAGAGTCTACGACTTAAACATATATTCCACTCAAACGCCTTAAATGCACTTCATTGCATATCAACACCAAAAAATGTAAACTTAGCAAGCCGTTCTTCCATTTTTTTTCCGTTACAAAATTGAGATATTTGGATCAAAAGTTGAAAATCTACATCAAGCTGATCAATTACGATTTATATCACCCTCCTGCGGCCAGTTGATAAAGCATGAACAGGCTCATTGGCACTGGACAGAAGTAATGACGTTCAATTGTGACTACGAAGCTCTCCTCGCACCATTCGTTCTTGTTCACAATTTTTTTACGTTGCACTGACATGGCGACCATGGGCGTAATTAAAGTACACCCCAGCCCTTGCCTGGTGTGAAAATCTCACGGTTCTGGGAAATGTTCATTGGAGCCCAGTATTTAAAGCAAAGACAATATAATTGCAAGAAAAACCGGATATTTTGAAATATTCGGGTTTGATTTATGCTGCAACCGACGTTAATAGACATTGTTTTATTTTCCTGCACACGATGGTCGGAAACAACGTGAACGGAGTATATTAGCGTTAGAGGGTTGGTAATACTGATAAGTAATTTGAAAAAAATATGTCGATATCTCGCGCCGTTGTCGATTTATCAGCTGCTGAAGTTAGCCAATCAGATCGCTTCACGGACGAATTCGCATGGGCTTTGCGACACGGTATTGCTAAATCTACTCGTGGATTATGACCGACTTTGAGAGAGCCAATAGAAGAAATAAACTTGTCCAGGGGAGGGACTTGAAGAAGGACCTCCCTGCTGATAGGCTCGTCCTACACCGAGCACGCTACGGTAGCACCGCCTGTTACGGTGTGTTACTGTTTGATGCTCACCTGTCGTTACAAGTTTCGTGTTACGGTGTATAAATACGGAAGTTGAAGCGTGCAATGTACGATGTACAATTTATTGGATGGCAACGACAATAAGAAAAGTAAAATTCCTGTCATTCATTCAGTAGAACGAAATATAACGCAATACAAGGTTAATGTTTGATTTCCCAATGTTGTAATGAAATGAAATGGCGTATGGCTTTTAGTGTCGGGAGTGTCCGAAGACAAGTTCGGCTCGCCAGATGCAGGTCTTTTGAAATGACACCCTCTGGCGACCTGCGCGTCGTGATGAGGATGAAATGATGTTGAAGACGACACATACACCCAGCCCCAGTGTCAACGAAATTAACCAATTATGGTTTAAATTCCTGATCCTGGCGGGAATCGAACCCGGGACCCCAGTGGCCAAAGGCCAGCACGCTAACCATTTAGCCATGAAGCCGGACTCCGTTGTAATGCTATGTGACCCTCCCTGTCCATTGAGTTTCTGAAAATATTTTTTTACCCTTACCATCAGACGTCCGTTGATAACTAGCCTCTAAATAGCGGGTCTGTTTCATCGGTAGTGAATGCACAGAGATTTACTATGCGTACAACAACGCTTGAAATCCAATACCAAGTAGATATACAGTTTGTCTTCAAACAAACAATTTGACAAAGGCTATTTCCGATAAACATGATCGGACTGTTGATGAGTTGATCAGATCATTAACAGCGTTTCGCCCCAGTGTAGCAGTGGTATCATCAGTTGGATTACTACATCTTTCCAAGATGCTACTACGCCGTTGAGACACCACTACAAGCCGCATATGTAGGACAATGAAGTGACGCTGCGCTAGGAGGAGCATGCGCCTCCATTTGCATAAAAGCCTGTCTTTGGCTTTCATATCAAGAATTAAGTTCCCAGAAGGGAACCATAGTTTAATTATAATTCAATGTTGAGCTCACTGCTGGTAATTTCACGAATGAAAAGCGCTAAAGAGCTTAAATGTTTATAACATTCTTCTTAGATGAATTCAAATATGGTGTCCTGCGAACTTAATTTTTGGTATATTTGGAAAGTTTCTAAAGCATGGGCCTTTTAAAATATAATGGCGAAAATTGTGATTCATTGCGCAGAGCACAAGCATATTTTGAGGTACCGGTAAACTCGTTATTGTATCCGGTCAATATACGTAAACAGAGTAAAAATAACTAATTTCTTACAACTTAAGTTACGCTGAAAATAACTGGATTTCTGTTCACTGAAATAAAAAAACCTATTTCCTTTACAATCAAATAAAAATTTACCGTCCATTGACTTTCAAGGCCTGTGACATAACCATGACCTTGCTGCCGCGAAACGCATACACTGATCACTCGTCCTGTTTTTCGGGGGAGGGAGGAGAAGCTGCTCACCCCCGCGTGGCTATCAGAAAAATGTACATCGTCTCCGGCATGCTGTTAATTCTAAGAAGAGAACGAGACAGCAGGGAGGATTTGATGATATGATACTATGAAAGTATCGGCCTGTCGCGTTATCAAACATGCTACCAGGCAGATCAGATATTGGGTTGCGTGGTACAGGAGGTTTGTAGTAAGGACCAGGGAAATCCACTTTGGCGGAAATAGGAAGGTGCCTAGGTGTGGTCTGGAAAAGTCCAGGTAATGTTATTCGGGAGCAAGTTTCAGGCACATGTTATTAGCCCGATCCATGTCAGTCCAGTTATTCAGGGAATCCGACCTTCTAGACATTGCTGTGGCATGCGCGGGCCTTGCAGGTTAACAAGCCATGCCGCGAGATACCCTAAGACATGCTACACAGCCTGATCCTCTTGGAGCCCCTGGTACATAGTCTCCTATCCCGAAGAACGAGGCCACGCCTTTCGAGGTTGGGACCTGCTGGATGTTAGTGGCACACGACGCCGGGCCACGGCCCAGTATACTGGGCAACTGCAAGAGAGGATGGGTATGTACCCTCACATTTGTCGCTACACGGTGCAGGCTGTAGCGATTGGAGCGCACTTGGAGTCCACAGCTAACCTGACAGTGGCCCGGCCACTTATATTCTGTGTGCCCCCGGGACGAGAATTTTTCATCTATCGTTAGCCTCTACTTGAAATAGCGTACGGTAACCAGGGGAATACGCTTGCACTCTGCATATATCACTGAACAACAATGAAAATGTTTCGGCCCGAAAAGTAGCCTATTCTTACGTATTTCCAGGTGGTGAATTCAAAAATCACCATGAAAATAACCGATTAGCTCTTGCTTCGGAGATACAGTGACATATACTCTTTAGAGTCTACATTTTCAGTTTCGTGGAAAATTTGTTTTGTAAGTAGGCCCACCTGTCAACTGACAAAACTCAGCTGCTGTTTGTAGGTTATAAACGTAAGTACTGTTGCTGTAAATGTGAGTTTCTGTTTTAATTAGTGAAGAATTTCTGGTTTTGGAGTGTTTTTAACGTGTAAAATTTGTTATATCAACATGCCACGGAAATGTGTAAATTCCGTGAATAATTTTTGTTACATTTGTGGTGAAATAACATTGTCGTCACAGAAACGCAGTGTGACGCCTCTTGTGAAGACTTCCTATCATCATTATTTTGGTGACAAAGTAGGGGACCAGGATAAGTCATGGTCTCCACATATATGTTGCAACTCGTGTTCAGTCATACTACGCGATCTATGGGTTTAGCTGTGCCTATGGTTTGGTGGGAGCCTACAAACCATACAGATGACGGCTATAACTGCTTGACATCACCAATTAAGACAGGATATTCAATGAAGGAAAGAGGAACCGTTGAATATCCAAATCTTCGATCTGCTATTCAACCTATTCCACATTCAGGTAGTTCACCAGTTCCTACTCCACCTCAAAATTATTAAATGGAAATAGAAAATGAAGACAGTGTAGAAGTAGAAGAACCCAAGGAGCCTTATCCATTCCATGACCCTGGTTTAGAGGGAAAAGATGATAATCCGCACAGACTGAGTCAAGCGGAATTGAGTGATCTCATTCGAGACCTTAACTTAACACAAGATAAGGCAGAAATTCTAATGTCAAAGACTACAGCAATGAAATCTTCTCCAACATGATGTCACGGTCTCACAGTACAGACGTCAGAGAGAACTGCTTCCTGTTATTGTCAGAAGAAAAACAATCTTGTATTTTCTGCGACGTTAATGGTTTGATGAAAAGTTTTGATTTGAACCATGATTCAAGTGAATGGAGGCTATTCATAGAAGCCTCCAAGCTCAGTTTGAAAGCAGTATTACATCACGATGGCGGACACCTTCCATCTAATCATGTCGGTCATGCATTTTACATGAATAAGACTTATGCAAACATGACAGCAATCAAATACACTGAACACAAGTGGAAAATATGTGGCGATCCAAAAGTCATAGCTGTACTCTTAGGAATGAAATTGAGGTACACTAAATACTGCTGCTTTTTATGTACGTGGGACAGTAGGGATAGAAAATTCACATTATATGAAAGCAGACGGACATACAAGAAATCTTAACTCAAGAGAGGAAAATGTTGTTGCTGAGCCTCTTGTGGACCCAAAAGATGTTCTTCTTCCACACCTACATATAAATCTCAGTTTTATGAAAACGTTTGTCAAAGGTATAAACCAAGAAGGACAGGCCTTGAAGTACATAAGAGACATATTTTCAACGTTTAGTGACGCGAAAGTTAAGGAATATATCGTCGCTGCCTCGACAAAACCTCCTATGTGACACGTTTTAGCTTAGAAATTTGGCCGGCAAGGTTCTGTCATCTAAGGTGCAATATTGTGTGAATATTGTCAAGGCATTCTCGCTCTTCATAATGCATGTGCTGCGGATCAGTATATTTCGAAAAATATTATCACATGGGAGGTTTTGTCCCGGCAACGACGATATTTTTCTTGGGCCACAAATTCGTCGACTTATAAGCCCTTTATAAAGGTTCCTGAGTTTGAACGAGATTTGGAGGGGGAAAGGAAGGGAAGCTTTGGAAGCCTTCAAGGGAGTTATACATGGGGTTTTTATGCAACACAAGAGATGATTACACTCAGTTGGTGACAGTGCTTCTGCAAAAATACCATCAACTCGGATGCAACACGTCTCTTAAAATCCATTTTCACCACTCCCACCTAGACTTTTTCCCTCCTGGTTGTGGATCTCTCAGTGGTGAACACGGAGAAAGGTTCCATCAGGATGTTTCTGTAATGGAACAAAGATATCAAGGCCTCTGGAATGAAGTAATGCTTGCGGATTACTGCTGGTTTCTGTGTGGGGATGCCCCGGAACTCGCTTATAAGAGGCAAGCCAAAAGACAAGGATCTCACGAAGCCACCACATGCTTCTCTTCAGACTCAACCACCTGCTAGGTATTCTTCCATTACTTTACAACTCTTAGAAAGTTACTGTCTTTTTAAAAGTTTCAAATGGACTTTCAATGTTGTTGGCATATCTAATTAAAATGTATCGTTTTCTCTCGATCCGTTAAAATGAAATACTTCCAGGTATTGAATATCACAGAAACTAGAGCTAGTAAAAAATTTTCTTTGTGATATTCATTTTTCTAAACCCTCAATTAGTAAGAATTGACTCACGAAGTGAATGAAATATTCAACTTTTTTGTTGTTGTACAGTGAAATGTGTTTATATCAATAACATAGAATAATTGTCTAATGAATCCCTCTCTGGTTTGTTCACAGTGCAGATCTGCCTCGGTGTTGACTCGTGACGAAGATCACGGGATATGACTGTACAGTGATGTGTATATAGATATAAAATATTAATAAAGATGATAATTTGTTCCACTTCACCTTACATGATGACTTGTTTGCTGAGCAATCAGTGCGATTCCCAGGTGGACTAACTGATTCTTAATTTGCTCCGAAGAACATCACCTTTCCCCTCCCCAGTTTAATAGAAACATGACTGTCTACAGCAGGGTTCACCATCTTGATACCTATCGAGGGCCCAATCTAACGTAGAGAAATCCATCAGGGACTAGACGATGCTATGTGTATATTTCCTTTTATCTGTGCGGAAAGAATAAAAAATCTAGATGTAGAGATAGCCTAATTTCATAAATAATATGCAGGTGCGAAAACTTTCATTACCCCTGTCGTTGACTTTGCATCATGTGTAACTCAAGAGGACATTTTTATTAAACTACTACCGAATTTCTCCACGGCAGTCTTAAAAACCGACAAAAATCCGAAGGTTCAAGAACCCCGAAGGGCCATGGCTTACCAAGCAACCGCTACTCAGCCGGAAGGCCTGCAGATTACGTGTCGTGTGTTCGGCACGATAAATCCTCTCGGTCGTTCTTTTTTGGCTTTCTAGATCCGGGCAAACGTCGCAAATTTTCACATACTCCAAAACTTCCTTTTTGAGGTTAGGCCAGAAGCAGTACGAGGGATACGATTTAAGGTTTTATATTGGCCCAGATGTGCACCCAGATAGGAGTCATGATAAAAATTGATCAGCATGGACCGTAATTTGAGAGGAACGTAGATGTTGTCTCTACCGGTTTTGCGATTCCGTCGAATCAATAGTGGTGGTGGTGGTGGTGATTTTTGTTTTAAGAGGAAGTGCAACGAGGTAACCATCCTCTCTGAACAAATAATTGGAAAAGAATTTAAAATATAAAACGAAATTATTTATTCAACAAAGGAATTTGGAAACGCAGTAGAAAATAAAACACAAACAATTATAGAACTAGGCCGAAAGGATTACTAACGTATCAAAAGGGAACGTACGTTCCCTGAGTAACAGTGCACTTGTAATATATATACCCTTGATATGTCCACTGTCGCACATAAAGCGGATGACGACATCAGCAGTAGTCGCGTCATCGGCTAGTATGCGTTCGAGTGTTTCCTGCAGGCCGAGGCTCCGTCTTAGGCCAGAGAGATCGGCGCACTCTGTGAGGATCTGGGCCACGTTGAAGTCGGCACCACAAGAACACACTGGGGGGTCTTCCCTCTTTAGGAGATAAGAGTGCGTGGATCGTAAATGACCTATCCTCAGCCTGCATACTACTATGGCCTCTCTCCGTGAAGGTCGGAAAGAGGACCGCCACACGGTAGTTGTCTTCTTAATTGTTCTCAGCTTGTTGGGAGTTCGGATATCTAGCCACTCCGATTCCCAGGACGCCAAGATCGTTCGACGTAGCTGAGAACAAATATCCTTAGCAGGTACATTGACTGGTCTTGGAGGTAAAAGTACAGCTTCCTTTGCAGCTTAATCCGCAAGTTCGTTTCCCGCAATCCTAACGTGACTTGGAAGCCACGCGAAATTGATTCTGGTGCCAGCATCTCCTAACCTGGCTAGAAGGTCATGTATCTGCTGTACCAGTGGATTTTGCAATAAACATGTTTCAATAGACTGCAGAGAGCTTAACGAATCAGTACACATAAGAAAGTGGCTTCTTTCGTCACACAGTGCAAACTGCAGAGCCTCTAAGATGGCGTAAAGCTCTGCAGTATACACGCTACATACATTAAGGGGCGAGACCTTCGTGCTCATATCATCAATGACGAAAGAGCAACCAACATTATCTCCGATTTTTGGACCATCCGTGCAGATAAGTCTCGCAGCCGGATATTGGTGAACGAAGTCCTGGTAATACCTCCGATAAACAGAGGAATCCGTGTTCCCCTTGGGTCCACGGAGCAGATCTTGACGTATAACCGGTCACGGAACCAACCACGGAGGTACCTGGCTAAAAGTTTGTTCAAGATAACCACCGATATCGACATTCAAATCATGACACAAGCTATCGATTCGAAACCCAACCGGCCGTGTGGCATTCGGCCGTTCTTGGTAAATCTGGTGGTATTGGACACGATAGATGCATTGATAGCTTAGATGTAGCGGCATTTCACGAATTTTGGCAGCGTACGTGAGGAGTAACTGCTGCCTCCTTATCCGTAAAAGTGGAACTCCGGCTTCAGCGAGTAAGCTGGGAATGGGGCTAGTACGGAAAGCTCCCGTTGCCAGCCTTACTCCACTATGGTGAATACTGTCCAAAAGGCTCAGCGTAGATTTTGATGCCGAGCCATAATCCGCACTTCCATAGTCTATTCGGGAGAGGACCGTCGCCGTGTAAAATCGTAGCAGTACCGCACGGTCAGCCCCCCACGAGGTGCCGCTGAGAAACTTAAGCATGTTCAGTCTCTTCATGCAGGCAACCTTCAACTGACGGATGTGGGGCTGCCACGTAAGTCTCGTATCAAAATGGAGACCCAGGAATCTGCAGGTGTCAACCACTGGTAAGACACTGTTTCGCAAGCGGAGCTCTGGTTCGGGATGCACAGGCCGACGTCGACAGAAGTGTACAACTGAGGTTTTTGCTGCTGAAAATCGAAAATCATGTTGCAGGGCCCAACTGTCGACTCGGGTAATAGCTTGCTGTAGCTGTCTTTCAGCAAACGCCACCCTTTCGGAGCTAAGTCGTCTACATACAGCGAAGGAACGACTGGGGGCCCAGCAGCGGCAACTATTGCGAACAGCGTGACACTCAGTACTGATTCCTGAACGTAATATTGAGAAAATGCATTCCCTACTCGGGCTCGAAAGAGACGGAGGGACATGAAGTTCTCAATAAACGTTGGCAAATTTTCTCGAAATCCCCACTGGTGTAGTGTGGAGAGAATCCCATATCGCCAGGTAGTGTCGTAAGCTTTTTCCAGGTCAAAAAACACAGCGACTAGGTGTTCCTTCCGGAGAAAGGCCTCCTGAATGGCGCTCTCCAGTCTGACCGATGAGAGCGAAACCCACACTGGTAGTTAGACAAGAGACCTTCCTTTTCCATGGCCCACACAAGACGCCGGTTAACCATCCTTTCAAATAGCTTACAGAGGCAATTTGTAAGCATATTGGCCTATAACTTTCCAGGAATTTTGGATCATTACCTGGCTTGGGAATTAGTATCACAATTCCCTCACGCCATTGAGACGGAAATACTCCCTCACTCCATATTCTGTTGAATAGGGTGAGGATATCCTTGAGACATCTGTCACTCAAATGCTTAAGCATTTGATTATGGATTTTGTCCGGTCCAGGAGCCGTATCCCTGCATAGCGCGAGTGCACTCCGCAACTCCCACTCCGTGAAGGGCATGTTGTAGGGATGCGAAGCACTGGAGGCGAAAGAGAGATGGTGTGCCTCTGCTTCGCGATTAATTTGCCACTATACGACTCGTCTTCGAGAGACCCATCCGCAATTCGTTTCAACATTTCTTGACACTCTGAGTCATCCTTCTGATATTCGGAAATTTCTGTGAAGGACCAAGGGTAATTTGGTAAAATGTTGAAGCTGTCAGGGTCTTCCTCAGGTCCAACCTCACTCTCCTTTACCCCGTCAAACATGCGCGACATACAGTGGGCTACAAGATTATCTTTCCCACGAACATGAACCACCGTGAATTTGTAAGCGGACAACCGGAGGATCCACCTAGCAGTTCGACCAAGTCGTTTTACATTGGCGCTCATCCAAAATAGGGCCTGATTGTCGGTGTGGACATAGAAATGGCGGTGTTCCAAATATGAGCGAAACTTCTAGACACCCAAAACTACAGCTAGGCATTCTTTTTCGTAAATGGAATACCTCAGTTCAGCTCCATGTAACAATTTACTAAAGTACGCGACGGGGGCTAGCCTACCTTCCTCATCGGCTTGGTTAAGTACAACAGACATAGCGAGCTCACTGGAGTCACATTGGAGGACGAAGACTGTGCAACACAGCGCCTCACAAAGTACTTTTTTCAGTTGCTCGAAGGCATGATTTTGTTCGTGGCTCCAGACAAAGCGTCAGCTTTTCTTTTTCAGCAGGTTTAAGGGGGCCGAAATCTGAGAAATTTTTTTGATAAAGCGGCTGTAAAAACCGACCATACCCAGAAATACTCTCACACCACGAACGTTTTTAGGCTGAGGAAAATCCTTGATACATTTGACCCTGTCCAGGATTATGGCGATTCCGGAATCGGATATGATGTGACCTAGGAAATTTAGACGATTGGAGCAAAGAGACACCTTCTTGGGGTTGATCGTGAAACCGTGCTTGCGCAAACGACTGAGAACTTTGCGAAGGTGAGCCAGGTGTTCATCAAAGCTTGGTGAAAAAATCAGAAGAACATCCAAAAAATTAAAGACACATGAAAATTTGAGATCTCCGAAGATCGAATCCATCACGCGACTAAGCGCCTGTCCTCCAATCGAAATGCCCATCGGGACTTCATTAAATTCGAACAATCCAAACGGAGTAGCAAAGGCAGTATAAGGGCGAATTTTGAGATCCAAAGGGATTTGGTGATATGCCGAACTGAAGTCAAACACGGTAAAGTATTTTGCGCCATGAAAGTGTTGGAAGGCGCTTTCGATGGTGGGTAAAGGGAAGCTGTCAAAGACGATGTGCTTATTGACCTTGCGATAGTCTACGATGAACCTGAATTTACCGTCCTTTTTAGGGACTAGGAAGGCGGGGCTACTATAGGGAGACTTGGAGGGACTGATGACCTTCTCACCCAGCAGGTCGTTGACACATTCTCTCATCGCGGACAATTTCGGGGGCGAACAACTGAAAGGAGGGGATCTAACAGGTGTATCATCTTTGAGCTCAATGGAATAAGATAAATTATTTGCACACCCAAGCTTATCGGTCAACACATTAGAAAATTCCTCCGATAAGCAGTTTAACATGAGGTTTTGATTATCAGAGTGTTCACACGAGGCGTCGGTAAGTGGAGATTTCGACAGGGCGCACACAGTGGGACGTTGAAATGGGGCCCTCAAAGGGTTGTTTGACATCAGATTTAAAGCGAAAGGCGAAAGTCCGATTGATGAAATCAATGGATAAACCGGTAGCCAGCATAAAGTCAGTCCCTAGTATCATCGGCGCGGACAGGTTGGGTACAACATTGAACGTCAAATCTCACGAAAGACCATGAATTTTTATATGACACTTGGTCCGACCTACGGAACATACCTCACGGCTTCGACAGACACGTACCTTCTCTGACTCTCACCTTCAGGCAGATACTCTAAATTGGTAGAAAGCACAAGGGATTGGTTCAGAAGGGAAGCACACGAACTAGTGTCTAACAAGGCATACAGTATACGAGTTCCAATATAAACTTTGGCCCATGGGGTAGATGAGGGAAGGCCCCAGATCCTCTTATTCAGACCAACATCAGGCGCCAACGGCGGGCCATCACGTCGGGGCGCCCCTAGTTTCCCTGCTGAGGGTTGCAACGGGGACATACACGCACAGTGACACCACCAAGACCACACTGAGAGCACTTAACAGGGGACTTAGACCAACAGTTCTTCGAGATGTGACCTAATTTTCCACAATTCCAGCACGACCTGGCTCTACTGCCATCTACAGTAACCGAGTTGGACGGTTGGGTTTCACTGACGTAACGTTGGTGCGGAGTTTCCAAGTTGGGCTTGCTTTCGGGACCACGGACGGTACGAGATGGAGAAGGGGGGTACCAAAGGTAACGGATTTGACGGGCGCACGACAAGCAACGTCAGGAAATGAGCAATCGGACGGAACAGGAGGCGGACGGTATTGTTTGTTTTGACTCACAATGGACTCGAACTCGCGAGCTAGGTTAATAATGTCTTCAACGCCTTCTACTTGAGATCGGTTTATATGCAGTTTGTAGTCGGGCGCTAGATTCATGTAAAAATGGTCGAAAACCTCGGTTTCGGGCACTTTAACACACATGCGGTTAAATAGAGTTAGGATTCCGGTGGCATAATCGTCAATACTTTCACCCACTCCTTGCGTATCGGAAGATTTCCTCCTTCAAGCAGTAATCCATATCGGACACTCCAAAGTGCTGTTTAATGCGACTAGTAAACTCGTCCCACGTCAGGACGCTACCTTTTATAAACCTAAACCATTTTAGAGCTAGCCCTTCCAGCATTCCCGGGATAACAGGGACAAACAAATCAAGAGGTAACGAGCTGCACTCAGCGATACCTTCAACCCGTTCCAAGAATTCAATCACACTGGAAGTTTTCCCTTCCCCAGAGAAATTTAACCTTCTCTTTCTCACAACATCAAATACCGGGTTCACGTTAGCATGGCGATCTGAAGTAGGCCTAGAAATGGGGGAAGTCTGTTCCACACGATTCCCGCCAAGAGTACAATTACGACAAGCAACGGCATTATCATCATCAGGGCATTTATTAGAGTTGTTACTCCCTACAGGCGAACCATCGAGTTCATTGGTACCGTGCCTCATTTCACTTTCCAAGTTCGACATATCTCCAGTAACACTATCCGTACGATTACTCATTTCCAAAGCATTTTGAATCTCCATATCGTAATCCAAGTTTCAAAGATATCAATCACGAGACATATATGCAAGACGACAACAATGCACATAAACTACAAATTAAACTGAAGATTAAAACCAGAAATTAACAGCATCATAAGGTTAAATTAAGGCGACCAGAACTGACTTAAAATGCTTTTCCAACTCTACCCCGTCTGATTTCTTCTCAGAGGAGGTATCCTAATCAAGCACGCTTCTGTTACCATTTGTGCCAAACTCCCCCGGCCCTCACAACTATCCCTAGAATAAATCAATGATTCATACAACATCGACGTTAACACATTCATAGGGAATAATTTGAGGCGTGGATTTTCGGTTAGGAAAGGCGCAAACACGACCCCGAGCTGGAAACGCCCCTCGTAGTTTGTGAACAAGGGATAAGACTGTAACTACTACCAATAAAGAAAACAATTCTTAAAACTACGGTTTATTAGTAAAATTTAAAAAAATAAGACAAGGAACCCGTAAGTGAAATCAATAGGGCAAAAAATAACGGTAATAAATATGGCCTACCTTGCATAAAATAACATCTCAATGTCGTGGCGTGAGCTCAAAACCAACACTCATATGAATACATTATCACTCATCATAAAATGCTCAGCGCCTCACAATTTCCTTTTTGGTTACGTCATTGCAGTGTAATGACAGTATTCACATTACAATCATGTTGCTCGTTTTTGCGATAAACCCATTCATTCACGACACGGCTTTTTATACACCATTATGTAATCAACAATGTATAGCTCTCTCAACAATCCGCCCATCGCGGAGAACAAAGCAGATAAGAAGAACGGAGATATCGGTATGAGGCTAAGACCAGCCTCCATGGACTAAAAACAAAGAATGATAGATCAAAGAATACTACAGGTACGCCCCATGCATAAATACACATCCAACGTGGCGGCTACCGGACTGAGCGTCAGCCACAGATTAAATAAATAAACAGACCTGTACCGAGAACAAAATAAGGTACAGATACAAACAGGACAATAAAACAGGTCGACCGACATACTTCCTTTTCTCTCCCTCACACATTAACACACACACATCCAGTATTCACACTCACGCATGAGTTATCGGGAAATAGAAATCCGAACGGCCGTTCGTACAACATTGTCAAATACAAACCATAAATTATGACCCCACGGTCATCAGCAACAGGTCTCACATATTCAAGGCATTTGCGTGCATCGTGCAATTATATTTTAAGGCCAGGATGAACCATTACTTTATTCAAATCTAAGAACATGACGCGCCTCGTGCGATTTGGATGTAGCTGCATGGTCGAGACGAGAGGCATATTTCAGGGATTACGAAGTATGAAAGTACGTAGTGCACTAAAATGTAGCCACACAGAGACCTTCTTTTTGCCATCATCTCAAGATCACAGTCACACCCACACGAAACATATCATGCAACGGAGCGAAAAGGTGCATGTCAATCAACCGTGACAGTTGGAAATGAATCATCACCAAAACAACTATTGGAAAAGCACCAACATACCTGTAATTACCAGTAGTTATAATTAAAAGTAATAAGCATTAAAGACCCAATCTTGAAGACGTAAATGAATATTTATGACACAAAAACGCTACTTCAAAAATCGTAGCTTCCATTGTTGTTATCTGCCACATATACACAGAGAAGATGAACTCCAAAGAGAAAAATCGCCGCTCTCGCAAAACGAACGACCTCTCAGTTTAAACACAGCAGGTGCTGCCCCCTACTGTACAATACTTGACATACATAGGTAAATATGGAAAGATGAGGCTGATAGAAGACATTTGCATAAAGAAGTGCCAAATAAATAAACAAGCATGGTTCAGAAGGTAATGTATGATTTATTTAAGGCCCTAAATTAAATGAAGTGTGAAGCCCTATAATGTTTAAAATGGATTTTTAATATTTAGTAAAATGACTCCAGCTAACATTTTATAAATCAGCATGAATCTTCAAAATATTCTGAGATTATTTATTTTGCACTTCACACAGAGTTAGACAGTTCCTCCCATACAGTATAAGATTGCTGGACCAGAAGATGAAGAAAATACAGTGGGTTGTAACTATGCTTATTTAGTTCGTGAGTGTTAATGTATATTTGTCCCGAAGGGATGGGATTTATTCTTTAAGTTTGCATGTGTTTGATATACCGTGAAAAGGGTCCGAGCTTTTTATGTAGATTGGTGTTTAAGTGCTATGTCATGTGAGAATATGAGTTTCCCCAAATGAGTGGTTAATGAGGGATATGATTAAGGCTAGATTAGAGCCAATATGCGATAGTGATGCCAGTAGCATCAAGGGCAATTAAAGGAATTAAATAATTAGTTGCGAGAATGAGAATTGCCAGTGTAGACGGTAGTGCACCGTTATGTTGAAAGTGAGAGTAGAAAGGGACTGTCAGCTAGCATCCTTGATTTAAGGCTCGCTGTCAGAATGACTGCGCACTGAGGCACGCCGGCTCTCTTCCGTTCCCAATAAATCAATCACATCCTATCGTTTAAAGAGTACCGCCGTCGGATAGATTAACAATTTCTTGAGATGAATGTCCCTCCTTTTTATTCACTTTAAAGTTAAATCGCAGAAGGATTACAGGTGAACTACACACCCCACGTTGTCAGAGGAGCTTGGGTTTATTCCCACTGTTATCAACTGCTGGTGGACTGTAGCATCCGTGATTCGTCGTGTAAACATGAAATGCACTATTTTTGTTTGTCTTTATATTCCAGGAAGTATATTTAATATCTTTATTGTACTGGTTTCGTTTCATTATATGTATTGTTCCAGGACACAACGTTGTAAATGTCTTGTGTGTGTGAATTAGTATTTAAGTGATGTCCGATTAAGCATGCGTCATATAAGATCGATGATTTATTAGATATTCAGATAGGTTTCCAAACGAATGCTGAGATACGACTTTCATGTGTCTTGAATGTGCTCATAACTTCTTCGCAATACAACTCTGTTAACTTGATGATAGGTTTCGAAACTTGTTATTTAAATATGTTAATTCACGATACAATCAGGACGAAACATCGCAAAATATGCTTTTGTTTATTTATCTTTGTGTACAGTGTTATAAGTGTAAAATGTAACAAGTGCTTTCAATAGTTAAATGATCAGGGGAGGGACACCTTCTCGTGTTTAGGGAACTACAGAGTGTAATGCGGTTTTAACAAACAGACTAGGAAAACGTTGAATCACTCAGAAAATCTTAAAATGTATATAATTTCATGTATTTTAATAGTATGGCATATCTGTGCAGATAGTGTACAAGTGCTTTCTTAGTTATTTTAAATTATGTTGCGAAAGACAGATTCATTCTTCTCATTTCTCAGTGCAGATGTATTCCTCTGATAGTTAAGGTTCCCTACTGTATAGATAATTAATTTATTGCCCTTTCTCGGACGTTCCACAGACCCGTAACGCTCTCCTGTGTCCAGCCGCGGACAGACTCTAGTATGGGAGATGGGACTTCGTCGCCGGGTTTGTTTGAAAGTCTCATTAAATATATCCCATTCAACCACTGTATTTCAGATCCACGCTAATTTTGTTTATGCACTAGAGCCCTGGACAGGTGCAATACACCAAAACAATCCAAAGATTTTGCAAACGTGGAAACAGGTATCTGGAATATCCTTTAAAAATAAAGAAACACGCATTTTGGGGGTTAATCAACTTGGTAGAGGGGATGAAAACCGAAATGAATTCCTTTTACGACGATACAAATATCTCAAAAACAGAAGATGTTATAGACGTGGAAATTAGTATTTGAAATCTCCTTTAAAATAAATAAACATGCAGTTAGTGGGGAAATCAACCCGGGGGCCGGGGCAGTTGAAAAGTAGTTTAATTCCTTCTTATGAGGATACTTATATCTCAAATCTGAATATGTTTCAGTCGTAATAATTATCATTTGGAAGCTCCTTCATAAATAAACAAGCAATTTTTGGTTTTCGAAAAATTCACTTAATGGTAGGGGGGGTGAAAGAAGTGAAAAAATTTATTTCTTTTTTATGGAAAAAAATTATATCTCTAAAGCTTAAAGTTACACATGTGAAAATTTGTATTTGAAATCTCCTAAAGTAAAAAAAAACACGCATTTTTGGAGGAGGAGGTGGGGAATTAACTTGACGGGGTGCGGTGGAAAATGAGTTTTGTCGCGAGCACCGATTCCCAACACGTCCTTCCGTGGGAAATTATGGGGCGATCGCATCGAACGAGATTCGATCCGTTACCTCCCAGTCAGAAATCTTAATAATCATGAGTAGTTTAAGCGCAATATATAAAAGGAAGATACAGCAAAAAGAGTGGAAGTGAGTGATTAAGTGTAATAGAATATTAGTGCAGTGAATAAGTGCAGAATTACAATTATAATTAAAACGATTTCCTAAAGCTAGTCTCAACTTGGAACATTTCAGTGAGCTGAGAATGAGTCAAACTTGTGCAATCAGAATATTTGTCAGAGAGACAAGTAAACAGAGTAGAAGGTCATAGTTAGAAGCTTTTAGTTGGTGCACCAGGAAAAAAACCTGTTGTTAGTCACGTAGCAAGGTGCCCTGTAAAAATAAGAACGCATGCTGTGGTGTAATAATTCTTTCCAGAAGGAATCTCGGGAAGGTCATCAGTCACATGTTCATCCATGATACGGGTGGGACCACACTTAAAGTAACCAATAGGAAGCTAACAGATCAGTTATGTGAGGGAACATAGTAGTAGGAATGACTTGTTCCAGAAACTCAGAGAAGGGATAAAGGGGCGTGACAAGGAAGCCTCTTGATCATTCTGTGTCATTTTGTGGTCATTCTTGGTGGTCATTCTGTTGGTCATTCTTGGTCATAGTTCTGGTGACATTCAGGCAGTCATTCTGTTAACTTGGAAAGGAGCGTTCTCTTGGGAAGAAACGGGCACTAGATCACTTGGCAGATAGCAGACTGTAGAATAAAGTCAGTGAAGATAGTAGTATTTGGAGTTAGTCAGATCAGGCAGTAGTTGAGCCTACCATCAGTTAGTGAAGACAGACGTATAAGAAGTTATTCAAATTAGGCAGCAATTAAGACTGTCAAGCAGTAGAACTGGTTAGCAGTGTCCCACAGTACGTAGATAACTCACTGAGTGTTCGAAGGAGACTGTAGCTTCAGTTAGTATTCACCTTAGAGTTCTGTGTTCAAGTCCTGCAACCGTAAGGGAAGATTCAGAGGAACACCACAACGAGGATTCTAGAAAGAAGCAAGAAAAGAAGAAGCTTTAAAACCCGAGATAAGTATCAATTAGTTAAGAGACTTTAAAGATTGAAGGGTATTTATAAATGTTGTGTAGTAAATCATAAAAGTGTGTGTATTTTCCAAAGAAGTCAGAGACTGATAAACTGCTTATTTAAAAGAACATTGAGAAGAGAATAATTACAGGTGTGATGTAATATTATTGGAGGGTATATTGATAGTCTGTTTAAATAAATTATAGAAAGAATTTAATGGTTTCAGAAAGTGTTTTATTTCATGGTCAATCTGATATTCGAACCCAAGTCCTCAGCCTGTCCTTCATAGAATACGACAGTTGAATACTTTTTATGAAGATACTTATATCTCAAAACAGAAGATGTTAGAGAGGCATGAGCATTAGCATTTGGAATTTCCTTTCAAAGTAAAGAAACACGTGTTCTTTTGTCTTCGGAAAATCCACTTAAGGGGGGTTAATGAATTGAAAAATTAGTCGAATTCTTAGTAAGAGGATACTTACATCTCAAAAACTAAAGATGTAAAAGACGTCAAAATTGGTATTTAGAATTTTCTTTAAAAATAAACACGCACTTTTGGGGAGGAGGGAATCAACGGGTAGGAAGGGGAGGGTAAAAAGCAGTTGAATGTCTATTATGAGGATTCTTATATTTAAAAACTGAAGATGTTACAGGCGTGAAAATTAGAAATTGGAATCTCCTTTGAAAATAAAGGAATACGCATTTCTTCTTTGGAAAATCGACGCAGGGAATGTGGAGTTGAAAATAAGTAAATAAGGAGTTAAAATATATTTATGAGGATAATTTATCTTAAAAACTGAAGCTGTCACAGACGTGAAAGTTGCTATTTTGAATTTCCTTTCAAAAGAAAGAAACACGTATTATTTGTTTTCGGAAAGTTCACTTAAAGTGGGAGAAGGGTGGAATGAAGTCAAGAAGAAGAAGAAGAAGTAGAAGAAGAAGTTGAATTATTCTTGACTCAAAACTGAAGGTTTTACAGACGTACAGACATGAAAACTGGTATTTGGAAACTGCTTTAAAAATTATGAAACACGTATTTTTTGTTTCCGGAAAATCCATTTAAGGAGCTGAATAGAACGGTAGAGACAAGAAACTTGGTACCGGTATTTCGAAAGTCCTTTAAAAAAGCACATAACGGATGTGAGAAGAAGTGAAAAATAGTTGAATTTTTTTATGAGGATACTTAAATCTTAAAAACTGTAGATATTACACACTTGAAAATTGTTATTTGGAATCTCCTTTAGAAACAAAGAACTTGTATTTTTGTTTTCGGAAAATGCACTTAAAGTAGATGGGTGTGGGTGTGGGGGAAGGACTGATAAAGGGGTTGAATTCCTTTTATGGGGATACTTATTTATATCTGAAAAACTGAAGATGTTACAGATGTGGGAATAGGTATTTGGAATCTCCTTTAAAAATAAAGAAACATGTATTTATTTTTCGACTTGAGAGAAGACTTTTCTCACATGTACCGTTCTCTGTAGCATGGTCGTCTTAGCCCCAAAAGGTAATACTACAGACATGGTTTACAAAGAATTTCTGGTGTAAATGAAAGTAAATTTTTGGGTGAGTTTTTATAGTTTAGGAATTTTCAGATAATATCTTAGTACAATGCCGAGGAACGATTACTTTGATCAAATTAAGAAATCCACGCGAGCGAAGCCGCGGGTTATTGTTAGTATATAGGTAAGAGTTTCGTCTGTATATTGCTCAGAATGGTATTTCTGTGTCAGTCGTGTCTAGAGTAACAAGTAAATGAACGTTCTAATTTTCCGTTTTCTCTGTCTGTCTGTCTGTCTGTCTGTCTGTCTGTCTGTCTGTCTGTCTGTCTGTCTGTCTGTCTGTCTGTCTGTCTGTCTGTCTGTCTGTCTGTCTGTCTGTCTGTCTGTCTGTCTGTCTGTCTGTCTGTCTGTCTGTCTGTACGCGCATCACAAGAAAATGGCTAAAGAAAATTTAATGAAAATCTGTACGTAAATTCGGAGAATGAGTCACTACAATCCAGGCTAATAAAGTAATTTTATTCATGCTGGATGAAATGATAGTTTAGAGGAAGGTGCCTACAAGTTATTGGTCCTATCGAAGAGTACTACATAACAAAAGTTATAGAGAATACTCTTTACAATAATTTATGTCTTATGTAGTCTTACCGAACCGACTATGATAAAAGAATTCATGAATTTAGACTTCTGTTGCTTAGTCCATATTATGCACTCGAGATCAACACCAAGCATTGTTGAACCCATAATTCTACGATGAGAAAAAAAGTTATTCCAAATATTTATTTCAGCTACAAACTACTTTTTGAGAGTAGCCATGTTTTTATTTGGGAACAGACCTCTCTGTGACAAGCGAACCACGAGCTTGTAAAATTGCCGGGACACGTCGGTGGACCTCGAAAATTGGATACTTTGTCAAATTCAAGAAATCCTTCATAACGAGGGATTTTGACGACATGGTAAATCGAGGAATAAAGGATCTAAATTAATCATAAACCATATGTGAAGATAGAACCCCCAGGGTAAATATAAATGCAGTTAAGCCTGGAGAAAATTTTGCGTCAGGCTCCCGAATTAGCGGCACGTGGTAAGCCCAATGGATGACGAAAAACCCGCGAAACGCCAGGGCAGAAATAATTCATTTCGCCCGTTGCAAGTATGGGAAAAATATGAAATTAACACCGTAATGAATCGTAAGTCTGTCCGAAGTTATGGTACGAATTTCAAGAAAATTGGTCCATTGGATGTGGAATTAGCAGATTGTGCAATCAAGCCTCGTGGAGAGAGTGGAATCCCTCCCAGAGGGTATAAAAGAAACTTCCCTCCGCATATTTTACACACTCTGTCTGGTTGTCTGAACGGCGAAGCTCATGTCACTCGTCTGCAAGAAAGTGCGGGGTTTTGTTCTCCACGTAACTTGTTTATGATAGTGTCAATGGTTCAAATAGAATATTAAAATTAGGAAGGTGATAGAGTTTTCCTTAACTGCCGCGGATAAAAACTTTGAAGATTTAGATATTTGGTTAAAATATGTAGCTGAGTTTCTCTCTGTGTTTCATTGTGTACGTCTAATATTTGTCGAAGAGAAGTCTCGAGGCTGGCCGCGAGGTCTGATTTTCTTATCTGTTTGGAACACCTGGCCAGCGGTAGGGGGAACGGAAGCAGAATCTTGGGAAAACAGTGGCAGTCGCCATTTGAAAAGAGTGCTTTTCGCATGTTAAACGCGAAGAAAGTGCGATGTTTGCGGTGTTAATTGACACCGAGTGTAAATTTTTGTGTTGTTTAAGTTACATGTATAAGAAGATGATGTCAAATGTAGCCATGGAAGGCTAGGCACAAGGCCTGCTGGCTAAATGCAGCCAGAAATCCAGGATGAAGGCCAAGATTACAGGTCTGTAAATATATTTTATCAATGTTGTAGTTAGAATATTGTTTGTCCCAACAAATTTTCAGTGCGTGTGTCTAATTGATATTTAATAATGATCAGGCGAATGTATTACATTTCTGGTCGTCGTGTGACACTCTTCAGGGCTGTAAAATTCATGTCGAGAAACAAAAAATGCGAAGTTTAAATAATGTGTTAATATTCTTTGAGATATTGTTCAAATTAAGTAAAAATTAGGAAGGTGATAACGATCATGTAGTCGTGATGAATGCCTTAACTTCGAATATCGTATGAGTTGAGAAATTTTTTGTCGAAATTATAAAAATAATAATATTTACCGCGGGATAAAATTTTTCTATGTTAAAAGTGTATTTAACAGTTATGTTCAATAAGATTTGCGTTCATCTCGAAATCCAGTGAAGTCTGATAAAGTTATGTTTTTTCGTGGGAAGGTAATTTTGTGACATCGTGTATGTCGGTGATATGGGAAATCACGGTATGTTGTTTTATTCCTGAGGTCCGAAAGTTGTAGTAAAAATAAATGAAAAAGGATTTTATAAAAGTTGTTTGTGACGAGAGGATTGAGGTTTGAAAGGTCTTGAAACAGAAGAATGGATTGTTCCGAAATGATATGTTGAGATAAGAGTTGTATAGATGTTGAAGGCAGAGGAAGCCTGTATTTCATGTAATGCCGCCGTGAGAGGCGATGAGAATGGATTTTTGAGACAGGCTATATTAGCTGATGGCGAAGAATTTTTGAGACTGGCTGTATATTAAATGTGATACTCCTGAGGTAGGCTGTAGTATATTCCGCTTACAATCCGGAACAGCTGACCGAGTGAAGGTTGGTTCGAGATGAGTATTGTGTGATGCATAGTAAGGTTTCAAGTTAAGATCCCAAGTGAAAATAAATTTCTGTTTAAGATTGTAGCTCGCGGTAGTTAAATCCAAGTGACTATTCACGTAAAGTCAGAATAATTACTATTGTATTATACGACCTCAAGGGTAGAAGAGCATTCTGATTACACGGTTGGTGTTATTTGACTGTAATGTCAAATTTCCAATCAGTTAATTTCATAAATTACGCGACGAGAATTTATCATTAAATCGGAAACATTGTGGGAGGAGATATTGGACGTTATTAAAGCGATAGTTTGGCTGTGTAGATTCACTAGATTTCGCTTCACTGGATAGTCATGGATATGGATTTGGAATAGTAAGATGGTAGGCGATTAGAGTTACGTTGTGGATTCCTTTGCGGTGGTGATGATTAGTGTTTGGCGATATTCACGTAATGTTAGACGTGTGTTGAAAGTCATTTTTATTTTTTAAACTTCATTGCGTATGTCGAATTCGTGTTTGAGTTGTGGATTGCTTGCCACGCGTTATTTATTTTCAATTTCACGTTTTATTAACAAGGCAAGGACTTAGTTGCATTTCCCGACTTGCGTTCATTCTGCGGCAAGATTTGTTTCCTTGTGTGATAGTTTCGACAACAGCTACAGCTAAAATATCTAAGAGTGTGTTGGAAGTTACGATTTCGCCTGACATTCTAGAGGAAGCATAGACAACCAAATTTCCGCTCGACAATAGGTTTAGGACGTCACATGTTATCCTAGGAGTATACTGATGATTAGACGTCCTAGTCACGCTCAACGATTGGTTTAGGGAGGTGTGTGTATGTACATAGAGGACATAGAGGATAGAGTTAGGGTGCAGACATTAGGTAGGCCCGACGATAGGTTTAGGATGTCGGATGTATATGCTCAAATCTTAGATTAGGTGTTGTTACGAAGTGACTTGAGCGATGGTAGTGTCTGCAGTAGTGTATGCAATGCAAGTCTAAACATGCATAATAACGTCATCACTGCACCACATGCTTACTCTAGCTATCCCGATGCAGGTTTAAAGTTGTACGATAGAGCTATCCCTTGACATAAGAGGAGGCCCTAGCAGCTTATGTATAGCCGCTATTGTTTAAAGATAGTTGCTGTTAAGAAAAAGCACGTAGAATTTTTCAAATAACCCGCCACCACATTTCAAAGGTATGAGGTTTAGTGCTGTAAAGATACCTGCACGATGCAAAGCTAGCTTTCTTCATCAGAGCAGCCACCATCGTGTGTGAGCACCTCCAGGCCGTATCATAAGGAGCTGTGTATAGTCACCGTCTTGTCGCTGCTACCTTGCGCAAGCACCCCTAGGGAGTCTCATAAGAGCAGCAGCCATCTTGTGCAAGCGCTCTTAAGCTGTCTCATAAGAAGCTATGTATAGCTGCCATCTTGTAGAATTAGATAGCTGCCAATGCCAAAGGGCCTAAGTAGGAATCGAACTGTCGATCTCATCATTAGACTATGTTTTTCTTATGTTATCATGTGCCTGATACTGCAAACCTAGGTATTAGGTAGGAAAATTTTGTCCGTTTTGCTCTACGATGCACCGTTTTCGAGATATTTAACATTTTGCATTTAAGCCCCAAATTTAATTAATCGAACCTGCACGGCACGTCATACTCTCTACCATAGCTAGACTTGATCATGTTACGAAGACTTGCTTCATTACAAGCTGAAACAGAGCTAATGCCAAAGGGCCTAAGTTGGAACTGAACCGTTGATCTCATCATTAGACTATGTTTTTCTTATGCTATCATGTTCCTCATTCTGCGAACCGAGGTATTGGGCAGAAAAATTTTGTCCATTTTGCTCTACGATGCACCGTTTTCGAGATATTTAACATTTTACATTTAAGCCCCAAGTTTAATGAATCGAACTAGCATGACACGTTAGCCTCTAAGCTAGCTTTCTTCACAAGAGCAGCACCCTTAAGACGTCTCATAAGGAGTCGTGTATAGCCGCCATCTTGCGTCTGCCATCTTGCGCAAGCATCCTTAGGACATCTCTAGCCATCTTGTGCAAAAGACCCTTAAGCCGCCTCATAAGAGCAACCGCCATCTTGCGCAAGCATCCCTAGGGAGTCTCATAAGGAGCCTTGTATAACCGTCATCTTGCGCAAGCATCCCAAGGGAGTCTCATAAGAACCTATGTATAGCGGCCATCTTGCATAAGCACCTTTAAGGAGTCATATATAGCCACCATCTTGTGCAATTAGAGTCGAGAGATGGCTCATGTAGAATTTTTCTTTTTAAATTATCCGCCAGCATATTTCAAAGGTATGTACCTAAAGAGTGGAGCACTGAGGTTTGCGATGTAAGATGGCGGATGACAGCTGACAAAGAGCGCGTGAGTTTGTTTACTAAACAGGAGCACGTAGAATTTTTCAATTTGCCGCCACCACATTTCAAAGGTATCTAGCTAAAGATGGTAGCACGGTGCTCTCTGGGTTAAAGATGGCGGATGACAGCTAACAGAACTTTTCAAATTGCCCGCTACTACTTGTCATAAAGAGGGCAGCACAGTGCTCTGTGGATTAAAGATGGCGGATGACAGCTGACGAAATTGCCCGCATGATAGCAGCACAGTGGTCTATTGATTAAAGATGGCGGATGACAGCAGTCAAAAAAGTACGTGGCTTTGTTTCCAAACAAGAGCACATAGAATTTTTCAAATTGCCGCCACCACATTTCAAAGGTATCTAGCTAAAGAGTGCAGCACTGAGGTTTGTGATGCAAGATGGCGGATGACACCTGTCAGAAAAAAGCACGTGAGTTTGTAAAGCACGTGGAATTTGCCACCGCCACAAAGAGGGCAGCACTGTGCTCAAAGATGGCTGCTGTCACGTGGAATTGTCTGCTACCACAGATATCTAGCTAAAGAGGGCAGCACGGTGCTCAAAGATGGTTGCTGTCAAAAAGCATTTTTCAAATTATACGCCACCACATTTCAAAGGTAAGTAGCTAAAGCATGCAGCACTGTGCTCTATAGATTGAAGATGACGGATGACAGCTGTCAAAAAAGCACGTGGATTTGTTTACCGATTCAAACCCCGCGCTAGTGAGGTTAAGTTGGTAGCACTAATGTTTAGGCCCGCCAAGATGGCAGCATTGCCGATGACAGGTGACGAATTTGCAGCTACTGCGATAAAAAGGGCAGCACGGTGCTCTGTAGTTTAAAAGATGGCTGATGACAGCTGCACGTGGCTTTGTTTACAAATTCAAATCTCGCGCTAGTTAGGTTAAGTTGGTACCACTGAGGTTTAGGCCCGTCAAGATGGCAGCAGTGAGGTTAGCGATGCGTTGTTGTCGATGACAGCTGTCAAAAAGCACGTGGCTTTGTTTACCAATTCAAATTTCCCGCGGGTGGTGGAGCAGGCCTCTAGGAAGGCCTCTGGCTGTGGTGGTGGTGGACGAGGCCTCTGGGAGGCCTTTGGCTGTGGTGGTGGTGGAGGAGGCCTCTGGCTGTGGTAGTGGTGGAGGAGGCCTCTGGGAGCCGGAGGAGGTGGTGGCCGCCGAACTGTCCTATTATACTACTGGTATTGTACTTAATTGAGTGATCCCGCCGAATGTTTAAATATTGTCTTTTGTGACCTGATGCTCACCGAATAATGTCGTGTCAACAACTCGTTCTGGACTGATTGTGTATGTGTATGTATGTACACTGACTGACAGAGCAAATGCAACACCAAGAAGGAGTGGTTAGAACTTTATGCCAATTGCAGGGTAGACTGACGTCACTGAGGTATGCTCATGATGTGAAATGTGCCGCTGTGCTGCGCACGTAGCGAACGATAAATGGGACACGGCGTTGGCGAATGGTCCACTTCGTACCGTGATTTCTCAGCCGACAGTCATTGTAGAACGTGTTGTCGTGTGCCACAGGACACGTGTATAGCTAAGAATGCCAGGCCGCCGTCAACGGAGGTATTTCCAGCAGACAGACGACTTTACGAGGGGTATGGTGATCGGGCTGAGAACGGCAGGTTGGTCGCTTCGTCAAATCGCAGCCGATACCCATAGGGATGTGTCCACGGTGCAGCGCCTGTGGTGAAGATGGTTGGCGCAGGGACATGTGGCACGTGCGAGGGGTCCAGGCGCAGCCCGAGTGACGTCAGCACGCGAAGATCGGCGCATCCGCCGCCAAGCGGTGGCAGCCCCGCACGCCACGTCAACCGCCATTCTTCAGCATGTGCAAGACTCCCTGGCTGTTCCAATATCGACCAGAACAATTTCCCGTCGACTGGTTGAAGGAGGCCTGTACTCCCGGCGTCCGCTCAGAAGACTACAATTGACTCCACAGCATAGACGTACACGCCTGGCATGGTGCCGGGCTAGAGCGACTTGGATGAGGGAATGGCGGAACGTCGTGTTCTCCGATGAGTCACGCTTCTGTTCTGTCAGTTATAGTCACCGCAGACGAGTGTGGCGTCGGCGTGGAGAAAGGTCAAATCAGGCAGTAACTGTGGAGCGCCCTACCGCTAGACAACGCGGCATCATGGTTTGGGGCGCTATTGCGTATGATTCCACGTCACCTCTAGTGCGTATTCAAGGCACGTTAAATGCCCACCGCTACGTGCAGCATGTGCTGCGACCGGTGGCACTCCCGTACCTTCAGGGGCTGCCCAATGCTCTGTTTCAGCAGGATAATGCCCGCCCACACACTGCTCGCATCTCCCAACAGGCTCTACGAGGTGTACAGGTGCTTCCGTGGCCAGCGTACTCTCCGGATCTCTCACCAATCGAACACGTGTGGGATCTCATTGGACGCCGTTTGCAAACTCTGCCCCAGCCTCGTACGGACGACCAACTGTGGCAAATGGTTGACAGAGAATGGAGAACCATCCCTCAGGACACCATCCGCACTCTTATTGACTCTGTACCTCGACGTGTTTCTGCGTGCATCGCCGCTCGCGGTGGTCCTACATCCTACTGAGTCGATGCCGTGCGCATTGTGTAACCTGCATATCGGTTTGAAATAAGGATCAATTATTCGTCCGTGCCGTCTCTGTTTTTTTCCCAACTGTCATCCCTTTCGAACCACTCCTTCTTGGTGTTGCATTTTCTCTGTCAGACAGTGTATGTATGTAGGCGTTCTTTATTTTTTATTTGAATTAACTTGCTTTCCCTCTACTTCCGTTTCATGATTTGAATAAACCCCTACTTGCTGCATTTTGAATTTTATTAGTTATAGATCTAGTCTCTTAATATTATTGTCAAGAGGCTCGTTTCTAATTCAAGGCTGTTTTCATTTAGTCGCGATCTACGCCTCGAAATTCGTTTTGTATCTTATTAGTACTGGGATTGCTTCCGCGATGCAAGGGGGTATGGCTCAGCTGTCACTCATCTCCGATAGATGCTTCCCGAGTAAAACAGCCTGCTGAATATTGGCGGAAAGTACCTGGGAAAGTAGCTCTATGAATATCCAGTCAACCACGTGTACTACTGCCAGGAAGCATGTAAGACATAGAAACACGGGTCTTCGAAAAAAGTTTGTTTGGAGTCTGCTTTTGTACGGGAGTAGAGCTGGACATTAAACAAACAAGGAAAACGGACGACTAGATGCAGTAAAGACCTGCATATGGAGGAGAATAAATCGCATAATATGGATGGAGGAGAAAAGCTCTAATGAAGTACTGCGAAACGTAGGAGAAAGAAGAAACCATATTATTGAAATGAAATGGCGTATGGCTTTTAGTGCCGGGAGTGTCCGAGGATATGTTCTGGTCGGCAGGTGCAGGTCTTTTAATTTGACGGCCGGAGGCGACCTGTGCGTCGTGGTGAGGATTAAATGATGATGAAGATGACACATACACCCAGTTCCCGTGCAGCGAAATCAACCAATGATGGTTAAAATTCCCGATCCTGCCGGGAATCCAACCCGGGACCCCTGTGACCAAAGGCCAGCACGCTAACCATTTAGCCATGAAGCTGGACACCTTATTAGTGAAGTCGAGGGAAGGAAGAAAAAGTTCGCTGGTCACATCGTACAGCACAGTGACTTTCTCTGCATCACACTTGAGAGAAGAGTGGCTGAGAGAAGGGTATGACTAACTCATTCTACATGATGAGTTGTAGATCGTACTAGGTTATTCCATGTTAAGAAAACGGTATTGCTCTTATGACAACAGGGTTGCCGTATCGAACGGCTCTGCTAAACAGCATGATGGGGAAACGGCTGCACGTAGACTTGTGAAACTCAGTAATTAAGTTCTAAATGAAAGGAGGAAGAAACAAAGCTTCAAATTGTTTTCAGATCTAGGGTACCGAAATAGACAACAGATAATTTATATAGACTCGTGGGTGGGGGATGCAATTAATTCATCTAATAAATTTGCCCCGCCCGGGTGCTATTGTATCGCCCCATGAAGAGAATGATTAAAATGAAACGCGTTTGAGAAAGAAGTGGTAAAAAAAGGGGGTTAAAATAGAAATGCGCTTAAGAAACAACTGCTGAATAACAAAATCAGGCACAGATAAAAATCACAGCGAATTTCTATATCAGAACAAGTTAAGGCGTGATGTATCGCTGCACACCACAGCATCAAAATTCTAAGTAACATCTAGAAGAATATTAGTGAAAACACACACATAGAGATAACTTCTCGTCAACAGTGACAAGCTGCCGGTGAATCACAGCATGCCAGGCTGAGTGGCTCAGACGGTTGAGGCGCTGGCCTTCTGACCCCAACTTGGCAGGTTCGATGCTGGCTCAGACCGGTGGTATTTGAAGGTGAACATATACATCAGCCTCGTGTCTGTAAATTTACTGGCAAATCCTGCGTGACTAAATTCCGGCACCACGGCGTCTCCGTAAACCGTAAAAGTAGTTAGTGGAACGTAAATCAAATAACATTATATACTGATTTGCAGCGTAACGGATAACGCGTTACATGTACCAGAGCATCTCAAAAGGAAAGCGAGGACTGTTGTTTTCTCCCTGCGAATGTATTTATGAAATAGAGAATGTTAAGTAGCTATTTTAATAACTCTCGGACACATAAATGCCTCATCCTGTTTCTTTCTTTCATAATACAAAATAAATTAAATTATAATATTTCTTAATCACGAGAAATTATGGGTGCCTAAGAGGGGGGGGGGCGGTGTTCACTCATTGTAGGTTCATAAGAGCTCTACTGTTTTCTTATCAAGGAATGATCTATAGCTGAAAAGACTAGCACAGGGTAGTATTTAGTATTTATTGATGAACATAACAGGCTTCCGCCCAATACATGTTCTTATTCACATCAGGTTATAAATTAAAATTAATTAAAATATAATAAGTAAAATAAATTAAATTCTATATCTATATGGGCATTGAACAACTCTTTCTCGGAGGTCCAGTTGCCATGGCATTTCGGCAAACAGCATATGAGCTAACAATGGCAACTGGCAAATTAAAATGGCATGATAGAATAAAATAGTAAACGTCAAGTTAAGGCATATGATAACAAGGAGCAAGATGTCGCAACCATGTGAACCTACTTCTACCTCCTACCCTGTTAGCATGTCTAATGGAATTATTACTACATGCTGACGTCTTAGCCTCTAAAGTACTGCCAATCTCTTTCTGTCCTATTTATGCTGGCTACTTCACTATTTACATTCCATGCCATTACATCATATACTACCTCGTATTTCTCTGAGATATGGTTTTCTCACTGCGCATAAAATCTTATTCAAGCCACTGTCATTCCTCCACTGATTTTCTATCCATACAGTAATTTTTTGTTCATCTCTTTGTCTACACATTTTTTGCTGCTTAGCATTTAAGAATCTTGCCCTTAATTTCTGTATTCCTATACAATCACAAAGAAAATGTGAGTCATCATGTTCAGCCTCACATAGTATACACTGAGAGCTCTTCCAGCTCCTATTCCACCCTTTATTTCTATGCATCCCCATCAGCCACCATAGTACCCACCCTTTAATCATCCGTCCCCAAATCTTATACTTAATTTGGAGAACTGGTATACCTTGTAGAATGGGCTAAGCGAAGGCATTTCCCTACATTCTTCCAAACATTTCTGGATCTGTATGTCCTTAATTCTCATTGTTAGGGCCCGCTGCATTCTGCTATTGCTCCCATTCCATCCCTCTCGCCAAATATATCCCATACCCAGTTCCTCAATATAACTTTTGCTTTTTGCTATCAACCCTCATCATACATTCCTTCCAGTTCATATCTATATATTTCCTGCAGTATAATGCCGCCGCTTCCTCGTCTTAGTCTAGTCCAATAATTTCATACCCTTTTGACACAGTCCAACTCAATACTCTCTCCACATAAGTTTAGCGCCCCCACATTACATGTACATTGCGGTAGCCTCATAACAGCCTTGTTGAACTCATATATTATTTGATTCCGGCTATCCCTTTTCTTTTCTGATACCTACAATTCAACCCCATATAGAGATCTGTTTAGGACCAGAGATTTTAGTAATAGCCTAAGTATTTCATAGCTTGCTTCTGGGTACTTGGCGACTATAATTTTTATTGCTGCAAGGGCTGTAACACCCCTCATTTTGCATCTCTTTAAGTGGTCATCCCAACCTCCTTTTCTATTCAGTATCATTCCTAAATATTCTAATCTATCTACTTCCGCTATTCTTACCGCTTGTATCCACCATTCCCTCACTTATTTTACCCTCCTTCTACTTACATTCATCACCTTTATTTTATTATAGTTAATTTTCAGCGACCACTTATTTGCATAATCTACAATTTTAAACAGACTTTTCTTCAGTCAATCCCTGGTCAGCGTCGTTAACAGAATATCGTGAGCGAAGATCAGTCCTGAGATCTCTATATTACGCACTGCCGGTACAGCCCACCTAGCCCCTCCATGCTCATCCAATATATTATTTATAAATAGTGTAAATAATATGGGCGATAATTTACACCCTTGTTTGAGGCCCTGCTTGCACTCTATCGGTTTGCTTATTAAATTGTTCTCTAGTTTGACGCTACTAAATACTCTTTGATACAACACCTCTACCGCACTCTCAGCTTCCCTAGTTTTTCTATTAACGCCTTTCTTCTTTCCGTGTCGAACGCTTTCTCAAAATCTACTGCTGCTAGAAATAAGCTTCCTTTTTCCCGCACAATGTATTTCTTCGCTAGCATTTTCACAATCATGATATTATCTATCGTGTTCCTCCCCCTCCCGAAACCTCCCTGGTATTTACAGACTATGTGGTTGTTTTCAGCCCAGTCCCTTGCAAGGGAATTTCGGCAATGGTTAAGTCGCCGATCGCGATGAAACTTGAAAACACATTGAGGTACACGTAAAAAAGATGTCGGCATCTATTTTAGGTGCCAACAATTAGGGCGTTAACTAAGGGGCCTAAAAATTGCGACATTTTAAATTCCGCGCTATCAGCGATGAATACCTGCCGGCCAATGGTGCTAAGCCGGCACTCTGCTGCCTGGAGATACGCCTCTGCACCTCCTCCCCTACACACCTCCGCCCCTCCTCCTGGTTCGCCCCCGCACATTTCCCTTCTTCCCGCGCCTGATAGTCTTCTTAGCTGTCGAAGAGAACCGGTGCTACTTTGCGTACTCTATCAGCCTTCCTCATATCTCTCCTTTGTTTTTTCCACATTGTATTAGTCAGTTTACGTTTTCTGAAATGTTTATGAAAACGTTTCCACCGGGCAAGTTGGCCATGCGGTTAGAAGCACGCGGCTGTGAGCTTGCATCTGGGAGATAGTGGGTTCGAATCCCACTGCCGGCAGCCCTGAAGATGGTTTTCCGTAGTTTCTCATTTTCACACCAGGCAAATGCTGGGGTTGTACTTATTAAGGCCACGGCCGCTTCCTTCCAACTCCTAGGCCTTTCCTATCCCATCGTCGCCATAAGACCTATCTGTGTCGGTGCGACGTAAAGCAATTAGCAAAAAAAGTATGATGCCTGTTGTTAATTGTGTTTTGTTTCGGTTTTCTTTTTACCATTTTTTTAATGTTTCGAATAGACCAAAGATTGTTTTTGTTTACTATCAGTTATTGACGGGGAGTTTGCCCGATGTAATGTATACGGAGTCATTTATTGTGTTGCCTTGTAATTGTTTGTTGTTGTACCAGTTCGTACAATAGCCATTTAACTTTTTGCGTATGTAACTGCCATTATACCCAGAAGACTGTAGTGTGATATTTTAATATCGGTACTTGTTGAATACATAGACCTTCGTCAGCTATAACGCAAAAGTATCGATAAAGTAAGAGTGGAGGTCTGCCTGAGATTACTGTATATCTCCTGCATATATAATTGCATATCTTCTTTTAATTTTTCAAGGCTTTTCTTATTACGTCAAACTTTACTACATTCCATGTCATACTCATATCAAAGTTGCAAATGCATTAAATTTATTTATATTCGATAACCATTGCTGCAATTGAAATGTGTTGTGCCTGTCACTGCACAACATAAATAAATTGTTCAATACAAGCACAAATAAAAACATTCTACCTATGGGCCTATTCCTTATACCAGAGTACGCAATACGGAAAATACCAGTAGTTTCAAACTTGGAGTTTATAATTGTTGTTGTTGTCGTCCGCGATGTAGTTTCGTCATGACACAACTGGTAGCGTACACAAAATGGGTGGGGGGAAGGTGTCATAAAAAGAAGATCTGGATAACCAGGTTTTAATATCTCGAGGTACCGAATCTCATTACATTCATTGAGATCCTCTACCCGGGCACGTCATTTCTTTACATAAAAAGATATTTAACGTTGTTTAAAGGTGGGAGATTTATTTAGTGGTGGGTGATTTAATTTAATTAATTTCATATGTATGTCCACTCTAAAGGACACCACCAAACAGCTTTACGGCGTTTTAGAAGTAAGTAATAATTTCAGCGTAGGTAGGACGCGGTACCCTATCCCACGTTTGACCACACCCGGTGGTACTGAACTCGGAGTTGTACCCACGAATGTGACAATTCACCGGAATTAGCAAGAATGAAAATATAATATTTGAATACAATGTGGGTATATTAGTTTAGGTTATTCATTATCATTATGTGTGAAACGGAACGTTATTTAAAGGATTTCAATAATTATAGTACGAAAAGAAGCGAAGTATAGAGCCGGTCCCGTTCAACATCTACGCAGCCGGCAAGCGCGGGACGAAGGGAAACGTGCGGTGGCGAACCAGTTTGAGTGGGGAGGGGAGGAGGTGCAGAGGCGTGTCTCCAGTCATCGGCCAGCAGGTATTCATCGCTGATCGCGCGGAATTTGAAATGTCGCAACTTTTAAGCCCCTTAGTTAACGCCCTAATGAATGTTGGCACCCAAAATTTATGCCGACATCTTTTTTATGTGTACCTCAATGTGTTTTCCAAGTTTTCTTCGTGATCGGCGACTTAACCATTGCCGATGTATCATTGTTAGTCTATTGGCTAAGACACCTGTGAATATTCTGCTCAATGAGTCTAACAGGGTTATACCTCGGTAGTTATTGGGTAAATTTATATTTCCTTTCTTTTTGTATATAGGGCATATTATCCCATATTCCCATTCCTTCGGTAACTTTGCTCCGTTGAAAATCCTGTTGAATAGATTTACAATTCCTTCTTCCATCTGACCGTATTTACTTATTTGTCCCCCACCCCCGCTGATTTTACCTTTCAGATTCCCAATCACCTCCTTAACTACTTCTATCGTGATATCCCTATCCACTTCATGGATGCTTACTTCCACGTTAGACCACATGGCCTGCTTTCTTTCCCTATACTCCCAATCGTCCCTTCCTCCTAATAACACGGTAAAATATGTCACCCATTTTACATAGTCAATATTCATTTTCTTCGGACCCTTCCCTCCTTTATTTGTCATATTTGTTCCCTCCCAAATTTTTCAGTCCGATTCATACTGCATTCCTTATTTATTAGCTCTGATTGGTCCTTCAACAACTTCTTCTTCTTCTTCTTCTCCGCAATTTTTCTTTTATACTCTTTCCTCAACCTACAAAATGCTTCACGATCTTTGTTCCTTTTCTTCTGTACTCTTTTAATGCTCCTAGCGCTGCTCTTCTACAAACCTCACATTCTCTATCATACCAGCCATCCCCTTCTGCTTTTTTTCTGCTGCAACACAGGATAGAAACCTACGGCTTGACTGACAGGGCTCGGCATTTAGCATTTGACGATGATTTAACGCTGTTGATAAAAATCTGCATCTCTTTCTCCCCGTTGCTACATTATCACGCAGGGGATAGTTCCACATCGTATAACACAAATCTTGAACCACTTGTCACGATGAGAAAGCCACTCCCCTCTCTGTTACTTGTAGCTGGATTCTATTGCTTGTATGGGATCCTGGTATTTCTCGTTGACCTTCCGTCTTATCTATTCTACTAGCTTGAACAAGTGCAATGTGACAGCTGGAGTGATAATATTGTGCGTAAAAGACTGTCATAAATATGACTGGATTTACCAATTAGTCAGTCCAGATAAGAGATAAACTAATGAGGAAAGTTTCGCACTTCCGAGGTCGCTATAGCTCACTGTCATTGACAGCGGTACGTCTAGTGTCAATGTGCAGTATTAGCTGATGTTGGCAAAACCGCGTCCAAATCTGCAAACACCCCACCCTCGAACCCTTCTTTCGCTAATGATGATGTGTTGCCTAAGGACCCGTGAAGGAGTTTTAATTAATTGGTCACCCAGTGAGAAGCAACACTGGAAACGTTATTTGGGATTGCAGCTAAAGCTCACAATAACAGAATATCTGGAGTGCGATGCCCTGACACATGACACAGTACTAGTCGACGACTTCCCACTAGCGAAGAATTTATTATTGTTAAATGTTATTACAATTTAATTTAAGTCGCACCAACACCCTACGGAAAAGATGGGATAAGAAGGGCGTAGGAGTGGAAAGGAAGCGGCAGTGGCCTTAATTAAGGTTTGGCCCCAGCATTTGCCTGGTGTGAAAATATGAAACCACAGACAACCAAATTCAGGGCTGCTGACAGTGGTGTTTGAACCCAGTATTTCCCGAATGCAAGCTGATATCTACGTGTCGAGTAACCGCACGCTCCGTCCGAAGACTTCGACAGTACAGTAGACCGTTTCTTATCCGAAACACTTTTAAACCGAATAACCATTTAATTGTGTGTTTAGCTGCCATCCCTGCAGGGCCGGATCTGCCACGAAATTTGAAACGTGGTACGAGAACTGGAAGGGAGTCAACTCAACTTCGGGAGGTCAACTGATTTGAAGGGGCTCGATTCCCACCTCAGCCATCCTCGAAGTGGTTTTCCGTGGTTTCCCACGTCTCCTCCAGACGAATGCTGGTGTGGTACATAACTTAAGGTCACAGGCGCTTCCTTCCCTCTTCGTTGCGGCTTCTAAGGCCGCTTCGTAAATGACAGTGTTACCTGCAATAACAGCGAGTATGCGAGAATTGGGAAGATCCCAGCTAGCGTGGCCGCCATGTTTTCCAAGTGGCACCCCGTTGGAAAGGGCATGCGGAAAGTTGTGGGGAAACAAATCCTACAAAAGCGGCAGGCGAAAGCCCAGGAAAAGACTGTCACCACCGCTAAGTCTTTCAGCGTGCTGGCTTCCCTGCCCACAGAGGGCAATTTAAGTAAGGAAGACCTCGTGCCTCAGCTGCAGAAAATCCGGACAGCGGCTGGGCCACAACCCTCTACGAGTTCTACCCTTCACAGCCTCCTAGGCGTAGTGAGACAACTACTGTGACCATCTCGCGACAGAAGACAGCGCAGAACTGCCCCCCAGGAAGGGAAGGCGAGGCCATGGAAGTCCACGTTCAAACTGGAAAGAAAGTCTATGTGACCCCCATAGTGGTTGCTATAAGTCGGAGTATCAGCACGACTACAGTTACGTGAAATCACGCTGCACTGGTGACATTAGTGTCATTATTAACAGGGAAGCGTTGAAGTTTCACGCCGCCGATGAGGAGGATTACCAACTCATAAGGCAATATTTCGAAGAGAACAATAATGGATTTTACACTCACCAGCTGGCGAGTCAGAGGCTCCTTAAAAATTATCGTTCAGAATATAGTCTCCACGGTTGGCATGTACTGGGTTAGAGAGGAGCTCATGGCACTCGGAGACCAACCTCAAGATGCGTACCAGTACACTAGACGTGATGCCACAACCAAGAACTTGATACCCCTAAGTGTCATGAGTGTCAACCTCCCTGGGGAAAAATTCAGTGAAACCATCTTATCCGTGAAGTACCTATGTGGGTCCGCGGTTATGATTGAGGCTTTCAAGGGTCGTGAGGGCCCCTCTCAATGTTTTAGATGCCAGCGGTGGGGCCACACTCTTAATTACTGCAAGATACCCCTACGCTGTGTCTAATGTGGTGAAACCCACTCAGCTGCTGCCTGTCTCCGTGCTCTGGAGGCACCAGCTAAGTGTGTCAACTGCCTGGGCGAGCACTCCGCCTCTTGGAGGGGCTTTCAACTCTTCTGCAACATTATGGACAGAATATGGTACGACAGTACTGGAAATCTCAGAAAAACAAGACTGTCCCTCTCTCAAGAGAAATCGACCCTAACTTCTCTCTTGCTGCTGCAGCCGTACGCGCCCAGGCCTCCAATACCACATCAAGCCCTGTACCCTCAGCGGAAGCGTCGCCTATATCCGATCTGTCGGGCATAAGTGACATTTTGAACCTCGCGAGACAGATTAATTTCTCTAGGCTCCTGCCTATTTTCAAAGATACCGCGACCAAGCTAAGGTCAAGTCAGACAACAATTGGCAAGATTGGAGTACTGAACAGTGCTGCAATGCAGTACTTCTCAGAACCCTAAAGAGATCGTCGTTCTCTGTTCATGGACCTTACAGTCTGTGCCTGGAATTGTAAGGGTGTTACTGCTCAGAAATACGAACTTGAGTCGTTTATTTCTGAGCATAACATTGATATCCTCTTGTTAGGAGAAACGTGGCTTAAACCTCACATATGCCCTTCAAAATTAAGAACTTTGTGTTCTACCGCAATGACAGAGCCAACAGAGACGGCGTGGGAGTGGCCGTGCTGATTAAGTCTAAACTTACTCATTACGTCTTAGATCCCCTCCCTCTCGGAGTTATTGAGTCTCTCGGTATCGAGATCAGACATGATAACTATCACTGTCGTATTTTTTCGGCCTATTTACCCCCCAAAGCTCTGCTACATACACCGGAGATAGACATTTTATTAAATAACCCAAGCCAGATTTGTTCCATCATTGGAGTAGACTTAAATTCCAAGCATACGGACTGTAACTCTAGGACTATAAATCCTAAGGGGAGAATACTACAGCAACAGACGGGAGATGCTAACATCAGTGTATACGCCCCCACGGAACCTACTTTTTATCCGGAGTGAGGTGGACTACCTGATGTCCTACCTGATGTTACCGAATTCTGAAACAGGACTCTAGATTTCTTAGTCCCTCTTGCCCTACATTCGGATCACAAGCCTATCATCTTTAATCTTACTTGGGTTAGGCTAGATGAGCCATCTATTCCTAGAGAGATTTAGAAAAATAAGTTTACGTGGCATGTTAACAACAATTTGAATACTTTTCCAGTTACAAGCAAGAATGATGTGACCGCGCTATTATTCACCTTAATAATAAGGTCAATAATGCTCGGTAATACATCATTCAAGCTGCTAAAAATCCCGCGCACTTGCTCACGCGCGACAATGGCGCTGGTTCTATTGTCGACTCTGACATTAACGGCAGATGTAATTTATCGCCTAATAGCGGTTTTACAACTAGCCGAAGGGTCCAGAATATTAATCCTAACAATAATAACCTAAATTTTACTAATAATAATAATAATAATAATAAAAATAATAATAATAACATCTACAAAATTATGCAACATTCTGTCCTCCTGTCAACATGCAACATTGTGTGATCATTCCTCTCGCAAGAATGAAGATCCCGTGATCTACAGTTTTGTATATACCTGTACATCAACGTTTGTATTATAATGTGTAAATAGTTTAATTATGTAAGGCACTTGGTGCATCCCGTGCCCCATTACTACCCATATTTCCTGTGGAGAAGTGTATGAATAATAATAATAATAATAATAATAATAATAATAATAATAATAATAATAATAATAATAATAATAATAATAATAATCTGGGCCGTCGTTAAAATGAGCGGACCGCATTGGAAACGGGTCCAGGTGGCCAAGCGGGCCGAGCGATAAATAGGAACGGAGTTCGGCCACAAAGTCAAATTATCAATAAATCAACAATAAAAGGCCTAAGAGCTACTGGTTTATCTGACGGCCCGCCTGTCAAAGGACAGGAATGAAATAACTTCATAAGTTAGTTAGTTAGGCCACAGGCTCAATACTGTTCTGGCACCCAAGACAACACGCCGGATCTCCTCAAGGATTTGATCCAAATCAAAAATAGATATAGGAAAAGATGGCAAAAATACCGTAACCCAGCCGATCGGGTGGAATATCAGGAACTAGCCCGTGAAGTCCGCAATCGCTTGTTGAAACGTAAGATCGACAGATGGGAGGCGTGCTATTCATGGCCGAAATGGCGCTTGGTCTTCTCCCCTTATGATAATGCCGAGGCTTTCGCTGACTCTATTGAAAGCCAATGCCGTAACTCACGATCTCTCTGACGACGACGATGACGTAAACGAACTACAGACCCGTGAGATACGCAGAAAAGCCTCAACTTTCAAAGACAATGGACACCTGACAATGACATTCCTGACATCCAGCCTCGCGAGGTGTGCAGGATTATTAAAAAATTAAACGGGAAGAAGTCTCCCGGTGATGACAGGTTATCGAACAAGGAAATTAAATCACTGCCATATAGGGTAGTCGCTTAAGTGCGGCCAGTGCCCAATATTCGGGAGATAGTGGGTTTGAACCTCACTGTCGGCAGCCCTGAAGATGGTTTTCCGTGGTTTCACATTTTCACACCAGGCAAATGCTGGGGCTGTACCTTAATTAAGGCTAGGGCTGCTTCCTTTCCAGTCCTAGCCCCTTCCTGTCCCATCGTCGCCATAAGAACTATCTGTGTCAGTGCGACGTAAAGCAACTTGCAATATTTTTGACAACTATCTTTTCGGCATGTTTAAAATTGGGATACTTCCCTGACAGTTGGAAGACTGTAAGATGATAGTCATTCAAAACCCAGGGAAGGATAGACCATTCACACAAAATTACAGACCGCTAACCCTGCTATCACACATATAAAAAATATTCGAGAGACTTCTCACACGCCTCAATGGTTACCTGGGTATCCGCAACGTACTGCGGTCGGAACAATTCGGCTTCCGGTCTATGCGCAGCGCCCCTCTCGCGGTACTGGACTTAACACAGTATGTCACAAGGTAGTTCGCTATACGCCGTAGCATGCCAGCAGTATTTTTCGATGTAGAGAAAGCTTTTGACACTGTCTGGCAAAATAATGTAATTGTTAAACTCCTGGATCAATATCAAGTTCCACAGCATTTAGTCAAAATTATACAGTCATACTTGATAAACAGGAAATTTTACGTTTCCTGCGAGGGGGAACAATCCACCCCAAGGGTACTCATAGCTGGAGTCCCACAGGGTGGAGTGCTGAGTCCCACCCTATACGGCCTATATGTGAACGATCTTCCAACACGGTAAGGTGTAGAGATCCAGCAATACGCGGATGACATAGCCATTTATATCGGTATGAAACGAAATGACTGTGCAGTCCGGCGGCTGCAACAATGGATCAATTCCTTCAGGGAGTAATGTCACCGAAACAAGGTGAAATAAACGCGATCGTTTTCACCAAGCGTCGGCCTAGATTTGATCACCTTACTATTAATAATGTCCCCGTGTCTTGCACTAAAAAATTAAATATCTCGGCTTAACAATGGACGGAACTAAACAGAAACCTCGTTTATCCGGCCCTCATTAATCCGGATCCCCGGTTTATCTGGATAGAAAATAATAAACAATTTTTACTTGTTCAGTATTTCGTTTACGGCGTCGACTCTTCCTGAATGTCTTCCCCGCCAAGGATAGTTAAGGACAGGAATTGCAAGTAATTCGGCCACGGTAAATCAAAGGTACCGTCCCGGCTTTCACCTGGAATTAAGAATGGCAAACCGTGGAAAACTATTCCCACGACGGCCGAGGTAGGATTCGAACTCATGCTCTTCTGATTGCAACACACTATTACTTATCTGATGGTGAATTCGAAAATGAAACCGGTACTCCATCAGAAGAAACAATGCTTCAGGGAGAGGCAACAATGCAGCTGGACAAACTGATGGCCTATTTAGAATCCTTGAGTCAAACCACACCGGCAGAACTGAAGTTAGTAAAACGTCTTCGTGATCGTGCTGCGCGCAAACGCTACACAAATGTAAAACAGAAAAAAAATAACTCACACATTATTTTACTGCATAAAACTGTGTCCCAAACGTAAGAAAGGTGTTCTGATGTTTTACTATACAACTTATGTTAATAGATTTAACATGTATTATATTTTTTACTTTATCCGGATTTTCGATAATCCGGATCAATTCCGGCCCCACTTAATCCGGATAAACGAGGTTCTTGTGTATGTCCTGGAGATACAGTATAGAACAGGCCCGCCAGCGTGTCACAGCACGGGTGACAGCTTTGAGACCTCTGCTAGGCAATAAATATATCTCTACCAGCATTAAGAGAAATAATTACCTAGCATGTATCAGCCCCATCCTGCTGTATGGCTGCAAGGCCTGGGGTTATATTGCTGAAACTCCACTTTCTAAATTACAAGTAATTCAGAATAAGGCACTTAGAATGATTACAAGAGCACCATTTCTGAGCTCTAATAGGAGGATACGAATTGAACTTCGCATTCCGACTCTTAGATCTCAGATAAATAAAATAGTAAAAATGACCAAAACTAGAATCCTCTCTAGTAATTTAACCTAGCCAGACAGTTCATGAGGGCCAAGAAGCCGCGGACTCGTCTGAAGCTCCGCGGCCCTTGGATCACCTATGACCTGTTTTAATTTGAAATATGTACATGTTTCGGCCTTCTCCAAATTAAAAATCGCTTCTCTCACTAAATACCTCAAAATTAAACCCCTGAAAGGGGCCGTTTGTTAAGAAGGCTTCTCCTTGCAAAGCATAGCTCTCCGAGCAATTAATTCTCCCCGGGACTCTCGTGGACTTGCCCTAAAAAAAGAGGACTTTGAGACCAACCTGCGCAGAGACTGCGACGAATCTCACACTGGCCAGCTACGTTACTAGGTAATAGTGGCGGTTCGTGTTAAATTATATTGGTTGTTCTGCTCTGTGACGCCCAGTCTGTTGTAATAAACATATCTATATTCGTATTGCATACGGGAAGTACCACCTGACCTCCTGTGATCCTTCCTCCAACCCCGCAGAAACGCCTTACTATACAAACCTACATCTCAATTTGGAGGGATATAAACGTTATAAATAACTGACTTGTACAAAAGAAAACACAATTACAAAGTTTTAATAAAAAGCCTTCCTTCCCCTTATCGAAAAAAAGTTGATTTTTTTTTAAATATTGGCACACTCATATTCACAGAGGTTCCGAGACTTGCATACATTTTTGTGAGCCGGCTTTCTTAATGGAGGTGGAACATCATCCGATGGTACTAACGTTCCTGTTTTCATTTCCATGACTACCTAACTCGAAACAATACACTACCTTTACGGAGAAACATATTCATGATTACTTGCAGGCCTAAGAACTCGCTCATTCACTTCGTAGGAGAGAGAATTATGCTTACGATTATGCTTAAGATAGAGAAATATACATACTCCCAATCTTAAAGTACGTGGCTTGAAGACTTAACATGAGCAGTAAATTTATTTTGTGTTACTTAATCACAACTGACCACCGTCCTCTTTCATCACGCATTTCTCCAGCGTTTAAGCTTTTCGGGCTTTCCTTCTACTGAACAGAATCATTACAACTATACTGTAGTATCTGAGAGTATTTTGAACCATATCAATATCCATATAGATTTAAAAGTTCTCTATTTACACTGATGAATACTGCGGAGGGAGCTTTTTGCCAAACATCTGAGGCTTCATCATGCTCTGCTTGCAGCAGTGGTTCTCGCACAGAAGGTGGCGCTAGTGCTACCTCTAGTGTATTGTTTACTAACTCTACAGGGTTTTAATAAAACCGACAAACTGCAGGGAATTATTCCTGATTGGAAATGGAGGAAAAAATGTCCGATGAACATGTGTCTGAAATGCATCGTTGCGACGGTAGATGGCACTGACGAATGAAATTTTCTCTGACTACTTGCAGGGTGTTTCTTCTGTAGCAGATAGTGTGATTGAAGCAGCGTACTGTCGGAAGCAGAATGGCCTGGTAATCATGTCGGGAACAAGCCGAGATGGTGTTTGTGTACGGCCTAGCCATTGGAAACGGTCGGGAGGCAGCACGGCTATACAGAAACAAGTACCCTCACAGACACCAACCACATCACGCAATGTTTCAAGCCCTTTTGGGGCGTTTGTGTGATCGTCGGTCCTTTCAGACAGACGAACGTGCAGGGAGGCGGCAGACTGTGCGCATACCAGATCTGGAAGAACAGGTTCTACAGGACGTTGAGGCGAACCCTAGTACAAACTCCAGGCATGTGGCGCGCCAACATGGTGTAAGCCAGACTACGATTGTGTGTATCCTGCATGACAACCGCTATTATCCCTATCACCTGCAACGAGTGCAAGGATTATCAGCAGAGGATTTCCTTCTACGGGAAGGATTTTGGCGATGGTTTTTGCACCAGGCCATCACAGTTATAGTATTTTTTGTCGTCAGTCCTCTCTACCGATGAAGCAACCTTTACCAGAAATGGCATCGTCAATCTGCATCATCGTCATCTGTGGGCTACAGAAAATCCCCGGGGAATGCTTGAAGCATCTCACCAGCATCGGTTCAGCGTCAATATTTGGGCAGGGATTCTTGGCGACCACATACTTGGACCAGTTATTATTCCACAACGCCTCAACGGAGGAACGTACCTGGACATCCTGCAGAATACTCTGCATGGATTGCTTGAGAATGTGCCTCTGGCAATAAAACAAGTTATGCGGTTTCTGCATGATGGAGCACCACCCAACTTCCGCATTACAGTTCGCCAACACCTCAACAACATCTTCCCCAGGCGATGGATAGGACGCGGAGGCCCTGTTGCATGGTCTGCTAGGTCTCCGGACATACGGACATAAACCCCCTGGATTTTTTACCTCAGGGGACATCTGAAAAGCGTTGTGTATGCTGAACAATTCCTGATGTGCAGACCCTTCAACAGCGTGTTCATGACGCCTGTGACGCTATTCAGCGAGAGGCTGGGAGGCAATCCATGATACGACGTCTGAACGCGTGCATTGCAGCCCATGGAGACCACTTTGAACATCAGCTGTGACGTGGATGCGATTCAGCTATGAACTAGGTTCTGCGATTGTTTGTTCTCGTTGCGCGCACACAGTCCATTTCCGGACACATGTTCGTAGGACATTTTTCCCTCCATTTCCAGTCAGTAATCAGTCCCTGCAGTTTGTCAGTTATATTAAAGTTCACTCTGTATAGTCTCATTGACACAGCTCCTCCAATACAGGCAACAAATAGAGCAACCAATAGAGCGAGCAACCACGTTTAGTTCATACAATGTTCTTAATGTGCATGTGATAAATATGTTTAGGAAATATTTAGCATTGAGTAGCGACTCTTAGCCACTTATCGGAGAAAACTGTAGTTAAGTGCGCACTCTCCACCGCCGTCTCAATCCTCTTATACTGCAACTAGTTTAACCAACAGCACCTAGATATATATAGATATAGATATAGATATATAAATATATAGATATATCTAGGTGGTTTTGGTTTAACCATCGCCCTCTACTATGACTGCGCTAATACGCCTTCCCAATACAGCAATATGAGCGATGTGGGCCTAGTTCCCATTTCTACCACCGAGCGCTGCTTCGCTGGCATTGAAACACGATTGTTCATTACAGCACACGTTAAGTGTTTAGTATATTTCTGTTCAAATATATAGCCAATCACTCAAAAAACATATTTGAATCACACCTTGCACCTTAATAAAGAAATTCAGTGAAGAACGTACCCCTCCGCAACGGAAAAGCTGTACAAAATAATGTTAACGGTTGGTAGTAAATACTGCAGAGAATTATATTCACACAATTTTCTGTTTGTTTCGCGTTCTCACGTTCATATCTTTCAAAGATCTCTGTTATTTATGTGGTTATGTTATTTAAGAATACAGGAATAGCACACTCGCAAATAACTTCACTACCGGCCGAGTTGGCCGTGCGGTTAGGAACGCACAACTGTGAGCTCGCATCCGGGAGATAGTGGGTTCGAGCCCTACTGTCGGTAGTGCTGAAGATGGTTTTCCGTGGTTTCCCCATTTTCGCACCAGGCAAATGCTGGGGCTGTACATTAATTAAGGCCACGGCCGCTTCCTTCCCATTCCTAGGCCTTTCCTGTCCCATCGTCGCCATAAGACCTATCTGTGTCGGTGCGACGTAAAGCAACTAGCCAAAAAAAAAAAAATACTTCGCTCAATAACTATGAATATCAGATTTCAGAACAACTCAAGTGAGGAAAATCACGCAACACAGGCACTAAATAGTCACTCATAGATGCAAGAGGATTTTTATGCACAAATGGTTGTGCTTTGAATACAAAATCATGAATAACTTTCAAAATCCACAGTGGCAAATCAGATGGGTACTGCAGCCTGCTGTTTTAATCTCTTTTATAAATCAAGTCCATTGGCACTGTTGAGCACCTTGGTCTTGTCAAAAGAATCAAGCATCTTGTCCGGCTGCAATGTTGCTATATTTGTGCTACTGACACGTATGTCGAATCAATTTTTTATCGATAACTTGTATTTGACAGTGGTACCTGCATTAAAAATCGTGAATATATGTATACGAATGGTCTTTTAAATATTATAAGGCTGTTATTACTTCAGTCGCGAAAATATCTTTCAGGCGCAGTACATTCATTTTCTTAAAATTAGGCGGCTCGATGTTTTTGCATGTAAGGAAAATGAACCTGTTTCACAGTTTCATTTGATTGCATCTGATACAGTTTCTTCATAAAATCACCATTTATATCCTGGGAAACATCAAACATAGATTTTTTATTTTTTTGTGAGAGATTTATTTTTCAGAATGTGCCATTTGTCAAAACCAAGAGGCATTTCACTATAAACAGGTTAACAGATATTCGGTTTATTGTGTTTTGAAGAAGACATTCTTCTTATCCTGCTAACATTAGTCTTATGATTGTCGCTCACAATGTGCAACACTAAAAAACCGCAAGCTTCGAATTCGTTTGTTTTGAGTGTTAATATGTAGCTCTGTACCTAAAAGCCTCCTAAACAAGAACAAATGCTGCTGTAACCTTTATTTTGTAGTCACAGCAGAAATTATAAAACAGAAAAGGTTAGTGACTAGGGTAATTCGATTTCTACTTTCGCTTGCACGACAATCATCTTGAGTAGTTTTTATTCGCTCAACACGGAATGAAGCGTCTTACTGTTGAAAGAATGTGTCTAGTTTCTTGTCATATAGTCGAACAACTGCTGTTCGATGGACTACCAACAAACACAATCTCTCTTCTTCATTTAGGCACTGACTTTCTGCTAAGAGGCGCTCCTTTACTGAGAGTGTTCCTCCAGTCTCGCAGTTTATATCTCCTACGTAGCGTGAAAGTGTGAATTTATTCGGTGTGGCAGACATACCGTTTCGATGATCTTGAATTGAAATTCGACGAGAAATTCTGTTTTGAATTAACATTTAGCCATTTATGACGTTACTCATTGAAAGTAAATTCATGAAACCAAATCCCACTTGCCGATCTGCTTTTCATCTTACATTAAGGCACACAGTAGTAAACAATATTTTTAACATAGACATTAAAACGGTTCACGACCAACGAAGCAAGCCAAATAAGGTAAACACTGGCTCAAATTACACCAACACTTTTAGCAATGATCATTGAGCGTGTCTCGTCAAGCAGACTAATGCCAGCTTCTCAGCGCTCCAAGTGCCTGAACTTGTAACTACACCGTGTTCGCTCATTTAGATGTGTGACTGGGCGAATGAGAAGGCGTATTAGCGCAGTCATAGTAGAGAGCGATGGTTTAATACAGGAAGGCGCGAAAACCAATATTTCTTCAAGTCGCCGGAAGAGTGCAGTCGTAGACGTACAATCTTCACTGTCAATGTAGGTGTAGCATTGTGTTATTGGTGCATACATGTGCGTGAAAACCTTAGTTATTTCGTACAATGGTAAACGTATCCGTTCACGTCCCTTTGTACAAGTGATATTTTGTATAGAAATGTTAAATTAATGAATCATGTTATGCTTATAGATATTTTAGAAGCGATTTTAAGGTGTATTTCTTTCCGTTTGTGCAAGTTATAATTTGTTTGTAGAAATGAAACTTCAGATTTCCCCTCCCCGGAAATATTCAACTGTTGTGTACAATTTTGCAAATTTCGGCAAGGTAGTTCCCAAGCAGAAGAGATACGACTCCATAAAATATCGTCTAGAACGGTATTAATAAAAATTCGGCTGGAAACGTATGTGTTATTCAAAAGAAAGTGGCCGAAGCAACGGGAAAGATGTCGGGCTTCAGAGACATAACCGTCATTAGGCTGGAGTGCTCGTGTCATTGAGCAGATCCAAACATATATTTAATTTGTGATATGTGATATAAAATAGCGCATACACATGAAATAACTTCCCTCATTTACATAAGGAGTCTACAAGAACGTCGGAGTGAACGAGATATCCAGCTGTCTGCCGGAATTTCGCCCTGTGTAGCAGAAAGAACGAGACATCTTACTGCCTGCCGGAATTTCGCCTGGCATAGCAAAATCGTCTGGAACTTCGCACGATATCAAGCCGTCACATTCGTGACTCGCCAGTTGGTCACCAAAGGGCTTCTCATCGCTGAGGACATCATGCAGGCCGAGTAAATTCATGGGTGTGCTCTCCTGTAAAGCTGTGTTCGTGGTTCCTGAAGGATGAGTATATTTTTAAATATTAGTATCTTTGAACGTCGTATCCTAGTGTAAATACAAAGTAAATTTGCATGTATATATTGTAACAGTAAATGTGGTACTTCGGTAGACATGAGACGCAGGGCGTGTACCATTCGTTGAAGTGCGTATAGAGGGAGAGGGTTTGTTTAGAAATAAATCTTAAAATTTTCCTCTGAGTTTATTAATAAATTCAAAGTCATGTCACCTCTGTACAGCAGATACAGTAGAAAATGATCCTCGTCCTAGGGCTGGCGATGTCCTTGGATTCCGGCAGCTCCCCCTTTTCCCGTACCAGTGAACCACCATTCCTCCCCCGATGGAAGTTCTAGAAGATCCATTCGACGTCTTGAAGATCCATACGGTGCTGATGAAGGGCGTTGAGGTAGTCCTCATGCATGATAAACGTGAATTAACATCGTTAAGCCTTGGGGCGAGTTAATGCAAAGACTGCTTCTGCACAGATGAGAGGAAAGTTTATCAATGGTTTTGACAAGGTTCAAACACGAAAAAAAAAAGTATCTTTGAAATGTCATTAAATTTTGTCCCGTGTTAAATGAAAAGAAGGCCACTAAACTCGAATGGGCATGTAAGTTTAATACTCATAAAATAAAAGTCCACTCGAAACTTATCGTCGAATTTTAACAGAGTCACTTGAAGTTTGTGGCACTTGGCATAATGTAAAGCCGCACGACTTAGTTCTTAGTTTGAAGCACTGTTCAACGTAATTTAATTGGATTAGAAAATAAAGATGTTTCACTCGTGAATTCGAACTCATTTACGTATTGATAATAACATGAAATTAAAAGACGAAATTAATCTTGTATTGACAGTCCTCGGTTCGACTGTTCGTAAAATCGAAACGCACAACTGAATGTTCGTAGAATTGAAATGTGCTGTTAAGTAGAATTGAAATGCACAGTTCACACATGCACAGTTTACAGTTCATGACCTACAAATATTTACACAGTTCATGAAATGGCAAATTAGTGACGTAGTCATCCTTGCAATCGAGTAAATCTGGATTAAAACACAGTCTCATAAACTTGAAATATTTAGTACTCTGTAAGGAGCAAACTGTTCTAAGTCCTGTCCATAACATTAAACTTCAAATTACGAGCACTCGAAAACATTCGCAAGTCTTAGACACTCGTGTAGAATAAACAGTCACTTGATAATGTTCAGACGAAGCAAAATTTATATCACGTCCCGTCCGAGTAAAAGTTTATCACTCACAGTATAAAGAAATCCGTACAAGTCCATATTCGACGCGATTGGGTTAAAGTCCACGGACTCGAAGATTGATAGCCGCTTCACGCTAGATCACGGTCCTCGCGAACCGACTGTATGAACTCCACTGCCTAGCGTGCACATACACACTCTGGCCACACACTCAGGCCACACACTGCTCTGCTGAGCGAAGCAGTACTGTATTTATATCTGATTCGGGCCTTCACATCTCGTTCCATAACTTCATCGCCTGATGTCAGATTTACGTGAAACTCTGCAGGAACGTAGATAAGGGATCGGGTTACACGATGATATTGTTAAATTTGTCTAATTATTATTGTGGGGAAAGTTATTACCCATAGAAACTCGAAGAACATTCCACATTAGCCTAGGCTCTGTGTCGCGGCGAGGCGGGCTGTGACGTCACTCGCACACAGCTGTTGCTCGCCATCCAGTCAGACTTTCACAGCCGGCCTGGAGCGTACCGCGTAAGTTTTTAAAATTTCTATTACGGGGACTTAAGTTTTGTACCGCCGTTACCGGTACAATATAACGTAGATCGCCAATACACTGTTTCAGCGGGATTACAGCATTTTATTTGATGGGTTTTATAGGAGATGCTTCTTCATGGTTGGGCAACCATATTTCATTTCTGTTTATTAACAAGGGATTATAGTGCATGACGTAGATTTAAGAACCCTAGATTGACTAAGTGCGAAGTGTCGTAAAATAATAGGGCGTAAGTATTCTGTATAAATGACTCAGATCATCACCGATTCACTAGCTAACAAGAGTCATCATAAGTTTCTCAATATGTTGATTGGGCGCTACGCATAATTATACAGGAATTCCCCCTTTTAGAATTTAAGGGACACTGGGACTGAAATTTCTAATTCCTGTAAAAATTAAGACATCACCTTAATATTTGGTTGGCTCAAGGTATGTACTATTATGAATTCTGTAATAAATTTGATCAGTGTAGTTTTACTAGTTTCATAGATATTAATTATTTTCCAATATTTGTATGCAAATTATTCAAATATTCAAAATGTTAAGCGTATCAAAGCGATCCAGATGGCACATTTTTAAGTAATGATCTAGTAACTTATTCTTATATAAATGAAACTGTGCATCATTTTTGAGATTGTTTTATTTACTATGGTGATAGGACTTCTTCTCCTGTTGAAGTTAATTTTTGTAAAATTAGAGAAATTTTAAGTTTGAAATTTTTTTACCGGCAAACCAGAATTTCAATCATAAAGGTAATGCACACGTTTATGGATAATGTACTAAGGAACATTCATGTGAATTTTCAAGGTAATAGCATCATATCTGTAATGCGTATGACATTTTATACATCTGAAAATGTGAAACTGAGAAAATAGCATTTTTCTAAAGTCATGCATATTTTTTAATATTGTCAGTTGACTTACTCATTAGAACTGTCCTACAGCATAACTCACACTCTCCGTCTTCCGTTTTTCAGCCTCTTTCTTCATTTTTGTGACCTTCGCCTTCCGTCGAGTTGATTTTTTCTCCTCGGAGGACGATCGTTGTATTTCATACTTTCTGCGAGCATCAGCCTAAGGACTGATTTTTCTGTCACATGTGAGAGTGAAGTTCTTTCGATATCAGACTTCAAGTCTATTGTTGCACTGCACCCCTTACTGAGCTCTGCCACAGCACTGCATACACCAATTTCAAGTCTATTTCTTGTTACAAAATTTCTTTGGACACTTTATCCAGATGCTAGAATGTAGACTTTTGTTCTGATTCTGCGTGGCACCGCGGACATATCGGGATAGTACTTCATCAGAGGCCAGCGTCTGATACACAGGCATAATCTTACACACTAATGGCTCAGAAAGTTCGACCGACATTTTATCATGACTCTGAGGTTCTATACCTTCTGTTATGCTTTTGTTGTAGAAGCACCAATCATCTAAGCCTTGGCGGCTTTTCTTATGTTGGGGCTTACTGTTGGTGGATATGTAATAGTAGAGTGCGGTAAAGATAGCAATTTTCATGTTTGCAATATTAAGTGTGATTTGTACAATACAATTCTTATAATAGCTGGTAAGCTTGGTAATTGGAGCATTAGTAAGACCACCTGAATGGCCACCTAACTGCACACCCTTCACTTTCAAGTTTGTAGCATCTGTCTCAAACCTTTTCCCATTCTCTTAGCAATGTGGTTTACACACTCCTCCTTCAGTACTGTGTTGGTGCCATACACCACATTTCAAAATTATGTGATGAAAAACGCATAAATGCGTGTGCAGGATAATGTTCGCTGAGAATCGAAGAGGAAGGGGCATTTAAATGGCTGTGCAGCAGGCATTTAAATGTCCCGCTGTGCCTTTAAAAATGGCGGAACGTGGAAAATTATATCGCTAATTTATCCGCAATGGTCAGGGGTAGAGCATTATGTGAAAATCGAAAAATCGAAATATTTGATAAAATATGCCTAAAACTCAGTCCCAGTGTCCTTTAAGACGTCGAAGACAACGAACTAGACATGAGAATGGAATATGCATTGTTTACCTATTTAGCTCGGAAGTGCTTAAGATAACTTGACCCATATCGTGGAATCATCTGCCAGATGGCTCGTTTTCAGCGTGTCGAGGGGTAAGAGACAGCTTATTATCCAGGCTATAGTTCAGACTGGTATTGAGAAATGTAAATGAAACTCCTTTCGGGTGAAATTGATTAGCGCAAGGCATAGGCCGCGCTGCAGATAAAATAATTTAGGCCAGAAGTGGATACAAGGTGTAATAATTTGAGATAAGCTGCCAAGAAAAGAATAATGTATTTCGCTGTGCGGAGACAGATTTAAACAGCCCAGAGAGACGACCCTTCGTGTTTTGAAAGTGAACCAGGCCATAGTGAGCGTTATTTACGGTACTCGGCGAAAGGACGAAGCATTATCTGTCGTATATCCTTCAAAACAATGATTCCAAGCTACCGTTTATTTTTAGCACCGTTGATTAAGATACAGTGTTCTGAGATTATCGATTCCCCCAATTTCTTCTTTAACTATTTATAAAAGTATCGGGTTACAGATTAGCATATTCATGTCTCAGGAGACCCAGGTTCGCTCCTTGGATACAGTGAAAGTTTGTGTTTATTGTTACTATCAACAGATGGATTGAACCTCCTGCAACTTCATCTAGTGTATTTAAAGTGCATGTGTTTGTCTATTTATTACAGGAAGTGCAAATTGTATATTCATGAGATATTGGATGTTGAAGTCGTTCCATGTTCTTTTGTGTACACAGTGTCGCGACGTTGTACATAATGTCATGTTGGATGTATTTGCTGGAATCCTAAAGAAATAAGCGTGTGTATTATATTGCATATTCAGCAATGATTAATTTAGGGAAATGACGTGATACGACTTTCAAATATTTGGAAATGTAGTCATAGAAACATATATTTACTTCAGTTCATCCGATGTTAGGGTATCGTAACTTGGTATAATTTGAATATCTTGATTCTCGATGGGTAAACAGAATTATAGCAGGGTATAACCATACTAATTAAGCGTGTGTAATCGTGATAGGCAATGCGCAATGTGAGAAGTGTAAGTGAAAAATGTAAATAATTATAGAGGAAACGCCTCTTTAAGTTTGAAATAATTAAACGTCGAATGAGGTGTAGAAAGGAACTAACGAACATTCACAACGTCAAGATCACTCTAAAATATTATTTGTAAAGTATGTTGTATGTCATATCCATGTGAATAAGATGTGTTTCACTAGTTATATAAGATATAGTTTCTCTTCTCATTAGTAATGAACTAGTACTCCTATCATAATGAATATTCCCCTACTATAGAGATTATTAGAAGATTATCGCCCCATCGGACGGTCCATTCAGACCCGTAATGCCATACCGGCTCAGCTAGCATACTATTCTAGTAGGGGAGATGAGACTTCGATACTAGGCTGAGTTCGAAGCGCGTCAGTGTTATTCCATTCCAATATAATTTTTATAAGCCACGGTAATTCGTTTATGTACTGAAGCCTTGGACAGGTACAATACCTTTACACGTTATTTCAGAAGGTGATTAAAGCCGTGGAGGATAGTGGATTCCTTGTAATAAGAATTTTGATGGACAATCACAAAACAAACTCTTCCTGTTTAGACATTCTGGACAACCTGAAATATCCAGACAATAATATCCCATTCAATCTAGAAACAGGAAATCAAATTTTAATTTTCGGGTACTTGGTTCGAGTTGTTGAAGAGAGGATGGAGTGTGACATTTGCGTTAGCAATATCTCACTGCTTAGAGCTTCGACACCACTAAATGGAACTGATTAGGCATCAGGACAGAGGAGGAGTTCGATGCCCAAAACCTTGTTTTGTTGCTCTGGTGAAGCATCTGCAGGAGTTCGTTGAAGCTGCTGTGCACTACTGTCGAAGTCCTTCAAAGTTACGAGCGTAATACGAACACTTGCTACTTCTTCCCTTTCAGAATGTGTTTTGTTACAGTGTGAGGTCAAAGAACATCAGCAAACTGTTAGTGATATTTGTACCGGATGGTACACCTCTACGCCGCACATTTGAATTTCCTGCCTTAAAATCCTCCTCTACAGGAGAAACTCTGAACTTTAAAAACCGGATCAACTCATAAGTTTCTCAGAAGATGTCACTACCGTAAATTTTGTGATTACGAAGTTGTCAAAACTGTGTGGATTTTAACTTGTTTTCTTTTCCATTGATCAAGAAGTGTGGACATTCTCTTATAGATGTCTCTACTAAAAAACTATGATCATGCACCCTGGTGCGAAGTGAAGGAACGTTTTTGAAAAAAATTTGTATACGTAAGTTTTCTCTTTACTAATTTCGTTCATTCATTTGTGGGTTGGCAATATTAATCTTTTCTTTCCGTCAGTTTTGAATTGAGCCAATCCAGAATTTCTGTAATTAATTTTTGATCAATCGTGCCTTTCTTCTTCGATTTTGATGTGTAACATTTAACTAGCCAATAAAAGCCTGTGGGTGTGGCGGTTTCATTCATGAAAGGTCTCAAAGTTTCCTCGACGGTATAAAAACTGCTGATTTTCTTGTCTCTCGGCCACATCGTCAACATCTAACTTAGTGTATGGACGTATAGCGGGAGGCGGGAAGCGCCTCTTTCTTCTGGCAGCAGATCTTCAGTAATGTAATGGCCGCTTAACATCTCTATTTCTTGCTAGCTCAGCAGGTTAACCCGCGGGGAAGGTCCGAAATATTTAGCATGTAACCTATCATCTTCATATATATTTAACTGTAATTCGGGGATAGAGAGTGCTATACCCTCTCGAGCTGCCCTTCATTTTGATTTGAGGTGAGTACGTTTTCGTAACTGATTTTCTACTCTTCCTTAATGTGTTAAATTTATTCTGTATACGAGTCACCTCCATAGTTTGGGAATAGCCCCTGTTTCATCGGCCTAGTGCCTCTTAGGTTTTAAGAAGTTTCATATAGGGGTGCATATTCTCGCCTCCATTAATTTTGCATTTTGAGCCATTAACCTAACCTGTTATTTTTCCACTAAGGCCCAGTAGGTTGGGTACAAGATACCCCTGTTTCCTTGTAAGTGTGCCTTGAGGGCAGTTAATGGTAGAGTCTGTTGTGGCCTTTGATAGGCGCAGAAAATTGAGAGCGGGCCAGCTCTTTTATATGTGGTAAAAGTGCCTATAGGAGGCCTGATTTTTTTTTTGTTGGAGCAACTGCTCCTTGAATGAAGAGGTTTTCTGCCCTTTGGACAAAACGTGCCGTGGTAAAGTTGGGCAAGTAGCTCAAGGATTGTAAAAATTGGGGTTCGAAGCCCAGAATTTGTAAAAAAAAAACCTAAACTTGTGCTTTCGTGCTCTTGGTTGTAAAATTATACCTTGTACCTGATCTTCAATTGTTATTTCACCTAGTGAAAATTTGTTAAATGGTGTTATCTATTGAAAATATAACCCTCAGTAAAATTTTAAGTTTAGTTTCATATTGTGGATAGACCCATTCTAGCCCGCACCTTCTTTCACCTCTGCATTCCACGGGTAGCCCCGTAACAATATTATCCTAAGTTCGTTAGACCTTTATTAAATGATATTGCGTTGGCAAGAACACAAAATGTTAGCGTCCCGGTATACAGTACCACTCCAAACTTTCATCCAGGAAAATCTTTACATTGTGACATGAAGAGGCCAACTGTGACTTCATACAGGTAATATTGACGATATTTAATATTACTGATGTAATTTACGAGCTTCAGTGAACATATGACCATACTGCATAGTATTTTGTAGGCTGTCGTCAATAGAATACGTTTAGATCATTAAGCGCCTATGCCTGCCATCTAGTGGAGAATTTTAATCGCAGCCTATTCGCAAAAAGCCTCGTATAGAGCAGGCAGTATAGGAGGATCGAGATGGCGGTGGCTCTCTCATGTTTTCAACCTGATGTTCTGTCGTTCAGAGATCCTATAAAGATTGCCATATCACCAGTAGCCTATGTGAATGGGTATCGATCTTTGGCTCGATAACATCACTCATGAAGGATGGGATCGCTAATCACTGTATATTGTATCTTGCATTGTGCTGGGTCTGCAGCTCTGCAGATCGTATTATGGAGCCGCGCCTGCTAGGTAACGTAAGCAAGTAGATTAAATAAACGGGAGTACCGTCCCATCGTTTGCCTTCTATACAAGTCACCACCGTCTTAATCCTATATGAGTTTGGGACGGCGGTGATATGAGTAATGGACAGACTACAATTATGGCGGCTTCTGGCTTCATACTATTCTCCAATATATAATTTTATGCTTGCCGATGAAAATTCCAGATGCAGACGGCGGTGTGTTAGTTCCGTGGACTTTGTATCATTCCCATGCCTACCATCAAACAAGAAAATGGTGGACCAAACAGAGTGATTTTACATGATTTTTAATATAATTATATTTTGACGTGAATATTTAAGAAGTATTAACATGGGAAATTCTCAAACAACAAGGGTAGTCACTATGTTACGTGATGACTACGAACCACCAGTTACAAGGGATGTTGCAAAAGTGAAACCAAAAACAACAGGAAATGGCGTGGGTATAAGCAACAAAGTTAAAGAAGATAACAGAGACGAAGGAGAAAAGGATATAGTACGAAATAAAGTAAGCAGTACCTTATCAGAACTGTTTTAAATTTACGTTAGAATGATGGGCTGTAGGCCTATTGGGCAACCAATAGAGCGAGCAACCACGTTTAATTCATACAATTTCATAATGAATGTGTGTTAAATATTTTTAGGAACTATTTAGCATTGAGTAGGTGCGATTTGAACACAGTTGTGTAACATATGGTACTTAGTAAGCAATATTACATGGCTTCATATTCTCTTGCAAGTGTTGTGGGGTAGGCCTGTATGTTCAGTCTTCAGCCCTAAGGCTGGTTGGATCCTCAACAGCTCTTCCATCAGCTGTCATAAATGGCCTAGGCATCACTGATGAGGCGTACTAGGGAAATGAGGAGTGAGGTAGTTTCGCGTTGCTTTCCCCACGGGGTAAGCCTACTCAACTTAATTTGCGGGAGGGCCGTATGGCAGATACCTTGAACTAACAGCGGGCTACATTATTCCTGCCATGGACTCCCCTGTCCCCTACTAACATATTAACACACCCGCCTGCCCCCACGGGCTTATGTGTTGAGCGACTGCGAGTGCGTCCCCGAGCACTTGCATCCCGTTCTTCCCCTGGTGTCCGGACATTTGCGCTCACCGAGAAATACTTGTGGCCACACACAGAAATTCCCCAGCAATCACAGGAGATTTGAGGTCAGATGCAGCAGGGAGTGGTCCTCATTAGCTTAACTCGGGGTATGCCCGCTAACCTGCCACCTAGTTGTACTTCCTCCGAAAACAATAATCACCACCACCTAGTTGTACTTCCTCCAAGAACAATAATCACCACTACCACCAACCCCACTCTTCAAGCTAATTACAACGTGGAAAGTGAGGGAACTTGCTCTTCTCTAATTGTTATCGACATAATTTAAATTTCTTTTAGAAGCCTGCCTTATCCTTGGTATCCCTTACTGAGAATATTTAAAAGTTGTGTTAAATATGTGAGTGTTGCTAAACCCCACATCAAGACCTCGTCGCCCAGTTCCACTTTTCCCCCCTGTGGTTAGGGCGGTAGAATAATACCCACGGTATCCCCTGCCTGTCGTAAGAAGCGACTAAAAGGGGCCCCAGGGGCTCTGAACTTTGGAGCGGGTTGTTGACCACGAAGGCCTCAGCTGAGTCGTGGCATTGCTTCCACTTACTTGTGCCAGGCTCCTAACTTTCAGCTATCCTATCCGACCTCCCTGGTCAACACTTGTTCTGCCGGGCGAGTTGGCCGTGCGGTTAGGAGCGCGCAGCTGTGACTTGCATCCGGGAGATAGTGGGTTCGAACTCCATTGTCGGCAGCCCTGAAGATGGTTTTCCGTTGTTTCCCATTTTCACACCAGGCAAATACTGGGGCTGTACCTTAATTAAGGCCACGGCCGCTTCCTTCCCATTCCTAGGCCTTTCCTGTCCCATCGTCGCCATATGACCTTTCTGCGTCGGTGCGATGAAAAGCAATTAGCAAAAAGAAGAAAAAAACACTTGTTCTTTTTCGACCCTAACGCTATTAGGTTTGCGAGGGCTAGGGAGTCTCATTTTCACGCCCTTCGCGGCCCTTGTCTTTCTTTGGCCGATACCTTCATTTTTCGAAGTGTCGGATCTCTTCTATTTTTCTCTCTGATTAGTGTTATATAGAGGATGGTTGCCTAGTTGTACTTCCTCTTAAAACAATAATACCACCACCACCACTACCTCTTCTTTCTGTTTCTTGTTCAACAAAGTGCTTATTTCTTTGTGAAGTTGAACGAAGCGTTTCAAAACATTACCACACCTGAGCAAGCGTACCTCACTATGATAATTTACATCACCAAATTCAGAATTAATTTCAGTCAGAAACAGCCCGCCTGTTGGCCATTATCGTTAAGTCACCAAGTCTACATGGTCTGACACCGTGGTCAGGCAGCAGGGTAGCGGAGGCCTGCTCACTAGATTGCGTGCCAAAAGCCGGGGTTCAATTCCAAACCGCAGTGTTCATATGGTGTTAGAGCATATGACGCTGTTGTTGCTGATTCGTCCGTCGGATGGCGACGTTAAGCTTTGAGGTTATTCGACACGACTAGGTCACGTGCTAACACCGAATTTCAGCCTCTCGCTATCTCATTATCATCATCATTCCACAACCAGACTTGCAGGTTGCCGTGTTCGTCAAATAGAAAGATCTCCACCAGCCCCAGCCGAACTTGATGGCTGTCAACAGTGCGTGTCATTGTGTCTGTTACATAGTACTGGTTGATGCACGCAGTGAAATTCAAGATGCATGCCAGTGTTTACGACCTGTGTATGGAGGCAATAGAATACATGTATGGTATCCCCTACCTGTCGTAAACGGTCCGTGAGTTGGAGACCACGGGTCCCCTAGAGCGTGGTAGAGTAACACGCACGGTATCACCTGCCTGTCGTATGAGGCGATTAAAAGGAGCCCCAAATGCCCTTAAATTTGGAACGTGATTTGGCAACCACAGGTCCTATAATTGAGTCTGAAATTGCTTCCACTTACTTGTGGCATGCTCCTCGCCATCATCGCTTCTATCCGACCTCCCTTGGTCAACTCCTGTTCTTTTCAGACGCCGGCGGTATTAGTTTTGTAAGGTCTAGGAAATCTTTTATTTTCGCGCCCTTGTGGCATCTGCCGTAAGAGGCGACCAAAAGGGGCCCCAGGGGCTCTCAACTTGAGAGGGTAGTTTGCCAATCACGGGGCCCTTAGCTGAGTCCTGGTATTACACTTCCACTTACATGTACCAGGCTCCTCACCTTCATCGATTATATTCGGCCTTCCTTCGTCAACACTGGTTCTTTTCCGACCCACGGTATTAGTGCACTCGAGACCTAGGGAGCCTTTAATTTTCACGCCCATCATGACCCTTGCCTTCTTTGGGTAATACCTTCAGTTTTCGAAACGTCGGATCCCTTCCATTCTTTCTCTCTGATTATTGTTATTGTTTTTTTCTTTGTATATAGAGGATGGTTGCCTAGTTGTACTTCCTCTTAAAACAATAATCATCACCACCACCGCCTAGCGAGTCTTTCATTTTCACGGCCCTCGTGGCCCTTGCCTTCTTTGGCCGGTATCTTAATTTTTTGAATTGTCGGATCCCTTCCATTTTTTTTAACTAGTATTATATATGGTTGTACATCCTCTTAAAACTACGATAACCACCAGCACCGCTTACATGTACCAAGCTCCCCGCTTCATCGATTATATTCGGCCTTCCTTCGTCAACTCTGGTTCTTTTCGAGGATACACATATGGTGGTGAAGCTGTACCCTTATTACAACGCATAATGATTGGAAATAAGTTGAAGTTTTGAGTAATTATATGGACCTGTGTCTGAGTGGTTCGTTCTGTCCGCAGGCTCGCTGTGTATTGGAGCTGGACGAGAAATTGAGCATTGAGGAAATGGAGATCCAGTATGAACGGGCGGAGAAAGAAGTGATGAAGTTGGTGAGGAAAGGCGAATCTCCCGTTTGTGAACATATCAAACGAGAACTTGTCAAGTGCTACGAGAACAACCCTACTCAGTCCCTGTTGTGCTCGGATCTGGTCAGAGCCTACCACCTGTGCGTGAGCACCAAACAGAACGAAGTCGTCGCCGAGCGTACCGATAACAGAGTGAATTTCAGACCTGTACGTTATCCTGAAAGCAGAGTTATTAAACACTGAAATGTATGATATCCACAGTATTGTAATGGGCACGGTCACGGTCCAATCACATGCAGCAGCTATTCACATTAGGAGGAGCACCCTTACGCAAGCCTGACGCAACACCCACAGTATCCCCTGCCTGTCGTAACAGGTGACTGAAAAAGGCTCTCAGCTTGGGAGCGTGGGTTGACGACCACGAGGCCCTTAGCCGAGTCTTGGCATTGCTTCCACTTACTTGTGCCAGGCTCCTCACTTTCATCTATCCTATCCGACCTCCTTGGTCAACCCCGACGCTGCTAGGTTTCCGAGGGCTAGGGAGTCCTTCTTTTTCAAGCCCTTCGTGGCCCTTATCATCCTATGGCCGATATCTTCATTTTTCGAAGTGTCGGATCCCTTCCATTTTTCTCTCTGATTAGTGTTATATAGAGGATGGTTGCCCAGTTGTACTTCCTCTTAAAACAATAATCACCACATCACGACCTTTTGTATCTTATTGTAAATGTCTTTGTTATCGTAGGTAAATTTCAGTGCCTCCTCTAATCAACATACCATTGCTTGCTGTCCATCTCACAACATTTTCGAGGTCACGTTGCAGTTGCTCACAATCTTGTAACTTATTTATCACTCTATAGAGAATAACATCATCCGCAAAAAACCTTACCTCCGATTCCACTCCTTTACTCATATCATTTATATATATCAGAAAACATAAAGGTCCGATAACACTGCCCTGAGGAACTCCCCTCTCAACTATTACAGGGTCAGACAAAGCTTCACCTACTCTAACTCTCTGAGATCTATTTTCTAGAAATATAGCAACCCATTCAGTCACTCTTTTGTCTAGGCCAATTGCACTCATTTTTGCCAGTAGTCTCCCATGATCCACCCTATCAAATGCTTTAGACATGTCAATCGCGATACAGTCCATTTGACCTCCAGAATCCAAGATATCTGCTATATCTTGCTGGAATCCTACAAGTTGAGCTTCAGTGGAATAACCTTTCCTAAAACCGAATTGCCTTCTATCGAACCAGTTATTAATTTCACAAACATGTCTAATATAATCAGAAAGAATGCCTTCCCAAAGCTTACATACAATGCATGTCAAACTTAGTGGCCTGTAATTTTCAGCTTTATGTCTATCACCCTTTTCTTTATACACAGGGGCTACTATAGCAACTCTCCATTCATCTGGTATAACTCTTTCAACCAAACAATAATCAAATAAGTACTTCAGATATGGTACTATATTCCAACCCATTGTCTTTAGTATATCCCCAGAAATCTGATCAATTCCAGCCGCTTTTCTAGTTTTCAACTTTTGTATCTTACTGTAAATGTCATTGTTATCATATGTAAATTTTATTACTTCTTTGGCCTTAGTCTCTTCCTCTACCTCGACATTATCCTTGTAACCAATAATCTTTACATACTGCTGACTGAATACTTCTGCCTTTTGAAGATCCTCACATACACACTCCCCTTGTTCATTAATTATTCCTGGAATGTCATTCTTGGAACCTGTTTCTGCCTTAAAATACCTATACATACCCTTCCATTTTTCACTAAAATTTTTATGACTGCCAATTATGCTTGCCATCATGTTATCCTTAGCTGCCTTCTTTGCTAGATTCAATTTTCTAGTAAGTTCCTTCAATTTCTCCTTACTTCCACAGCCATTTCTAACTCTAACTCTTTCCAGTCTGCACCTCCTTCTTAGTCTCTTTACTTCTCTATTATAATAAGGTGGGTTTTTACCATTCCTTACCACCCTTAATGGTACAAACCAGTTTTCGCATTCCTCAACAATTTCTTTAAACCCATCCCAGAGTCTGTTTACATTTTTATTTACCGTTTTCCACCGATCATAGTTACTTTTTAGAAACTGCCTCATACCTGCTTCATCAACCATATGGTACTGCCTAACAGTCCTACTTTTAAGACCTTCCTTTCTATCGCATTTATTTTTAACTACCACGAAAACAGCTTCATGATCACTAATACCATCTATTACTTCAGTTTCCCTATAGAGCTCATCTGGTTTTATCAGCACCACATCCAGGGTATTTTTCCCTCTGGTTGGTTCCATCACTTTCTGAATCAGCTGTCCTTCCCATATTAACTTATTTGCCATTTGTTGGTCATGCTTCCTGTCGTTCGCATTTCCTTCCCAATTGACATCTGGCAAATTCAGATCTTCCGCTACAATCACATTTCTTTCCATGTCGTTTCCCACATAGCTGACTATCCTATCAAATAATTCCGAATCCGCATCAGTGCTACCCTTTCCCGATCTGTACACTCCAAATATAACAAGTTGCCTATTATCTTTAGAAATGAGCCTTACACCTAGAATTTCATGTATCTCATCTTTAACTTTTTCGTAGCTTACAAATTCTTCTTTCACCAGAATGAAAACTCCCCCTCCCACCTTTCCTGTCCTATCTCTACGATACACACTCCAGTGCCGTGAGAAAATTTCTGCATCCATTATATCATTTCTCAGCCATGATTCAACTCCTATTACAATATCTGGTAAATATATATCTATTAAATTACTTAATTCTATTCCTTTCCTTGCAATACTTCTACAGTTCAACACTAACAATTTTATGTCCTCCCTACTTGATTTCCAGTTCCCTGTTCCCTTATCACCGCTCCCTAGGCCATCCCGTTTCCCTGAATGTACCTCCCAATTACCCTTAAAAACAAATTTCCTAACTTATACGTACCACTGCGGTTTAAATGAAGGCCATCCGAGCGCAGATCCCTATCTCCTACCCACCCATTAGGATCTAGAAATTTCACTCCCAGTTTCCCACATACCCACTCCATAGTCTCATTTAAATCCCCAATCACCCTCTAGTCAGTATCCCTCCTACACAGTTTTCCACTAATAATAATCTCCGCTTTCTTAAACTTCACCCGTGCTGCATTTACCAGATCCCACACATCTCCAACTATGTTGGTACTTATATCAGCTTGCCTTACGTTGTTGGTACCAACGTGAAACACTACCACCTTCTCCTTCCCCTCCTCCCTCTCTTCTACTTTCCTCAACATCTGCCTCAACCTAATTCCTGAATAACATTCTACCCTGGTTCCCTTTCCTCCACACACTTTCCCACGTGTCTAACGATGGAATCCCCCATGACCAGAGCCTCAACCCTACCCACCTCATTTGATCCCCTCCCCTCCTCGTCAGCCCTATCTTTCCTGATAGGTGCAGAAGCTACTTCCTCCTCCCTTTTCTCCTTCCCATGACCCTGTTCCACCTGTCTTTTCCTATCCTCTACTCTACATTTCCCTTTCCTACCTTTTCCCTTCCTCCTACTTCCATGCATCTCAGCAACTGTTCCCTGTCCCTCATCTTCCCTCTGTTGTTCTACCTGGAGTGACTCGTACCGATTTCGTACAGACACCTGTCCTGAATTCTGATCCTGAATAGAGCCCTTGGCCTGCAATCTCCTTCCCCTTAGAACATTAGACCACCTGTCTTCTACAACTCCTCCCTTTCCTTCCCCTCCCTCTTGTACACCTACTGTAACCTGTACGTTGTTTGAGGGAGTCCTATCTTCCTTCCTGTCTTCTGTGAGAATCCTAATTATCTCCCTCAAACTTTCCAACTCCTCCCTCATACCCCTCAATGCCTCACCACACCCACAATAAGTACACTCGCGCTCCTTAGCCATTCTTTACGGGGGAAAAATTTTAAATTAAAAAATAAAGTAACTTATTTGCACAAAAAATAAATGAACGGAGGGATATATTGTCTGGGATAGTACACAACAATAAGGTAATTAATATACGACTACACTACAATACTACTTAGTCGTGCTCTATTTTTTTTCCTACAACCCCTAACAGGATAAAAACTGCTGTTAATTACTGAATATCGAAAGTAATACACAAGAACTACACAATTCCAAACTGCAATTAAGACTATCCTAATTTCAACAATATTTTAGTATGAGTTTCTACGGATTCCTCTACTACACCAGTACTACACAAATATTTTACAATAATAAAATAAGCACACTAAATTCTAATAGGATATTACTCGTATACTACTGTACAGTACACTACAGTAATTTTAAAACTACTTTCAGACGTATCCTAATTACGATACCGGTACCGTACCGTATGTCACTACTAAGCACAACAGAAATTAAATTTGCAAGAACTACTGTTCTCAAAGATTACCAACGAAGCTAAATGCTTAGACAAATTATTATTAGTATTAGGGTCTAATAGATACACACGAAAGATAACACACGAATATAGCAGGCAAGACACGGCACTATCTAAATGTACTGTATCTATAATACAATGTATCTACACTACACTATACTGTGTTTGGTTAACTGCTTAAGTATCAAAAGGATTGCCGTACACGAAGAAAAACACGAATATAACTGGCAAGATACTATCTAATATATTATACCTTATCTTCACTACAATTCTACTGAAATGTGGTTATGTGATTATTACAGCTGGTGGATTACTATTATTTTCCCTACTCCACGGGACGGAGAAAAAAAAGTGTCCTTAATTAGGCCTACTGAAAAATACGAGGTTGTCTACAATAATTTCTCAAATATTTCTGTCAAAACTACTACTACTACTACTCCAGGGACTTGAACTGCAATTACTGGGATATATGAACTTTATTATTATTAGCTAACCGCTCATAAATACTGAAAGATCGAGGGAGCGAAATATAAATTACGGATACTAACTACCTACTCAGAAGTACAAATGAATGGAATACAAGGTCAGCTGATTTTTATTTATATTTACTTGACTACACTACACCCTTTGTTCACGACTGTAGCCAACAATGCAATATTTGAATATGAGGAGCGACAATAATCAATAACAATACGACTGTTAACTATTACCGTGTAATCTCTTTAACTTCTTTTTAAATGGAAGTTTACAGGCGTATCGTGTTTTTTAATGTAGTAAATTATTACCTTCGCGATAGTTTGAACGTATATCTATACGAAATACCGGAGAAGTTGCTGCAGAAGTTACGGTACTATTCCTTATGATAATCTGCCTTTGTAAGTACAACCAACGAACCTACAGATATTTACAAATATTTTTAAAGTTAATATTGTTACCTAAAGTATTACCTAAACCTAAATTCGAAACAAGGTGCACCTAGCTAGCCTACTTAACCTAGAAAACGTAATTTACTGAAGACCAACTGAATTACTTGTTACAAAATTTAAATAATTATTACTACTCCCAATTTCTACCAACAAGCACTAAACACCACTATATAAACTATATGAATCAGATATACACAAAATTAAGCTATTTCAATAGGTTTTCACTACTTTATCACTACAATAATGCAAGAGCTCTCTCAACAGCCAACCGTTCTCAAGCGCATCCAACAATGCCAAAGTATCAAAAGGATTGCCGTACACGAAGAAAAACAGGAATATAACTGGCAAGATACTATCTAATATATTATAATATATTATACCTTATCTTCACTACCTAACATCGAATACAATTACTCCTGTAATTCACTCAAATTACCTCACGTCACTGCCTCATACCGACTATCCCTCGGATTCTGGTCGTACAGGCACGTAACACACCTTAACATTTCCTCTCACTAGGAACACCTTCACTTACCTCTCATATATCTTTAAAGAACACACGTTACCAAACACTTACCTCAGACCCATCACAATTAACACGTACTCCTTTGCTAGTTTCCTCCCAGAACAAACACACACTACCTAAATCAAAGTCTATTCTACTTCCATAATTTGCAACCACGTCAGCTCTTAAAATAACTGAATACACAAGTTTAGGTACAACAGGGCATAGCTGTAACTTACAATTATCTTATTCTTGATTGATACCGCTATCATCTTATTTACTCTCTTTGACTTACCCAACGGCTGTTATAATATCTAATAGTACCTTCATTTACTACCTTCTTCATATCACAATTTCCATCATCGGAGTTATCACCTCACTACTTACATCACATTCCCAGTATTACAAGTACTTACATCACTTTAACAGATCACTTCTTACGTCTAACTTACTGCTACCATTAACTACTTCATTATCTACGACTACGTCACTACTTAAATATCTCACTTAACATTACTTAGGTCACAATCACACTATACTCTTAAATCTACCTTCACTACATTACTACTTATACTACATACCTGTTCATCTACTACCTTCAGCCTGTCTACTTAACTTACCCGATTCCCTGTGAATGTGAAATACTCTGGCTCGATGACTATTCCTGAATACCATTCGCATTTAGCCTATTACTCTCCCTCTGATGACTTAAATCCTCACGCCTTCCGTCACTTTGGCCAATAAAGTTTCCTCGCCTTCCTTCTCCGGATTGCCCCTGGTAACTCTGCTGAACCCTATCACTATTGAAATGTCTATTAGTCGTCTGCTGATCATAATTATTCCCTCTCCAGCTATTCTGTCTATAATTCCTCACATAATTCACATCTGCACGCCTCCCATCTTCCGATTCTCTCTGGTAATTCTGTTGACCTCTATCACTATTGAAATATCTATCATTCCTCGGCTGATCATAATTATTCCCTCTCCAGTTATTCTGTCTATAATTCCTCACATAATTCACATCTGCACGCTTCCCATCTTCCGATTCTCTCTGGTAATTCTGCTGACCTCTATCACTATTGACATTTCTATCATTCCTCGGCTGATCATAATTATTCCCTCTCCAGCTATTCTGTCTATAATTCCTCACATAATTCACATCTGCAGGCCTCCCATCTTCCGATTCTTTCTGGTAACTCTGCTGACCTCTATCACTATTGAAATTTCTATTAGCCCTCGGCTGATCATAATTGTTACCTCTCCTCTGATAATTATCTGACCTGTTTCCCGCTCCCTCTACAGTTCTACTTTGCGGTCGATTACCACCTACGCTAGCATTCATAGCCTCGAAACTATCTAGCAATACCTCAATTTCTTTGATAGTACTGGCTTTCTGCATACACGCAGCTTCCCTAATCCTATCAGAATAATGTTTTAACATGATCCTTACGATATCAACTTCTGAACCAATATTATTAAGATTTTTCCATATAAGCACGTGTGCCAGAAAGTATTCTGTCATAGATACTCCCTCCTGTTGTCTATATTTACCAAACATAATCCGTTCTCTCTCACGACCTTGGACATTCTCATCCCAAAACTTATTAATGAACTTCTCTTTAAATTCTTCCAAATTAGACATATTATTCCGGTACACTTGAAACCAGGTTTTACTTTCACCGATGAAGGAATTAGACAAGATCTCTAACACGTATTCCCATTCGATAATATTATCCCTCAACTTATTTGCAAATCTTTTCTCAACTAATGTTACAAATTCCATAGGATTAAATTGTTTTCCAGTAAACTTAGACAAATCCTGGTCCCTATTGTATAAACCACTCGTTACTACTATTTCTCTTGTAATCTGACCTTCTCTCATTTCTTGCCGTAGTACCCTCTGGCAATTCAAAACTTTTTCTTCCGCCACTCTCTCTGCATTCTCTTTCATTATTCTCAATTCTTCTTGTAATTTTTCCTCTTTCTCTGTAACCTTCTGCGACAAAGTTTCTTGTTTATTCCTTAGTTCTCTGACCTGCCCAAGCTCTTTTTCAAACGTTTCTACCTTACTGACACATTCCCTCATATCTTGCCCCACTGCATTATGGATCTTGTCTAGTCTTTTGTCTACAATCTCGTGAATTTCTCTCCGATTACTAGAAATCTTATTACTTAACTCTTTGATATTCTCTGTACATGTTCCTTTGACATGCTCAATTTGAGTATGAAGATCGCTCCGACTCAACTCCATTTCTCCTCTAAGGTCAACACACTCTTTATTTAACTTATTTTCTAACTTAGATATTTCATTAGTTACCTCTACTATCTTAGTATCTATTTTACAATTTAGTGATTCACTTAACCCATCTATTTTATCATTGATCACATTAAAATTTCCGTTAATACTACAAATCATTTCTTCCATTTTACTACTTATGGCGTTAATCCGTTTATTACAATTTTCATCCATCTTACTGCAGATACCAATCACTTTTTCCATTCGTTTGTTACTATTTTCGTTACTACTAATTAATTCTTTCATCTCTTTCTTAATATTTTCGTTACTACTAATTAATTCTTTCATCTCTTTCTTATTTTCATTACTAATCTCGGTAAATTTGGCCATCAACAAATTAAAAAGTTGTAGGTCCCTTCCCCTTAAAACTTCCGTTTCAGTTTCAGTGTGCTTCTCAATTTCTGCACTTTCCTGAATTACCTCAGAAGCTTCCATCGTATTTACCTGCTCCCTACCGTCAACTTCACCTGGGATGTCCGCAGAAGCAATGACCTCGTCGTCACATGACTTGTTATTGTCTTCCTTGTCCATCTTTGGTTCACTAGTGATAGTATGCGATCTCAAATTAATTTCCCTCTCCAAATCCCTTGGCATATCCCCAAAATACAAATATATATCACAAAGTTATACTCCTGACATTTACCGGTAATAATTCCGTTGGCTTAAATGTGCATACTCTTTCCAAAATGAACCTATGATATGCTGTCATTCAGAACAGATTCTGAATTCATTCGAGTCCCACGTTGCGTAGACACATTGAAACTATTTTAATACTAATAACTAACAGGGTGTGGGGTAATAAGCTTACTTTTGACAACATACCATACAAGTTCTGGGAAAAGGAGATTAGCGTTCGGTTTCCTCATTAATTTTGAGGTTAAGATATTTTACTGTCATTGAAATAAAACTATTAATTCGTTTGATAGAACAAAATATATTCTTTAAATAATATATTAAAAAATAGTGAGTCTTGTTGCGATAAAACAGATGAGAATATGAAATTATGACATTGCAACTGAAAGAAACTAAGCATGAATTTGAATTCTTCTTGACCGGACATTTAACAATTTATACGAAATATTTCCCTCACTGATTCACTTGACTGTACCTTCAACACTTTGAGTGTAATTACGGCGTATTCCTTTGATCTGGTGTTTACTGTAGATGTGTCACGCCTAACTTGGTGATACATCCTTGTGACTGCTTCTTCTCCATATCATCTGACTTCTTTGTAAGTCAATATGGTATTACCTCAGGGCAGGTGGTATCCCTCTCTGACTCCATGGTAAGCCCTTGCGTCCGTGTCTTCAACTAAGTGAGCGACCAATTTTGGCCTCACTCTCTCAATGACCAATGATTAATGGCTTACTGAGTCTTCTCCATCTCTCGTTCACACTACTTGACTAACCGACTGAGGCCTCTTCATCTCGTAGACTCCTTCACTG